>NW_024040040.1:36012800-36612800 GCF_014851395.1 Micropterus salmoides | reverse complement strand
AAATGTATGAAATGTTTTTTTATGTAGATTATGTTAAGAAAATTACTTGCAAAGAAGCTGAAATTCAAAAGGCGATTTGCATGTTTGTGTCGCAGCTCAGAAGTTGGTTTTGCAGTTTCAAAGGTACACACGAGACTGGCGATTGATGCTTTAAAATGTTTGATGTCAAAGTAGCATGGGGGGTGGGGTGGTGTTGGCTATACTTTCAACAAAGTTTTACCTCATGAATCCCGCAGAGAAATACAGCTCCTGCAACTTGGTGACAGAACAATGGAGTGAGCGATTTATGGCTGGCTATTAACAACTCATGCTTTCAGGCCCCCATACTGCAAACAGGTGTTTTATGAGTCCGCCTGCTGTTTATTTCTACCAACTCTTTCAGAGTTTCTATTTGTACTCCTGACCAAGGGTTAAAAAAATGTAACGCTCAGTAGATGACAGCTTCAAATCACATAGTTTATACTTTGTTCCCGTTTGGTTTCATATTTGACTATGTTAGAGGGGAAAAAATTGTCCTGAGAAGAAACACAGGTCCCTTTGCAGCTGGATGATGAATATTTACCTTGTTATGATTGATCACTGACTAAGCCTCTTTTTATTGGTTCTTCACCATAGAGGCAGAAGAATTAATGCTGCAAGAACATTAAAACTGCCATGAAGGACGTAAAAGGCATGACACCGCCTTGATTGAAAGAGAAACAAATTCATTCAAGTATAAACATGTCAGGCTTACAATCATCATCACACCAGTTTTGCCACCAACAAACGCGATGTCCTTGGCTGCTTATTCCTCTTGTGTTATTGTTCATGTCAGCTTCATCAAGTCACTTGTTTCAAGAAACAAGAAAAAGAAAAACATCATGATAACAAATTGGATTTGGACAGACAGAGATTCAATTTGTTTAATGTGTTTAATAATTCACAGGCAGGAGAGACTTTTGGCTTTTCAATGGGGTCTTTGTGCATGCGGAGAGAGAGTTTTAGAAGAAGAATCATTTTTGGAAGAATAGATTTGTGACCAAGCATGTGTCAGTGGTTGCACTTGTATAGTCTGTCCAAGCATGGATTTTTATTAATGACTTTGTTTTGATTGAGTCTCTGTTTGAATTTGTGCTTCTCTGAGTGGAAGAATTTGTACACTTGAGCAAGAAAGCTTATTAAGAACTCTTAGCACCCGTAAAACTTTTATTTTGATTGTGTGGCCTGGTCACAAGGACTCCATGCGGCAGACAACAGTGGGTGTGATACAGAACTAAACATGCCATGAATCTGTCTATTTTGGGTCAGTAGTGCCACAGAGTGCAGCTGCAGAAACTTGCTGGGCCCTGAATGCTCCTCAATTACATCTACTCATGCTCTCTACAGTTAGTGCAGAGTAAGTGTCATGAATTTGAGGATTGACATCAAGATTCAATGTACATATATATTGCAGGTGCTTAGCTATGCTTGAGTGACTCCAGTGAATGAGTGCAGCAGAGTTGGCACAAAAGCAAAGCTCAAAGATTTCAGTGAGCCGATAATGAAAAGAACAAGTGGTAAAAGCACATTTTACAGACAATATATATAAGAAAATCCTGTGTCTTTAACCTGCATGTAGTTTTAAACAGAACAGAAGTTTTTATTAAGGTATCATTTTTTTTGTAAAATGAAGGACAAATCTGTGGGAGAGAGGATGTGAAGCCTTTCCTGAATGGATACATTTTCAGGTTAAATCAGAAGACAGGGAGTTTCTCTGCCATCCTCCATGGAGTGAAACTAATCTAATTCACTTTGAGGAATGTAAGCGGGCCAATGCATACAAGGTGTGAGGTGACTGCCCGTAAACAAAACTTCTGAAGGGTTTAATTACAAACTGATGCACATGCAATATAACATTTAGAAAGCTACATTTAACATAACATTGCTACTGTAGCTGCTTTAGCAAATTGCTGAGGTATAAATGTAATGTCTACAGAGGTAAGGACAGCACAATATCTCCTGAAATCTCTGACAAGTCTCTTTGACTGACTGACTTGTTAACCAGCATTCACACTGATGCAAGAGGGAACAACTTTGCTCTATTTCTAATTGCTTCTAAAATGTCTGTGCTTGCACTCATAGTGTAAAGTAATACTCTTTACATGTGTAACAGTTTACAAAGGAGAGAAACAACAAAACTAGCTTGATAGTGGTAACTCATTTTACTAATAAAGATTCTTTTCTATATGCTATAGTTGTAAACAGTTAATGCAGATGTGAAAATTCTCCTCCACATTGCTGCTGTGGAATTTTCTAGTTAATTCCTCTTGGTAGAGAAGAAATAGCTCTTCATTACAGCAAGTAAAAAGTGGGATTTAAACATTGTCTATATGTCTGTGTGACAGGCTTAAACTAATTGTTTGTCTGCTGTTTCCTGATCTGTTGACAGCTTTGTCATTGGTGGTCAAACTTTGCAGGGGGCTGAACATGCCACGCTCTAGTCCGCACTCCAGTTAAATAGCTTTTATTGGGTGACTTTTCGCCAGGCTAAATGGGGATACATTTTATCCATAGTGTTTGGGGAGAGCCTGAGGTGTGTGTGGCCAACATGAATGGAAAGGCTTTGCAACTTAAAGGAGCCTTACCTTCCGGCATTGTTTTATTACAACTACTGTTTACATCTCCCAATACATCCTAAGTATTTCCATTATTAAGTTTGGACAAATCATTTGCCTGGGGTTCAAGGTAGTATGCCATTGAAACATGATCCTACTGTTGATCTTATTACTGCCAAACCAAACAAGCAGAAATCAATTTCAGCAGGAAAGGTAAAGGAAGAAGAAAAAAAGAGGAAATTAGATCAAAACGATCGGGGGTGGTGGTTGCAGCTGTGGGTGCAGGAGAGAGGTGGGGCTAGGAGTTATATATGCCATGAGTGTTTGTTCCCTGCCCAAACAAGTCGACAAATAGTGAGCCGTAATTTCTAAGGCATTAAAAATATTGTACCTCCCTACAGAGCTGTCCACCCCCACCTCCTGCCCTGGAGGTGAAATCAGACACCAAGGATTACAGTTTTTTCATATTCATCACGTACTGTGCTTGGTTTTTAAAGACTCACTCCATACTGTGAGAAAGTATGTTCCAGCTGCCTTGGTACTAACGATGCCCCAAGTCTGATTATTTGACAGCTTTATACACCGGTTTTTCATTTCATACATCGACTTAATAGAGTGTTAATGAAAATACAGATGCTGTTTCTCTGGACTGTGCACCCTGTATTTATTATTTGTTGTTGGGAAGAACTTTCATTAAGTGCTATGAGTTAGTTAAACATAAAAGTGATGTCCAATAACTGAATATTGCAGATCAAACTAAAAGAATTAAGTCCAGTTTTCACTAGGATCTTGTAAGTTAGATTTGGAGCATTAAATCAAGTCTCTGCTACTTTTATTCATAAACCAGCCTAAAAACAAAGACAGGATAAAGTGCAGTGCTGTGTCCCACTGGACACAAGTACAAGTACAAGTAGTCTGTCCCAGGAGAACTTGCACCCCTGGAGAAGAATGACTGAGAAAAGGATGTGATATATTAGCCCTCGGAGGAAATGCAAAGCAGAGGGTCTGGCAGCTGGCCACTTGGAACCCCTATAAAACAGCAACATGCATAGTCTCTCTGCCATATTCCTCTCATTTGGGTGGCACTGGAGAGCAGAGGAAGGCAGGACGACGCGTTAACACTGTTAATACCAGATGAGTGATGTCATGGAAAAGTTAGCCATGTTTTGCAGCTTCTACCACCACCACCACCACCTCCTCCACCACCAACTCCATGTTTGTCCACGCATGGGATGACATTTCACAAATACACCTACTAATTGCACTCAGTATATGTTTGTGTGCAAATACGCATGAATACTAACGCAAACTCAAATGCAAATGCACACAAAGACCAATATACATACCAACCGTAAAGATGTCCATTAAATTTTAGTCTTGAAACAGGTTAATAAACTTCACATTTTAAGGAAAGTTGACAGTGTCTGCATCATCAGAATCTTCATGTACAATGTATGTGTGTTTGTGCAGATTTTGGCAGTGGATATTATTGTGAATATAATCTGCCCATGATGAACATGAACAGACAAGTCTATGTGAGAATTCCATTGCAAACTTATTTCTAAGCTCATTATACTAAATATTACAAAACAAACTAGGCCATTTGCATTCTGCTTTCACGTGGTTAAACCCATGGTGCAGAGCCTGCTACAAACATATGGCATATTCCTTAAAGATCATACATATTTCAAATATGTTAATATGGTACGGAATATATGCAGTGTGAGGTTACAAAACCCACATTAGAAAGCCATGAATTAATCTCATGAAAAATGCAAACCTGTCTAATATTTCTTTGGGACAATCATCAACTGCAAAACAGCTTCTTGCATTCAAAAAGAGAGAACAAATAGTTGAGGGGGAAATGCTAGCTCCCCTAAACACTGCGGTGTTTCCAGCACCGGTTAGCCATGCAGGCTGATCGAAACCAACCAGAATTCCTGGGGACTTTCGCACTCTTACATCATGTAGCAGAGACAGTAATAAGTGAAGAAACTCTTTTTCTCTACATGCAAATAATTGGGAATGTGCAGGGCCCTTATTGTTGCACACAGTTGATTTTCCAGCTCTGCTGCTTTAAATAGCTTTGTGAGTGGGGCAAGGATCACTAGCATGCTCCTGAACATGCACAAGCAACCTGTTTTCTTTCCTGGGTCGTCAAATACCAACGCTTTAGCATGAGTGCACACATATGCACAAACAAACAGTTACTGGAGAGTGTGAGCACCATGATGAAAACAAGTTACATTCAACACTGTACTAATGACTGAAATGCTTTTTCAAGGCTCAATCTCAAGCAATTCAGAACTGATGTTGAAATGAATTGTGTACTGTAGCTTTATGGCTGTGGCAACACTAATTGCATGTTATCTTTGCAGAACACTACGGTCTGGCTTTGATTACATAATCTTTTCTATATGTGCTCTCTAGTGTGGAACTGTCAAGGCAGTAAACCTGTCTGAATCTGTCACTCGCAGCGGTCAGTATAGATGATTGCATGTCAACGCATGCTCCACCAGAAAAACAACAAAAATCCCTTCCCTTGTATTCACCCCTAACAAAATCATAAAGCAAGAAGGTATCTTTAATCTTTACACACACACATTTTAGGCCTAATACTGTTTACTACACAACAACTAAATAAAACATAGCACCGATTTGTCAAACTAATGTATCTCTCTACACTCAAGTCAAAACATATTTATCTTAAAACTTTAAAGAACAGCTGTATTTTATCAAACAGGAGCTTGGCCTTAAAAACAGTGCTCTCACCACTCCTTTACCGCTCACAAATCTTAAGAGAAGACAGCCTTTCTTTGATGCCAGACAACCCAAACGGCAAACATAATACTGTCTGCAAAGTGTGAATATTTGTATCCGTTTTTTCCTTCCTCTTCTCTTTTTTTCTGCCTGCCCTGCTGTCTGCCTGTGTTGTTTTGAAACGGTGAATAGATTTAAAAGATGCAGGATGACAAGACAAAGAGCTGGGGAATAGCCCCCGGGCGCTTGTGCTTTAAGTCATGCCATTTCCTTGCATGGCAGGCAGCCCTAAATAAGTTACTTATAAGCATTTATTGATGCACAAGTGTGGCATCTGTTCCTAGGCTGCGGTTCTGGATGTAATTAGCTCAGAACCTTACGCACTTCAATCAAGCGACACATTACAAGTTACAACTCCCCCACACCCCCTCCCCTTCAATGTTTCTTCCTCATTCCCTCTTTCAATCTCTCTCGCTTGGGTGTTTTACTCATTCACACTGCGCGGAATCCTCCATGCACAGTAATTACTGCACGATAACCTCCATCATCATTATCATTATCGTCTCCAGCATTCAGCCAGCATAGTGGGGACTGCCTAACTGTAAAGCCTGCTGTAGTGTGGGGACTCGCTTTGATGACATCATCGCTGATAAAGGGACACTAAACAATCAAATAGGCACATGAAATCAGTTGCTGGTTCATGCGCGTGCTATTTCACAGAGCCAGATTTGAAACGACCCCTGAAATTCTTTTAATAGGGTTTGTTTCACTGTGTACAGATCGCTTTGTTGCCTTGTGTGCACACACACAGACATACCGTGGTGTGTGTTTGTCTCTGCGTGTCCGTGTGCATGTACTTAGGCACGGCGCAAAGAGGAATTAAATTTGATTAATTTCAGACGGATTTTGGAAATATAAACTATTCATTTTGTTACATAGAACACAAGAGAAGGTTTAAACCTAGCCCAGGGGTACAGCCTTTGTGTTGAGTCTCCTTTGATATTACTGAAGGCTTTTTATTGAGCTCTTGACATGATAGATAAACCATACAGTGGATTGAATGGCCTTCCTCTGCAGCACCCAGTAAATGACATTTGCCATTAACAATGCTGCAGTGGGGTACATAAACCATTAATATAACCTTTACGACCATGCGGTCTAACTGAGCATGTCTCCTATATGCAGCTCCTCTTCTGATGGACGTGTTAGCTGAGGCCTCCTCTCAATACCACTAAAAGAAGAATTTAATTGCACCAAACAGATGAGATGACAGACATTAGCTTTTTAAAGGCTGTCGTAAAATGGAGACAGGATGAAAAACATACGAACTGGTACACCTATCTCCTGCAAACTCAGTCAATAAAAACTGTACCCTCCCAGTGGAGGAAAAAAGGCAGCTTGTTGTTTCTATGTGGTCTGAAAAAGCCTGTAACCAGTAAGGGAGTGTATGACCTGCTGTGTGGGTTTAATTGACGAGACAGGACGAGTGCCTCTTCCAGGCCATGGAGGTGGAGAGGGTGGAGAATGACAGGTGATCAGTCACAAGATGAGTGGGCCCAGTATAGAGACCTGTGGGGTGCCTCAGACCCTCGGCCACTCCAGCAGGGCCTGGCCATTGATCATCACTGGGGGCCTATCAAGGAAGGGATGTGACTAAAGCAGGCATGCGTGGAACAATGGTCCATAGTTTGGCCGACGTGCTTAAGCAGCTGGGCGTCAGTGCCTTTAATAGAAGGGGTAGACTCCCTCTGTATGGACCACAAAGCATTGTCTGTTTCCCCCCTTGGACAGAAAAGGTGGTTTTCTGCTAGGGGCCGTACCCACTATCATGTGGTGGCTTTTTCCCCCTCAGCCAGCAGTCTCCATCAGCTGAATGGACTTTGTGGCTGACATGGTCTATATGTTTGTGTGTGGATGGAGGGGGGACGCTACAAAGGAAGAAAGCAGCCCATTGAGTCACATAGCAAGGGGGAGAACACACACAGCATATCACAAGGGAGCATCTGGTAGGAGGAATGTGTACATGATGTCAAATGATAGTCCAAAGATAGGCCTCCCTTCATAAAAACTGGAGAGGGTGATGAAGGGCAGCCCTGACAAGAAGAGTCAAGAGGAAGAGAGTCTTGTTTGTGTTGCCTTGTTGGAGAGTTTTCTTAATGGGGTTCGTTGGCAACGCAGTGCAAGATTGGGGAGGTCTTGCTGTCTTGTGACACATGAGTAGGAATGTTTCCATGACCAAGTAAAGGGTCTGACCCAAATTGTGCGGTTGGCTGGTGAAACAGACAACACAATAGTTTCTTCTCCCATTCCCTTCAACATCCACGCCAAGTACGTCTGTCTGGAAAGATAAAAAAGGTTTGAAGAGCATGGGTGCAAATCCACCTTGATCCGTCCTCTGAATGCACACTTACTGTCAGGTAGGCCAAGGCGTGTTCAGGCACATGGGAGCCATTAAGAATCCTGCAAACACCTGCTGTAATGCTGTGCAGTTTTTGAGTGTGGCTATCAAATCACCACCTGTCTATGGATAGGTTTTGGGAAGATATGACCCTTTTTCATGAATATCTTTAAGTGTACTTAAAAATGGACCTGTTATTAGGTATAAGGATAACCACGGAGAAGATTTTTAAGATTTTCATTTTGCTAAGTCTGGAAAAAATTTGTATCGTTCAGCTACCAATTAATTATCATTATACAATTATTTCATTATATAGAGATATGTGTGTTATTGCTATGGGTACTCTCTTATTTATGTCTATTATTTGCAGTGTTTTAAACCTTAAAATAATAGATTGATGCAGCCCAGCATCCTGGTGGCATACCTTATATGTAGCAAGTCAGAAAGTAAAGGTGTGGAGGTCGGGGTAGATGGGCGTGAAGCTTTCATGCCTGACACCAGAGTTTTTTAAAACCATAACCAAGATCACTTCCTACCCACAACAAAAAGTGTTTTAGTTTGATCTGGTTGCATAGTTATCATTCTGCCTTAATGTTAGCTATACACAGCACCGCATAACAAGTTAAGATTATTAATATTTTATTCAACATTTCATCAGAGAATTAGAAGTGCCCATGTCCCCAAATTCTCGCTGGCTGTGGTCCCAGCCACCCAGCCACAGAGCTTCATACAGACCAAGTGGAAGCGGGAAATAGAGGATCAAGCAGCCATTTATCATGCACTTGTCAGATCTTGACCTCCTTACCATTAGCAGGCAGATGTCGCACAGCACTCTGTGTCTGTGCTTTCAGAAACAGCCAGGACCACCAATCAGTTTGCATAAAGACATTCACATATACACATGAACACAAAACATTTGTAAGTCTGTGGGGACAGAGCCTGGGTAAGGTAGAGTGAATGGTGGTTGTGGGCAAGTCATGGGGGAACACTCACCTCAGCTCTAAAACCCCTAGCTGGTTGACCTATCCACCTCTCTCTTGTAGTGTATCTTTTAGCCTCTTTTTCTGTCCCTTGGGGTCTGGTGGACGGAGATCTTCCCAAGGGGGCCCTCCTTTAAGCCACCTGACTATTACCTGTGGACTGAGCTGTCACAGTTAGCTACCTGCACAGGGGAGATACAGCATACACACATTAACGCACTCACACACACACACACACTCTGGTGGTGACACCCTGAGGGAGTGTTGTGGCAGGGGAGAATGAGACTACCAGGGGACCCAGCAGCTCTGGGGAAAGAGAGCATGCCATCAGTCAGGAGCTGGCCATGTGCTGGCTGTGACATGAGCGAAATAGCTGTATAGGTAGCAAAAAAACTATGTCTTAGGGTGATACATGTGGGAATACTTTGCCAATAATGAGCAATCAGTATGAGCCACAAGGATAGCAAGGTAGCAATAACAAAAAGAGCATTCGGGAGCAATTTGGAGAGCTAAAAAATCGTCAGTTCTTATGATCAACTATTTTTTCAGATAAATTGGTTTCTATGCAAACATAGGCTAACTGAATAATGATATTTTCTAATGTTAAGTAAGATTAAGTAGTAGATCACTAGCAATAAAAATGTTAGAGATTATGTGAAATAAGTTAAAATTGTAAGGATATATTTTAGTCTAGCCAAAGTGGTTTGTCTGATCAAAATATGTATAACAAAGTGTAAGAAAAGAAAGGGAAGGATCACACAGGAACAGGGCAGTGGATGAACAGGGCTATTTTGATAAATACAGTCAGCAAAAACAAAGGCTGGTTATTTAACATACATAACGTTTATTTGTTTTGTGAAGTGTGACTATTTCTTCAGGGGGGGAGATGCTGTTTGTCCTGCCCCCGCTGCTGAAACAAATCCTAGAGGATATATTGCATCTATAGATATAACATCACATTACATTGAAGTCCACCAGTTAGAGAATGGCTATTCATTTATGAACGGTGTCTGTGTAACAATGCTAATAACATAGACTTTTTTCTTTAGCAAATTTTGGTAAATGAGTGTCAGTTTGGTCTTGAAACAATCTGCCCATGCTAATCCCTATCCTATCCATAATCTTCAGTGCGTCACGCATCACTGACCTTTCTTCTGTTGTGTTATATTGTATCAGCTAATTTAATAATGCTAAGCATTCGTGCCTGCGTCCTTGCATTTAGACTCTTTTACCTTGTTTAGTTAAACAAACAGTCATCACTTTGTATAGTCTGACAGCAAGGGTTCTGTTAGCATCTCTGCAGCTCCTCTCCACCCCCCATAAGAAAGCCCAAGTGAATTAATAGCTTGGTTTGGTGACAGGCAGGGCTAACTCATCAGCTATGTCAATGATGTGCCCTCCAGACAGAATCTCTTCTATTTTAGATACATCTGAAAGTCACCATGCAGCTAGGTTTTTAAATGATAATTGCATTTCATGCCTTGTTATAACATCACTAGGCTGTTTTGGGCATTGTCCAGCTGAGCTACATTTGGCCTGGCTGGGGCAAAGTGGCAGTGGAGGTCCTATGTCCCAGCTTGTTACGCCCCTGATGTGCCGGCTTTTGCTATCAAGTGAATTCAGACGTCCTAGGGCCACTGTAACTTTATTAAGCACAATGCCAACCCTATGTAGCGCCCAAGACAAGGCAGGAGGGAGGTGAGGTGGACAAAGCAGACTATTGTGGGTGAGGTTGGTGGACTGGTGTGGACAACCACATGCTCCTTTCCCACACTTATAAGTTGGGGCCAGCATCCGAAAATAACAGCTGAGGGATAATAACAGCAAGAGACAGCAGGAATGAACAGTTTTGATAAAGAGAGCATGCCACTGTTTTTGTGTTTAAATCTATTATTACTTTGTGATATGCTGTATTATTTACATTCTCCTGAACTGACATAATCACTTTTGCAAACACTGACCCAACCAGATCAATGTTTCCTTGCTCTATGCTTATTTCGGAGAGTCATCGTAGATTAATGAAAGTAGAGTCACTTCTTTTTATGGTCTGATAACACCAAACTAAAAATACTCTGTTGCAAGTAAAAATACTTAATTTAAAATGTTACTTAAGTAATAGTATGTAAGTATAATCAGGAAAATTGACTTAAAGTATTCAAAGTAAAATGTCCACTGTGACTGTTATATTGTTATACGGTTACATATTAGATTATTATAACTCATGCGTTAATGTAAAAGCAGGAGCTGGTGAGGTTTAGCTCATTTTGAGCTATTTTGTATCAGACTGCATCGAATGATTCTTTTCATTATGGATTATTCTGTGGATTATTTTCTCCATTAATCAATTAATTGTTTTGTTTGTAATATTGCAGAGCCCAAAGTAATACAATGCTTGCTTTTTGCCTTTATTTAAAAAGAAACTAAATAATCAAAATAAAAAGCAGCAAAACTTCATTTGTGCTGGAATCTTGAAATGTTTTTACATGAAAAATGACTTAAATGATCAAAATAGTACTGATTTACTATTCACCACTGGTGTCATATGTGTCAGTAACTCATGACTGTTATCTTTTTAGTCATTGTGGTCATTTTAAAAAAGCCCTGTTGTAAAAATAATTCAGGTACAACATGGAGAAGACCATAAAAATATGGAGTATAAGGGATAAGGTTAAAAAAGTTTTTTTGTATTTTTTTTTTATAAAAGAAGTCTTTTCAAATATTGTGACTTTCCATTAATTTACACCAAATATAATCAGTGAGGTTTACATTTGACAAATTCATCATATTACACACACTACACTGAAAATCTGTATCAGAGAAATAGTAATGGAGAGATAAAAGTGAAAAACAGCTAATTATTCTACACAAAAACAGGTGAAAGTAAAATTACCACAGTGTACTCAATACATACTGAATGTCTAGGCAGCAGTTTGGTTTCAAATACATTATGTTAAAGTATTCTGCTGATATTTTTTACATTTGCACAGAAAGAACTTGTTGTTGCAAGTGAGCAGTGTCTTCTGCCTGAGCTGAAAGGTTGTACCCTGGTGCAAAGCACTGACCAGCGGGGCCTCCAGACAGTGGAGGAGACGGCCACGCAGAAAACAATCTTCTGCTTGTTTCTGCTTTACCTCCTCTGACATGGCCTGACCCCTCAATCGATCTCCTCTCTACACAATGGGCTTCCTCCTGAAGAGCAGACCATGCGTGTGTGTGTGTGTGTGTGTGTGTGTGTGTGTCCTCTTTCCTGACAACATATTTTGTTCTAACCAACATGCCCAGAACTCTCCAAGTCTCCAAGGTGTTTTCCAGAAAGGCCAATTCTGATGTTCATAAAATGTTGCTACAGCCTGGAAGTTGTGAACATGCTGATATTCTTTTTATGCTGAAAATGTAAATAGAAAAAGATGGACATACATAAGGCATTTTTTACGTTTCAGTACTCATCACCTGAGGTGTTTGGGTTTCTTTCCTGGAAATTTTCAGGAACATTTACCCATTTACCAGCAGAGAGAGTAGGTTTGTGTTTATGCTTGTCAACATCAATGACAAAAAGCAAGTTGAATCATCTTACCACACACACACATGCTCATGCGCATACTCACACAGGCTTGTATGCACACAAACACTGCCCACTCGTCTTATTTTACACTGCTTGTTAGAAGTAAATACAGTACAGTGAGTAAACCAGGACCCCTGCCAAAAAAAGAGAAAAAAAAATCAAAATCAAGAGAAAATAAAATGAAATTGAGAGAGGGAGCGAGGAGAAAGGGATAGAGAGGGAGCTGTTTGGGCCTAGAAAGTGACTTGAGATAAAAATAACTAGTCACACGACACAGAGCAGATCTGGGCGCTGTTTCTCTTGCCCCGGGGCTCGGCCTGCCCAGCCGCCACTGCGAGAGAGAGAGAGAGAGAGAGAGAGAAAGAGAGAGGAAGGATAAAGAAGTGATGGCAAAAAATGAGTGAAGGTTTGGGGGATGGATGTATGGATGTATGGATGTATGGATGGATGGATTGATGGATGGATGGATGGATGAGGGACTGGATAGAGTGAACAGGGGAGAAGGTGGTAGTAAGGGGCAACAATCTGTAAAGCTGACAGAGGGAGGTAGAAATGGAGAAAATGTACAGGGGTGATTGGAAGAGGGAAGGAGAAAAAGAAGACTGAGGGACAAAAAAATAGAGAATGATAGAGAAAATGAACGGTTCCCAAGGGTCCCATTTCTTCCCCCCCTGTCCGGCCCGCTGACAAATAAATACATATTTAAATAAATAATAAAACAGACAAAGGAGTATATTAATACTCTCTTGTTAAAGTAAAATCTGTCTGGCACAACATGGTATCTAGCTCCTCATACTCTATAGAGTAAGAAAAAAAAAGAAAGAAAGAAAGGAGAAGTTGTGTTTGATGTATGGGCTCTTGCTTACTATTGTGAGTCCCCCTGAATATGCTGCAGGCAAAACAAAAATCTTTTGTGATTAATTGGAAAAAAGTGGACTATTATGAACTGACTGCACAACAGCCAGTGTATACAGTAATATAAATACTAAATGAGCACCACACAATGCGATGCAAATAGCTGGTATGGTAGTGAGAAACAAGGTAGGAGTGTTCAAAGCTCTTAATATGTATTCAGCTATTGAATTAATTAATGCATTATGTATGGCTCTTTCCCTTCCTCTTTGGGAGGGAGTTTTCTATTGTTTCTTGTACATTGATAACAGCTATAATATGGTGGTGGTGGTGGAGTCCCTGAGTGAATTTCTGGTTCAAACCAATTTGGACCAAATTCTGGTTTGTGGGAATTTATTTGTACGAACCCAAACTGAATGATACTGGTCATTGGCTGGCAAGTCTGCAAGCTCTATTACAGTATACAACCTAAAATGGATTAGAACATATTAAAACACTTTTAAAGTGAAGAGGTAATTGCATCACATTAAAGGGTCAGCTCACTGAAAAAAACCCAAACATACATCTTGCTATACAGATAGCGTTGGGTTTTGGCAAGGTTTGGTGATCTCTGCCACAGACATACAGACTTATGCTCCAGTACAGTGGTGCTGAATGATATAATTTGTTCAGTTCTTTAAACATCCTAAAATTACAATTAAAAAACCTCTTTCAAGAAACAATATTGATCTTACACGTGAAAAGACCTCACTGCCAAACATTCTTGGCTAGCACAAACATTACATACACTAACTATAGTTTTTAATACAACGGCTAATGCAGATCTGAAAACCTAGCCAAATAAACTTGAAACTATACAAAAGGGCAGATACCTCTAGGAGTAGGTGGAAAAATTTGCTTTTTTGGTACTTGAAATGACCCTTTAAATAAGAGAAAATCCTATCAAAATAATCCTTGTGACATATTCAACATCTCTCACAGTGCAGTTTCTGGCAGTTAACCCTGTATTGTAAATCTTGTGAATCCAGACACTGGTAGGAACGGAGTGTTCAAACACCTCCATCACTGAAGGTGATCCTCTTTTAAAGTCCAAAATTAACAAGCAAACTGGAGCGAATCATCTTCAGTCTGGCCTCTGCAACGACGTTAAAACTTTTGTTTTTCTCTCTGTCAATGTGCAACTGACTGACAGCAGTGTGTTTCCATCCTGACACCATATGCCCTCCATGCTGCTTAACAACCTCGTCAGTGGAGTCTGCAAAGGACCATAAAAAATAGGCGACCACGGATAACGCCTGATGGCCATTGTTGGCATCAGGAGGGGGGTCCCCCCCTCCTGAAGCAGGGCTAATTAACCGACAGGCTTATCTAATGATACCCCTATCTCTCTCTTTCTGTCTATCTCTCTCTCTCTCAGTCTCGGCCCCCCTTAGACACTTCTCCCTGCACGCTGACATTGTTTTCTATTATTATTCAGGCTCTGATGCCTCGGTAAGTAGTAAAAAGCCTGTTGACCATTCAGTGGCCAGTGGAGAAGAGAGCTTGGGGTGTGGATAATTAAAAGTTCCCCAGGTCTCAGGCCCTCAGGGGTTAAAAGCAGGGGAGGAACTGAGGGTTTGAGGGGCTGAAGCAGGGGCCCTCGGTGGTGATGTACAAGTCGCTCTTTTGCAATCTGATGTCAAGCCCCACAAAAAATGTGTCCCAATTTGTCCCAAGTGTAGTTTATATGTTCATAGTTTATATATTAAAATACATAGAAGAATAACTGGACAGTTAGCATGAGTAGTGACTGTGATTGCAGAGACAGAAACTGCCCTACCTGCAGAACATCAGTGGTATTCACATCAAATATATCCCCAAAATAAAATGAAAAAACAAAACAAAACATCGCAGATCTTATGGATTATCACTTCTGCACCTGAAATCCTCTGGTTCTTGCAGGCTGTGGGCTAATGTGCCTATCACTTATCTTTTACACCCTGATATTGTTAATCTGGCTGTGGCTGTAATGTGAAAATTAATTATTTTTGTTTTGGATCTGAATGCCTTTTTCATTTGGACAATGGGTGTTGTTTTGTATGGAAATGATGTTACATATGATTGGCCCTCTTCCCTACATATTCACTTTACATTAAGACCAATACAATGTTTGTAATTTTTGAACAAAATTCTCAACACATAACTTCACCCCAACCCACATCACAGTGAACTGAAGCAAGGACTGTGGCCACAAAGCCCCTCTTCTCCGATCAGTCAGCTGATTAACGTTCATTACTGATTGGCTCTGAGCTGATTGCATCCCATCATCAAGAAATCCCCTCTAGCCCAAAGGCATGTGTGTGTGTTTGTGTGTGTGTGTGTGTGTGTGTGTGTGTGTGTGTGTGTGTGTGTGTGTGTGTGTGTGAGTATATATGATGGGGGCTGTCACAGCTCACTCGATTACTGGGAGGTGAGGAGGGGAATAGAGGGGGAGGGTTTGACCATCACAACACACACACAGAAATGCACACACAACCCAGGGTCAAAGAGGTGTTAACAGAGGCCACAGAAATCACATTTTAGGAGGGAAATTTTTTTGCAACAATCTCTATTGGCTGGCCATTCTTCAATCCTACCTCCATCGCCTTTCTTCCCATCCTCCTTTTTTGGAGGCAGATTTAAGCTGGGTCAAGCAGAAACACTAGCCCAGTTTCCGCTGCTATGGCCGATAAGGCATTGTACCTTGGCCCAGTAAACAATGGGATGCCATCTGTCCATTAGTGAGAGCACAGCGTGAGGAAAGAGAGAGAGAGAGAGAGAGAAAGAGGACCCATTAGTGGGTCCAATGTGAGGGCAACTTGAAACACATGAACGGGAGAGCTACTCAGCGAGGGGTCAAGCAAGTCGGTGCAACATTTGGGTGAAACTTTTTCCATAAAAGTATTTCATGTTTTAGCTGTGATTCCACTATATACTCGCTTTCATGAAAAATTAACATAAAAAAAAAATGAGTTTCATTTTGGAATTTATACAGTTGATGGTTGTAGAATATATTGTTGTATACTCTTTATCAGGGTCTCAATATGAAAACAACTTCAAATCATCATCATCATCATCAAAATCTAATTCATGATTTCAGCATGAATTTTGGTCATACATGAATATGAAATAAAAAGATTACAACTCGGTGAGCCTCTGAGGCTTAGCTAAAACGGTGAACACAAAGATGGCCTGGGGCAATGCATGTCTCCCCCTCCAGCCATGACCCTAGAAAGACCACTGCAAAATATCCCCATAGGGTCTATAATATCTGTAGCTAACATTCAAATGGAAAGTTGAAGTCAAAGATCTTCCATCACAATAATAGCAGATATGTATGAGAGAAATTACCACCATCAGGTGATTCATTCTCTTTTGCTCATACGGGGCTAGGATCAAAGCACTCTTGGTGTGGGGGGTGCATAATGTGAACTGATTGAGTGCTAACAGTAAATTAGCACCTTTTGAACATTTCAGGGCTAAAATAAAATAAGTTGCACAAACATTTTATTTGCTGCTGCTGCATTAAAACACTTAATGATGTTGTTCCATATGCAGAACACATTAATGTATTTATAGGTAAAGCTCTGTTCTTTTGTTACAGTGCTCAATACTCACCAAGATTTCTCATTTTTAGTGAAAGAACTTAAATGTTTAAATTCATCAGGTTTTTCCACATAATAACGTGAGGACTCATGTTTCCTTGCTCACTTAGTCTTCTTTTCCCCTTTCTCTGTCTCCCTCTGTCTGTACCCGTCATCTGTCTTCCTCTACTTTTCTATCCACAGCCGTAAATGCTTAACTCCCTTTTTCTCTCTCACACACACCCAGGAAACTACTAGAAGTTGTGGCTTCACAGCTTCTCATCAGAGTGAAGTAGTAACGGGTACAAATGTCTGCTCTTTAGATGACACTATGCGGTGCAGTCCTGGCACTCTAGGGACACTGTGGAAGTGCTGCAAAAGAAATTGATCTGAAAACTGTTGTGTGAGTATGAGACTTTGAGCGTGCAAGTACATTTATGCCTATCATAGATGTGTTCAAGAATAGTGATGGAAGTTTATGGATGTGCGTTTGGAAATGTGGACATTTATGCATAGGTATAAATGTGTGTGATAAGTGTGTGCATGTACGTACATGTGCTTATGTGCCATGGACTGACTGTGGGTGGCTGCACACACATCTCAGCTCCATCCCTTAGGCAAAGAAGTCCTTCCAGAGTGTTTTCACTAAACAATGTATTTCTCACTTTAGGTTGTAACGATACAAAAAAAGTGTTGTTTTCTGCTGCTGAAATTTGACAGGGTGTAATACATGCTTGAACCATGGCACACCTTGACAAGCCAGCAGCGGCGAATGAGTAGAACTGTATGAACGTCAAGCAGTGTGGCAACGTAGCGGAGCGTATATGCTCAACTAAAACGCCACACATGGGTAGAGTTTAAAAAAAGCCAAGTTGGCCAGCCAGTTTTCAGTGGGCTTCATGTGGCCAGATGTCAGATGAGTCTGAACCCAACATTTAAATAACAATGCAATTTGAAGAAAACAAATAAGAGAAATTGAAACTGGGTAAATTTGTAGTAAAAATTAAATGAAGTTCTGTGTAGAATAGACTTTAATTGTGTGAACTTCACATCTGTCAGTGTAAAGCAGCACAATTCATGCTAGTTATTGAAGCAAGATGAGGAAATAGTCAGAGAGAAGGAGATAGAAAGGAGGAGAAAAATGTGTTGACTGAAAAAAGGCAGACTGACAGAGAAAAGGGGAGAGACAGAGAGCCTGAGGGAGCATTGGGAAGGAGGGGGAGGTGGTGGGCTACCTGCTGCGAAACTTCAAAGTCCAAGCTGTCACCTACATTATTTGACCTTTCACCCCCCACAAACCCCATCATCATATTATTGTTCCAGTGTCTTGTATGCCACTATATCACTTTCTGGTAAAAAAAAAAAATTAAATAAAATGAAATTTTTCGAAAGAAAGGGAGAACAGGAAGAGGTGAAAATGTGGGATCTGAAGATGCGCTCCATCCCTCTATAGATTTACATTTCTTTATCTCTTTCTCTTTCTCAGTCTGGCCTTCTCCTTTGCTCTATTTTCTCTCTCTCAATCTCCTTCTATCTATCTTCTAGTGATGGTGGTAAAGAGAAGATGCCTTAAAATGATTAGAGTTAAATAAACGGTGGCGGGGCCTCAGGGCCTGGAGGCAGAACTGATGTGAAATCAAGATGCTATCAGCCAGGTGTAGCCACATTCACCTGGCACTGCAACAACAACAACAACATGAATAACTGCCATGCATGCCACTAAATTAGCAGGATTTACATACATTTCTTCTTAAAACTGGGACAGGGACGAGGCAACCTAGAAAGCATGCAAGGAAGCACCTCGGAGTCAACTCGCTTAGATTCTAACCTCCCACTACCACACAAGTACCCTGACATATACAAAAAATACACCATCAGGACTGATCTGATCAAGTTTTCGGCCAGCTTATCAGCACAAACAATTTGTGGACAGATTACCATAATTGAAAAAGATCAGTCTGCTGCAAAGCTCTATTTTTCTCAACCTCCATTTGCTGTAGAGATATTCCAAGATAGCTGATAATGGAGCAACAAAAGCCACACAGGCTGACGAGCCATTTATATGTCTAGGTACATCAGGATACAGCAAAGACAGCTGAGGTGTTCCCATGTCAACATCAAGCAATTTGTGCAGACTGAAAAATGGCATTTTTTACAGTACATGTAAGAAAGTGCATTCTTACATGTACGGTGAAGATCAAACATACTGAACCTTTCAGAGTGCTTTAAAACATATACTTGCACATACACAAATTCACTTACTGAAACTACAGCAGCTTTAAGAGAAAACCTTGACAGTTGTTCTGTTTACGCTTCTTTTTAATCACAGTTTTTGTAAGAAGGTAATCACTGACGATGTTTGACGTCATGCAAGGCTTATCATCTTTCTATCTGTGTGTGTGTGTGTGTGTGTGTGTGTGTGCGTTTTGTGTATATCTAAGGTCATGCCTGGATGGCTATTTATCTTTTTTGTGTTACAGTGCCTTAGGGAGATACTGAAATCTGATAAGCCAAGCAGGAGTGTAAATACCTCGCTACTTTAACGTCACTGTCAAGAGGACACACCTTGTTGTGTGTGTATTTGTTTAGTTTAGTTAAATTATTTAGAAACAAGTCCAAATACAATAGTTAAAAAAGGAAATGCCAGTGTATAAGACAATTGTCAGGTATGACGCAACAAAGTCCAGGACTTATTTCCATTGTGGTCCCTGATGATTCATCTGACTGTGCTCTCCACAACAACATGAAGTTAGCCGTTCAATGTCCAAAGCAGAAGTCACCTGATCACATCGTGAAACATCAAAGAACAACAGTCTATTTACATTTAAATATGCCACTAAAATAAATATTTTATGAATATATATATTTTTAAAACCCATTTACAGTAAAATTGCCATGTTATTTAGAGATGTTATCTTACAGCATCTGTTTGACCTTTTTCTTAAAGACTTGTGGGTTCTGCACCTCCTTGATTACAGCAGGCAGTTTATGTCACTCCATAGCACCAGCATTGATTAACAAGACCTTACGTGGTTTCAGTTCTAAGAAGGTACAGGTTAGCTACCCTAGCTCTGGTTTTGTGGTTATGGACTTTTTCTAACTTTTTAAAGCACTCGTTGAGATAACTAGGGGCTCTGCGTTTAAGATCCCATGGGCCATTTTAAGTTTTATTTGGTTTTGTCCTAAACCGGAAGCCATTGGAGCTGAAAGAACTGAGACCTGCACACATGACTACTATGATCTAGACCTAGTGAGTACTTTCAGCACTTTGTTTCATGTTACTTGAAGTTTCTGTTTCAAGCCTTTGTTAAGGCCCCAGTACTATGAGCTAACAGCATAGTGCAAGTGACACTGGACTAAGCAGGAGGCCAAAAAGTATAGGGACACATAGTCCAGTAGTCTAGTTCTGGTGTTGTTCTCTGCCACCTCAATAATGTCCCCCTTCATGGACATCCACACTCGGACAGAGGTATGGATGGAGATTAGTCAGGGGATGTACCTCAAACTTTGCACCATCTGTGATTTCCACATATAACTGTTTGTTATTGGTATTATATTCCCCTGAGCGGCCCACTGTTACTTCCTTCGATTTGATAGTTTGCTGTCAGAGAAGGCCCCAGGCATTGATGAATATCCCCAGACAGTAATGAACAAAGACAATAATAAGTCCAGCCACGTTAACTTGCTTCTTGGTTACAGGTGCAATCTGTTTGTGGGCTTTTATTCCAAGAGGGATATATGAATGTGAGCAACATACCTAGTTTCCCAAGACCAACGTTCTGTAACTTTGCATTCTATACATGTTAAGTTAATAATGTCACGACCCCCCGGCCGTAATCCTGGCCTTCTGTAATCTGGCGTGGTCTCCGGTGCTCCTGTCTGCTCACCTGGCTCATCACTTCAATCAAGCACACCTGTTCCACATCCTGCATCTACTCACTCGCCAGATAGCTGTACCACTCAGTATGAGCACACGCCAGCCAAACTTAGTCTTGAAATCTGAATCTTGTCTGAATTTTGAGATACGGATTGTTAACTTGTCTTTTTCCTTGTCTTGACCGCAGAGTACCAGCCTGGACCTTGGACTCAGTTCAACTCACCTGAACCACGGGCCCCAGAGCACAGGAACCCGGGCCCCAAATTCCCAGGCCATCTGAACATCTACCCCCAGTCCACATCTCTGTTTACACCTTTTTGAATAAATTCACCTTTGTTTGAACTGCTACTCTGGTCTGCGTTTGAGTTCTGGTCCCCGGTCCTGACAAATAAAATGTTTAGATTGATGATTAAAAGAATTCTTTTTTCAATAGTTAGAATAATTGTAACTGGAGATGTTCGCGATCAGAACATAAAAACGCTGTCAACCCTCCATTGACACCTGACACCATAATGAGTGTTAATCCATATAATTTCCTATGTCAGTAGCACTTTGCACCAAAATTGGTGCAGTCAGGTTCTCTCATGTGTATTTAGGCTGTGCCTGCAGAAAGCATTTGGGAGACTTGATTTGATCCTATAACTGTCCTTTGTTCACTTGGTGATACTCATCAGCAACCCCACAACAGCACACCTGCCACAAACTATGTATGCGCAGGATCCCTCTGCTATCAGTTCAATTCAATTCAAATTAGCTTTATTGGCATGAATGTACAGCAACAATATTGCCAAAGCTACATATAAATTACATAAGGACAATTGATTTCATATATTTCATTAAATAAGGAAATAAAACAGTAAAAGTTGTGTTTGTGTGTTTTAATACAAAATAAAATAATAATAATAAAAATATAAAAAAATCCGTAAAAATAAATATTAAAAATAAAAGCAAATAAATAAAACATCAGTAGTGCTTCTTAATAAACTGCAGCTACTGTATATTCTCAACCAACTGACAGTCACATCTGTTGTTTTAATCTGAATGAACTAACCCCCATTCCTGCTTTTGAAAAACTTGTGCCTTTATTTTACAGTTGACAGTCAAGCATAATAGCATGCATAACACTTTGCATCTTAGATTGCTGGGTTACCAGGTGCTGTAAAACATCTTCCTGACGTGACTTGTCTCTGTGAATATTTCTTTTGGAAAGCAGAAACAAACAAAAATAATATAACTCATGATAAAGTTTCATGACACGTCGTGAGCCTCTTTGTGCTTCACAGAGGAGTGCAGGAGCGCCTGATGGCTTAGAAAAACAAACATGTGGCAGAGGCTTACTAGCATGAAACCACACTGTAACGGGTTGTTGTATCTCGGTGGCAGTGAATGAGCAACGCTCATTATTCTTTTCAACAGCTCTCTGCCTTTGTGAAGACACCTCCAACCTGCTCCAGCAGATCTGTTCACTGGTGGATAGGTCATGCCTGGTTATACTGGGCAGCTCTCTTGTGGGAGTTGGAGTGCAGACTTTCCACATGTTACTGCTATGAATGAAACGTTGATAAAAAACAATCTTAGTCAGCTTTGCAGCGTATATGTTCAAATGGTATTTATTCCTAACAATACAAAGTAGACCGATATTTCATTCTCTTTTATAAATATGTTTGAAATTGAAGGTGTGTGTCTGTATGTGCACATGCCATAACACGCGCACATAGGCAATTGAGAGTGTACCTCTAGGTGTGTGTATGACGGTGTGTATGTGTGTCCGACTGTGTGTCTGGGAAGTAAAATCCAGTGCCTTTTGTTTATCTCCTGCTAAGTGTCTAAATCCAGGGGAGCAGGCTCGGGCAGGCTCTTAAGAAGGAGACTTTTCTCATTCAATCATCATTGGCCGCTTTGATGTGTGACCCCTGCTCCTCATGCTGGAAGAAGAGAAATTAACAGCTAGGTGAGTTGAGAGAGTCTTACTGTGTGTCACATTAAAGTGCACAAAAAATAAAGACACATCCATGTACATACATGCATGCATTCACTTACTGTATACACTCACATATATACAAACACATGCTTATGCTGTCCCATGTATGCATATGTAAGTAATCACACATGTATAAACACACACATGACTCTGCCTGGCAGAGTCAGCTGGTTGATCAGGCTGAGAATCATCTGGGTTGTGAATTGTTTTAAATCACAGCCATGAACGCTAGCCAAAAAAGGGGGATCAGGCATGTTGTGTAGCAAAACCTTAACTGAAATGTGCTGCAGTTCCACCTTTGACTCTTTGTCATTTAGAATCTACTCTAAATGCATTTTGCTCATGTCTTAATGGCTCTCTCTACAATCCAATTTTACCTGGTTCTCTGACCCTTCTCAGGTCAACAAGTCAAATGACTGCTGCATGAAAAAACAGGACTTATCCTTTAAACCACCTGAAAGACGCTCTCAAAGCCGCAGTCATCAGTTTCTATACAACAACTAAATGCTTCTATTCTTCTCTAAGACACGTAGATGCAGATTGGGTTTGGAGACATTAAGTTAGTGGTGAGGAGGAGGATTTGTGAGGGGACATCTCTCCCTCTTGCTGTGCTTCTTTCTTCAATACCTGACTAAGGCAGATGGGGCTGGAGTATTACTGTGGCACTTGAGCTTGCAATGATGCTGATCCACTCAGAATGTGAACCCGACCTGCACCTCTCACACCCAAAAGCGGCATCCTCCCTTATGAGCCCATTCCATGACACATTCACACGCTAAAGCCATGCTATAATCTACCTTGGCGCTGTCTTAGCCAACAGCGATCTCTTAGAGTGCTTTGAGCCAAGCAGCCCTCCATGTCCTGTCATCAACTTTGTCATCTTTTTCAATTGACAGCTTTAAAGCGCCTACCTAATCATCCACCCACCCCTACCTAACTCGTTCTGGACAGAATCATGTGCGTGCCAATTGTGCCTCTCCTTGCCGTTGCAAGCTGTGTCTTTGTATCAGCATTACTGAGGATTTAGGAAAGAACTTGGGGATGCCAGCGCACTTGATGTTGTTACGGAAACACATGTGGATAGTCCATGTGGCAAAGAGACACCGCTGACTTTTGTTTACATCTCTGCAGATGCCGTGAGGAACAATGAGGATCTATTAAAACCACATTGTCGATACATGCAAATGTCTGGCATGAATCGGGGAGGATATTTTCAATACTTACTTTGCTTTGCTTTTTACCCCCACGTCTTTCTTTTTTTTAATGATTCCCATGTCTGGCCCCACATAAAGCACTGGAACTACTTTTCTGTTGAAAACCTTAACTGCACAGTACTATTTAAGGGCATTTAGTGGTTTGTGGCGACTGACTCTAAATTGCAAAAACATTTGCACAGCAATGCTCCCTCGCCTCGGAAAGTAGTTTCTAGATCAGGGTTTTATTGTGTTTGTTGATGACTGCCGTCTTTTTATGTGTTTTGCTCCATTGCTTCACTCCCTGTCCATTTTGGAGGAAAAAACAAAGTGAGGGGGGGAAAAAAACATTCCACTTGTTAATTCGCTGATCTTACCAACAATCGATTGAGATGCGTTTGTCACTGTTACAGCAGATTGAATGGCCCAAAAAAGAACATGGAGGCAGTAAAAGCAAGGAGAGTTTAATCTGAAGTTGTGAATGACAATATTGATTTGCCTTTTCTTTTTTGACAGGGCAGGATAGCGACTCAGAATCAAAGGTAATGGGGTCTATAACTGTCACAACATGCTGTTTTTCTGGTCTCTCCTCTTTATTTCTCTCTTTGTCTGTACCTACATTTTCTTCGTCTTTGGTGTGATATTTTTTCGATAGCACATTTATTTTTGTCAAGAGGAGAGAGTGTATAGCAAGGGTAAGGTTTAGGAACTGTTTAATATCCTGTGTCATGTGTGGAGTTTGTGTGTGGAACAGAGAGAGAAAGTAACTTCTTTATAAAAAGGCAATTAAATTCTGTTCACCAACATTTTATTAATCCAAAATGGGCTAATTGTGTAATAATTGTGATGGTACCCATATAAAATAGCATCTACTAAAGGTCTACTGTAGATTTCCTGGCTTGTCTTACTATTCATCTAATGCAAATGTATCTAAATAATCAATGGACATTAAATGTTACCCAAGTATTTGATAAAAGACATTAACTTTAATTACAATGCACACAAGTGTCGAAGCAGAGCACAGCTCAGTGCAGCCTGCACCAAAAAGAAGCTCATCTCTGTGAGCGAGCGGGGAGGTTTTTGCCTTTAGAGGGCCTTGTGGACACATTAAGGCCCATTTGCATGTCCATAATGCCAAAAGAGAACCCCATCTCTGCACTTAGGCTCAGTGGAGCCGTAGGTTTAAATATTGCAGGGAAGCAGAGCATCGAGTGCTGACTCTTTTACAGAACAAGTAATGAGCAATAGCTTGTTTTGGATGATTTAAAACACTGTATTAACTGTCCGCACGAGGATTCTTTGTAATTCTTCGGTTGAAAGGAAGGGTGGTTTAGCAACTTGTAATTACTCCTATAGGCCTTTTGAAGACAAAGGTCCCCAATTCCCCATTTTGAAAATTCACATAAGTTTAACAAGAATACAAGACTAGCCTGTGATATCCCTAACTTATCTCAGTGTGGAATCTCTGTCTCTTGTTTACACAATTATACAAAATTATGGCCTTTCTTGACCATTCACTGAGCCCCTCCCCTGTCACTTTTTAGAAAAATGTTACCCTTTTTTTGTCCTTTTGTCCCGACCACCACAATTAAGGGCCACGGCTCTGAATAACAAAGCAGGGGCCCCTCCTTGCAAGGTAGCCTTAGGTTGTGTTTACACTCCAGGACATCAAAGGCATTGCTGAACTTTTCCAAGCCCCTCCTGCTCAGGTAGTAATCCCAAAGTATAATCTCTTTAAAAACTGTAAAACCCATTAGAGTGACACCATCTAAATCCTCACAGAAAAAAGAGAGCAGGAGAAGGAGTGAGAAAGTGAACTTTGTGGGCCTCTAAATTGTGACAGACGCCTATCAAGTGGATTTATAAACGGGATGAGGAAGAGAAGAGATTGCATGTTTACTCTCAAAATTTCCTGGGATGTATTTGCAATAATTGGTTAGATGGATGGTTGCTTCCTGTGCAAATATGCTATAGCTGGTTTAAACAACATAATGTATGTTTACAGAAGAGATGTAATGGTGTTAATTTGGCCTAACTGACTCTAAAACAACAGCCAAGCCAGTAAAACAAACAAATCTCCTTAGCTGCCCTGCCTTTGGGGGGATTCAAAACATAATTCAAACTCAAATAAATATTGTAAAACCTTTTTCACCATCCTATGCATTTGGGCTACAAGTTGCTGCTAGTGCTACTTTAGCATGATCTTATTAGTTGAGTGTTTATCTTTGCTATCTTACAACATTCCAATTATTACAAAAGTTGTGCTAAACTACATGTGTGAATAGTTCCATGCCTAACATCTCCCGAGGAAACAAACAATTCATTGCGCTTATACACTCGTTGACATGGCATTTACATGTTAGCTTGGCCTCAGCTCACATGGGCCAAAGAGGTCAGTTTGTACATGGTGGCAGGGAGGTGACACCCGGTCACTTGCTTCTTGTCTTACTCCTCTCTCCTGCCACCCCTGCCTCTTTTTCCCTTTCCTTTCTCCCACACACCCTTCTTTTTTCCTTTTTCTCTCCTTTTACCTATTTTTCCCTTTTCCTCTTCTCCTTCTCACTAACACTCAACATCACCTTGACTACACATTTCCTCTCGATTACACCACACACACACACACACACACACATACACTGTCCAATCATCCACTCCACATGCAGCGAGAAACTTTTTAAAAGCCATAAATCCTGGGGTGAAGAAATATTCCATTTCTACGGCCCCTTGCTGTGTACCGTACCCTGGCCCGGGCTCTGCCATGCCATATCACAATCAATTCCATAAGCTAAACTGGGGTGTAAGGTGCTGTATGAAGGTCACACAACCCACTTTGACTGCCGTCTGAGCGTGAAGCACTTACCCTCCACACCATGTCCAAACTAGCTGCCAAGCGAAACCTTAATACACCACCTTCCAGCACTGTAACTCTCCCCTTGGGTTCACCCAACACTGGTCTTTGAATGCCAGATACTGAGAACAGATACTCTGTGCATTGATGTATTGATTTTTATTTTGTGTATCATTAAATTTGACCTTTTTAATGGCAAACTGTTACAGGATCCAGCAGAATTGTATTCATCAGGGCGAACGCGCCTTACACCACAGCAGACTAATGAAATGATTTTTGGTGGGTTAGCAGCTGCTTAAGGCAGGGTGACCCTCCCCATTTATTCAAGTGTAAGGGAAACTCTGGGATACATTATTGCCTTTAAATGAGGAATTCATTTACAAGACATTGCTGAATAATAAATGACTGGATAAAATGTGGAAAGAAAATTACATTTTACTGCAGGTTTTCAAACTTTTTATATAGCTTTGGTCAAGAGGGCCAGCTGATTACAGTATTGGTGAAAGGTCACTACTGGTGTGATATCTCTGTTTTATTTCTTTATCTTTACCATCTGTCTTTATCGTCCCTCCACATCCTTCACCTATCTGTTCTACCTACCTGTCTACATCTCTTTCCCACTGTGTTTCAGCCTGCTCACACTGCAAAGCACAACTGTATGTAATGGCGATAAGCACTGTTTACCTCCATGTTCTTGATTAAACTGGGCCACAGAGAAAGAGACGGAGACTATTTTATTTAACGAGCGTGACGAATGCAAAGGTGTTCTCGTAAATCATCACATGGTTTACAAACTCAATAAGTAAGGGCTTCCTGCCTCAGCCAGGCAGACCAGCGCACACCTAAATTATTAACGAAGCTGGGGGCCCCCAGAGGCACAACTTTGATGATGTTATAAACAGGGGAGAGGACAAGGTGCCTCCTCAGCAAAAGATTACAGGACCTCCCACATCCCCCCAAATCCCAGACCCCCACACACTCACTCTTAATTACCCACCTCCAATGGTGAGAGGGAGAGATAGAGATGGAGGAGGGTAAGCATCTAAATAAACTTGACGCATTCCTTCCATCTATATTGCTCTGTAAACTCACTGAGTACTGTACAGCATGCTGGTGCTTGCGCATGCAAGTGGGCACCCCAAGTCAAACTTTCTGCACTGATAGTAGTAAAAATTGCATCTGCATTATTATTTTTACAGATCGGTATATATTCATAAATCACAAATATGCCAATGTTAAGTGTGTTCATGCAAATTTCAGTCAGGCACCCAAGATGATTGCACCAAGTTCCTCTGCCAGAATCCCCCCATAGGATAAATTTGTCTCTGGGCAATAAGCTTTGATAATAGCTGATGCAGCGTTTCATTGGTAGGTCGGTCTGGGGAAAAAGGTGGAAGAGGATAGGGAACTGTAGGTATACATAGGGAGGGGAAAACTGTTGGTCAGGAAATAAGCTGGCCAAGTTGAGGTAATGAAATTATATGAGGGAAGCTGGCTGACTTTACTGTAGATGAGAGACAGTGATAGCAAAGCAGCGAGAGCGTGGATATAAGAAGTAAAAGAAAGAGGCAAACACTAAAAAAAACAGAACAAGAAATAAAAACTTGAAAACCTTTGTAATAATTAAAATCAACTTTCTCTTTCACATGTTAAAACAACCTAATGCACACCTTGATAGTTAAAGCTGTAGTCATTATTGTGCACTTGAATGTTACAGATCCCATCCAACATACAGAAGGACAAAAATGTGTATAAAATGGTGAAATAATCTGGACTTTAATGTCTTGTATTTTCCTCCTAAATAAGGCTACCATCTTTGTAGGCCCAGTTGTACCACGCTGTTAGTAAACTCAAAAGCGAGCTGATTTCCCCAGTGCAAATATGCTCCAAATTAAAAACCAAAAAGAAGTCCCTAGTGTCTTCGCTCTAAATCTGATAGCAAGTCAGATGAATTTGTCATTAAGCAGATAATAACTGTAACGCTTTCAATATGATTGTTGGCCGTAATAAGGCCCCACATAACACTCGTGTTTGTGTAAAGATCTATTTTGTGTCATTTCTGCTCTGTTGGTTAGTAAGTTTAGTGACAGATAAGATATCGGAGAGTCGATAAAATGCAAATATGAACATAACAGCATTATGTCTTGTAGGTAGAGAAAGTTTAGATATCGTACTTTCTGTCTGAAACCACATTAGATGGGTCTATAGGATCAAATTGCACGAAAACCAATTCATCAATGTACATGTTTCAAAGGTTAAAAAAAATCTAAATGTATGTGGGCTTCAATCAAGGTCTGTATTCAGCCTAGTGCAAATCTTACAGGAAATCATCTTGAAAATGTACCTTGCATTCAGATTCCAAGTAAAATACAGCACTTGATGACAAGCGAAGCGTGGAATATACCTTTAAGGCAGAAAAGCATCAATTAGACTGAAACAAAATCAATGTTCTCTGTCCTTTTCTTTCCAGGTCTGTCTTCCTGTTTGGTTGGACACGCCCACCTCATTGGTGATTGCAGCCACCTGTTTAAGTCCTTAAAAAGCTGTGGTGAACCAAGATGGCTCTCTTCCTCGCGACCTCTCTCCTGGAAGGCGGGTGCCTTTCAGGAGCTCCTTTTCTTTTGGTTGTTTGCTTTGAGTATGATGAGTTTAAGTTTACTTGTGTTTTGAGTTAATTATAAGTTAAGGTAACTTTTAATAAAACCTTATGATTCAGTTAAACTGTTTTCTGCGTGGACCTTCCCTCTTTGTTATGTTCTTCCACTTTGGAAACAAATATGGTCTTCATGATTCTCTCACATGTGACATTTTAAGTCCAGAAACTGGGAGTGGCAAAAGCTCTTCGTTCAAACGCCACAGCAATTCTGTCTCCTGCATCCTCCATCTGCAGGAGTCTGGGGCAGCAGTCGTCGCTTGACACAGAGCCATCTGTGAGGGGGATTCGACCACGTACCAAGCTTTCGAAATCACACAGAGCGTGCTTTCATACGTTTCCCATCACAGTCAAGCAGAAAATTGAGAAAATCGTCAAAGACGAGGGAGCTTCCCAACCTCTGGTCTTGAACTGTGTCTGAGTAGGGGAGGCAGCGCTGAGGAGTCATGGTCATACACGTGGCCTGACCATTGCATCGCACTGGAACGCCAAAAAAACTCAGACGCCCCAAGGGGGTTTGGTGGCATGCAAGTCTCTGTCTTTCTGTTCTCCCCTCTCCTTTTCTTCTTGAAGCGTGGCTCTTGCATAATGGCATCAGATCAGATGACTGTCGGTGAAGTAAACATCTCACCCTCTCTCGTATTTTGCATGTTGCCCCCTTTTCAGGCTTTCACACTTTCCTGATTTTCTCAGGTCAAACTGTATTAACTCCATCCCCTCCTGTGGTTATGTTATGTATGTTATGTATGTATATGCTTTAATCGTGTGTGAATATGTGCAAATTATTTTGTGTTTTCACATTTGGGAAATGTGTGCATCCATGTGTGCCTTTTGAAGAAGAGGCCTCAGTTTTACCTCACATACTAGAATGTTCCGCATTCATCAGTATTGGTTATAATGATGATTTGTAAATGACAGATAATTTGAGAAAAACAGTGGGCAAAAGGTGCTGCTCAAACGCACAGCTGTCCTAGATTGATACTTGTTTCTGCAGATTAGAGAAATTATGATTAACCCCCGAGATGCGCATCCTCAACTCAAGACATACAATCCCACTACAATAAGTCATCTGTTGAATTCCAATATGAGACTGATGACATAGATGCCAAAGTATGCACTCTAAGAGGGAAGTGATGTCACCACTGCCTACTAAAACTGTATCTGTTCAAATCAAATTACATCTATGGCGCCCTGGCACATTCAATTACCCAAAATACCACCAAAGATGCTGCCATGATCTGACATCTGCAAGAATAAATGGAGTGCTAACAAAGTCTCTTACACTGAGCGCGAGTTGGGCAAATAGACTTCCTGTTGGAGAGGCAGACGGTTTCTTCATCGTCGTCTGGGTCTGAACAACTGTACATGCCACAGATATGATGGTATTGCTTTAAAAAAAACAGAACAAAAAAAATTGTTGGGGAAATTGTTCCCAGAGTTCCCTTGTCTGTTCATAAAGGGGACTGTGCCATTCATGCTAAACAAAGGGAATTTAAACACATTTTTACATAATTACAAGATAAATTTTTATATTCTATACATATGATTTAAAGCAACAAAGGACAATTAAACCTGAACCATGGACATTGATTGACTAGACTAATATATCTTCTTATTATACTTAACAAATCTACAAAAAGCCAATGATATCGGAAAAAAGTCAAATCCCTCCCTTGATCATCTTTGTTGGATTGATCAGTTGCTGTCGTTGTGGCTGACTCGACTTCCCAGCATTGACACTGTGTACCTTGGACAGGGTTATGTGTCAGGGTTCCACAGCCATAATTAGCTTGCCATCCAGGGAAAAGTTAATATTTCTCATGTTGAAGTGAAGTTTATTGGTTTCCTGGACAGGCTGTAATGGATAACCCAATGAGGACACACACACACGCACACACACACACACACATGCAAACAGCAGCACACAAATTAAAACACAAACACATACGTCCACTCCCCGGGAGGCCTACAGACAGACAGACAGTGACACACAAATCTATCCCCATTCACTACATGACTACCAGGCCGGCTGGCTGAGTAGCAGTCTGATCAATAGTCATCAGTGACCTCGTCCACTTGGCCGTCAATTAAACCAAAACTGTAAGACAGAAATTCAGCAAATGGCATTTTTACACCCTTTGAATGTGTGTTTGGTATACAGTACACATACTTATATATGTGTACTGTATGTACATGTATATGTGTGTGGTTTAAATATCTAAATTCGAAAGTTGCTTATGTGCCTTTTCAGGTCTGATGCATAAATCTTGAAGATGAAATAAAACGTATGTGGTAGTATTGCTAAACATGCATTTTCGCAGCAAGACTAACAGGGTGTCAAAATACAGTAATCAATTGTTTGCTTAGGTCACTGATCAATTTTCACATATGCCAATCAAAATGTAATTATTCATATTTTGCAGTTATTGCATGATCAGTCAGGCTTCATGTACTGCACCAACCGCTCAATCAACCAGAGGCTGTTGGATTTTTTTATATAATTTTTTTAATCTATAGGAAAGACGGGCAGTTTTTCTGTAGTACTTACTCAAATTCTGTCCTTAACTAAACAAAATATTAATCAAACATTTGTTTTACTGGTTTACTACTTATTATTGTACCCTTTCCATTGTCAAACAAATAAAAAAGTAAATTATCTAGTGCTGTCAGGCATCAAAATTCTTATATATGTATACAGTTTGCATCTATATATATATGTATTGCATTTACATGTGCTTTATGCATCAAGTGAACTGTTGCACCGCTACAAAGCAAAAAAAGCAAAAAAAGAAATAGCAAATTCTGTTCAAAATAAAATACACAGTTGATCTTAGAAAAGCAACAGGCAGCAAGGACCCAGGGAGCTAGCAGTGGCACCACAACAACAACAAACAAATGTTTGCTGATAAATAAAACATATTCAATCAAAGCATAAATGCTAATGAAAAGAGAACCTGCAATCACACAAGCTAAACGTGTGAGCTCTGGCACACACAAAGTGTGAGAGAGAGGTGTTAATTGCTGTGCTAATTAGGTCCTGATTGCATTGCTCTTGTTTTGCACTTGCAGGTGATTAAAATTTCAACAGAGCACATTATTTGGCACTGTTAACAGGTGCCAAGCTCAGCACACAACACAAAAACCAAAACACACACAGTTACAGACGCAGAAATACTTAAACACACACATCATCACACACTAAGCTACACTAACACAGTCACAAGGATGTGCATGTGCACACACACATACAGACACAAATGCTGCTGTAAAGGGTCATTATTTGCTCTATTCCTTGTTTCTCTAAACTGCCAACTGCAACTGCTAAATATGAAGTTAATTATTTGTTTATTTTGTGGAGAAGCTGACACAATAGCAGAGACATGGATTTACTGTAAAGTGAAAAATATCTTCTATAATACAAAAACATGGCTGCCAGAAAGCATCTGCAGGATTTGAAACACATGCTCTTTTTCTAATCAATATTATAGTTATAACAATATGTTTTTGTTTATTTATAGCAAAGCTGACTATATTTTCACATTAAATTTGTCCAAATTACCAATACTTATTCAAGATGTAGGGAATATTGTCCTCTTTTATCCTTGAAAGTTGCTCATAGCCTATATGTATATCTTTCAATGAATTTTACACTGGATATGATGTTTTTATTGCAGATTTAATATGAAACAAAAGCAGTTTGTAATATACAAATGTGGCCACATTGTAGAAGTGACCAGTCATATATCCACTGTATTGCACCTATTTCCCACTATATGTCTAATACATCTACAATGAAGCTGGTTAGTAAAATGTTACAATAATCTATGGCAAGGATGGCAAAAACTACTACAATAACAGATGACAGATATTGTAAAAAGATGGTAAAACACTCAACATTTATAATAATAATAATAATAATTATACATTTCAGTTTACATTGTGTTTAAGAGATCCATATTCCCATGCAAATTTACATTTAATCAAACAAGACTCAGTGACCATTGGTCTTTGGGGGCCTGAATAATAATGCAGAAGAAAAAAAAGAAATCCAGTTGGACATGATTATATTGTTGAGTTGCATGATAGGAAACTGGAATCTACTGTGCACCCCTCACCACAGTATGTAGCAGGAGGTAGATGATCAGTGACTGGCTGGCTGGCTGGTTGACAAGTCTGGGGAGGAACTGCTGTTGGGAGTACCGACGAAATGACAGCGAGCGGAGAGCGTGTGATGTGTTCTGTTCCAGAACAGTTGAGCGGCTGTCCCCACTGAGGCAGCAGAGTGTGTGTGTATGTGTGTGTGTGTGTGTTTCCCTGTATTGAGCAGGGCCTGGGAAAATCTGCATCTGTTACTTCAGTGGGACTGCAGGGAGATCTGAGCTGTCAGTGTGACAGGCTACTGTCTCCCTTTTCTCTGTGTGGTGTCAGCTATCCATCCATCCATCCATCCATCCATCCATCCATCCATCCTTCCATCCATCCATCTGTATGAGCACGTATGCGGACATAAAAGCAGCAGCATGAGTAGATAGACAGACAGGCTGCAAGGCAGAAAGACAGATAAATAAGACTTAATGAATGACATTTGTTTGCTCTAAAGGACTTGGCCTAAAGCAGCAACCTTCATCACTAGTGACAGAATAGTTACTCACACAAGAAACCTACCAGGAGGCACAAATCCCTGAACTTCAGAGGCGTTTTGTGTTAGTCATCATATCTCAATGTATGTAACGTCCTCCATAACTCAAAATTAAACAATGTCAAAGCAACTTTAACAGAAAATCTCTGTGGCTTCTAATGCGGTGTGATTGTTGTTATCAATATTGATTATGATATAAACAAATACATTAAACAAACATCATGGAGCTTGAACAAGCACATAAAATTCATGGAGACACCGCACTGAGGGTATTAAATTGACCATTTTACTAATCAGTCATGATTACTTAATTTGAAGACTTTTATTGGGGAATCAATGAAGAAGTCACAGCGTTAAGTATACACAATAGTATTATGCAGAGTAATGTGAAGAGATCTCCCATCCCACAGTAGCATAGCCTTGACAGTGTGATGTTTTGGTCGTGTGGATGCATATTAGTATATATTATATTAGTAAGTTACAGACAAAGAAATGAGCTTGTTTTTGATTTGTTGTACTTTTTATTAACAGTTATGGAATGTAATGCTTTAGGCCACATTCACCTTTATTGTGTGTGGCCTAATACAGTTCAGTGTGATGCAAAATCTAATGCAAGACAAAATGCATACAAAGCCAATTGAAATAAATAACAGATTCAGATTTATACCCCACTTTAACATGGCAAAAGCTTGGTACATCAGAAAGTTACAAGTCCAGTACTGCAAACCGTCTGAGAGACGTGCTGACATGTAAAAAAAGTAGATACATCTTGAATAAGTATTATATACATAGATTGACATATAGGCGAATTGACTGGCCAATTGTCAAGAATAACAAATACTGCATATTCTGAAATATAGTGAGCATAAAAAGTAAGGTTTGCAGTATTGGATTCCTCAGCCTAATAGATTAAGCTACATCCAACTGTTAATACAAAGCCAGCCACTGGCCCCTTGTTTAGCGTGAATGGCACATCCCCTTATAGTTTTATAGTCACATATTTATCCAAACTGATCCTTAAGCCATATGCTTAGGGATGGATGGATCTCCCAGTCCACTCCCACCTTCACCCTCAGCCTTCTCAAGTGTAATTATGCCAGCAAGACATAAAACAGAAGCCCTAAAATGCAGGGTTTATAATCTGGTAGTTATAGAAACCCTCCTATATTTTATTGCAAAATAAGTAAACCTTATATATCTATCTCTTTCGCTCTCTCTTTTTTCCTCAGAAACACACACACACACAAACACACACACTGCCTGAGGTCCTAACCAGCTGCTTTGTCTTCCAGAGAGGCCACACTACTGGACCGGGACACCTGTCATTCTCCCACGACTAAGAGAGGGAAATGGAAAGAGAAAGAGAGAGAGGGAGAGAGAGAGAGAGTGGTTTGTGTTTTCCTTTGGCAACAAATACTGTTGTCTTTCATGCCAATAAAGAACTGAACATAACTGAAATGAAGGGTACATTTATGAACATATGTTGTTAAAACAAACAATTTCTTTTGGGATGTAGTAGCATATACTACAGTGGTAGCATTCATGGCGATACAGTATTTTCAAATGACGAAAAAATGTCTTTTAAATGTTGTTAGAACTAAATCTATTGTTGCAGAGACAACCAATCCAAGCCAAGAGTACCATGCCATTTCTTTCTCTTTTCTGGCCCTGCTAACGCTCACAACAGTAGAGAAATCACACCATGAAATGACACATATTACTATATGAAGTAGGCATTTGTATCTGTGAAGGTGCAACAAATATATAAAAAAATATGCAGACAACCCACACATCTTTTCCAAGAAATAATATTCTTTGTTTTACACAAAGCAACATGTGGGCAGATAAGATGGGGGTTTTTTACCAAATGAAACACTGTGATGCAGAAAGTTTCTGCCTCTCCGTGGTCATTAAATATCTGTGCATGGCTTGCTTCGCTCAAAGAAATGGGAGAAGCAACAAGAAATAGCTGCCCTATTTTTGCCCCAGAAACTTTTAACTGCTGATAAAGATCAATGGCACTGCTGATGATATAAATTCTGAGCTGCTAGTTTGTATTGTATTGATCTGGCTGTAATGCTTTTGGCTCTCAGCATGGCAGATGGAGCCAGCAAAGAACTTCAGGAAAGAAAATAAAATAAAATAAAGATTAATGTTGTAGACCTACTCATCTACAGTTTTGATAAAGAACTCTTCAAGAAAAATATACATGGCTGCAGGAAATATGGGCTTAAGAGGTGTCTGACCCTTTCTAAAGAAAGAAATTATAAGATATTTTGTTTGTTTGTTTGTTTGTGACTTCTCATAGACTTTAACATTAAAATGAACGTTAGGAATTGACTGAAATAAACCGGCAAACTTGGTGCAGGTGTGCCAGGAAAAGATGAAAAGGACAAAGAATTATAAAAATATTAGCTGTGTCATTTTGTAATTTTGTTGGGCTGCTGTTTCTATATATAGTCCTATTTGTAGCTAGAAAATCCAAACCATTCTTATCTCAGGGGCTCCAATACTAACGCTTTCAGAAAAAGTGACAAAACGTAGTTATTTAATGCCAAAGATACCCTTCAGCATCTCTATGAGATGCTTCTGGATGCATCTCTATGAGACGCTCTGGGGCGTCTCATATAGACCGGAAGTAGCTAGCTTGTGCTAGCTAGCTACGTTCGTGTTAAAGGTGTTGACAGCCCCCCGAAGCCTCCTACCCTTACCACAACCATCAGAAATGTAAGTACCTAAACCTAAGTCACTGACTTTATGCATGTCGACCAGCTCACCCTACAGCTGTGCTCACGGCCGATGTGCTAGCAGGTAGGGTTAGCCTCCTTTGTGTTGCTGGGATGTAGCAAACGGTGGCGTTTTATACGGATGCTGAAGGGTACCTTTAGTGTAAAATACTTACGCTTTTCCATGCTGTCCAAAAGCATCAGTTATGACATTTTGAGATGAGAACGCACTGGAAAATCACAGCCCACCCTTTTACAATACAGGGTGTTGTTTTGAAGGTTGTGAAAAATTCAGTGATGTTTGAACATTTGGACTTGCAGTTTGTCATCCATTATCAGTCACAGATGACTGCAGATAGAGGAAACATTTTTTCTGCACTGCTCACTATTTGATTAAAAAGTCATCAATGCAAATAAAATATTTTTTCACTCCCATGTAGTGCTGGGCGATATGGCCAAAAATGTTATCATGATAAAAACATTTCACATTATTCGATATCGATAATTATCATGATATATGTCAAATCATTATTTCTTTCAAGTTTAAAGGCTGATTTTTTCTCCTGAAACCAGATGGTTAATTGTGTGGTTAAACTTTTCTTTATGGTCAGAATGACAAACACTTGATGCCAAACAGTGGATCACTTCACAAGTCTGAGTTAGAACATTTAAAATGTTTATCTTTTTCAACAAATATGATTAGCTAATCTTTTTTCAGGCCTCTTTTTTCAGCAAAATAAATATTTTAATAGAAAAATTAGGTGCTAATTTGTTTGTGATTCAAATGAATTAAAGCAAATATTTATTGACGATATATTGAACTTTTATTATATTGTTATTGAGGAAAATTATATTGCGATAATTATCATTATTGTTATATTGTCCAGTCCTACTCCCATGTGTCCCATAGTCAAGTAAGTAAGTGTTTGGCAACAAAGCTGGACAAATTAGCCATATCTCCGATTTGGACATGCAGAAACACACATACTTTGCACTGGTGTGTAGAGACGCACAGGGCTGGACTGGTATTGGTGCTGATACTACTTAGCAAGAGGATTGTGTACAAAACATGATGTTGATCCCCATTAATAATAAACACTTTTTGTTTGTTAATGTCATTCCAAAGTTCAATGGCTCTGCTGTCAATTACACACATTCAGCCAATGTGGGCCACAAACTGACATCCCTTACATCATGTTACCTCTGATGAGTTCCAGAAAGTTTTATTTAATTTATCAGTAAATTTGGGAAAAAGAGTGCACTGGTTTCAGTTATTGTACTTGATGATTGGAGATAATACAAGTAGAGGTATCAGAATTGGTATAGAGAGAGACAAAGTTGGACCATTGCATCCCTATTGATATCTGGATGTATCTCCGGCCCATCAATTTGACAGTGACAAATTCTCTTCTGTCCTCCACCACCTGGCCCCTCCCTGGTGTGTCTTCCTCCTTCCTCCAGCCGACCTCCTCTAGACACTGAGATAGACTGAAAAGGGTCAGAGGTCATTACGCAGGACACAATCGAAATGTGTAGGGAGCTTCTTCTGTTACAGCTAGAAGATGTCTTGGCCCTACATTTCTCAAATGGCCAAGTACACAAGCAACAGGGAAAGATTGAACTGGTTTCCCCCTTACTTTGCAAATTACCCCCCACTCACTTAAACAGACAACTGTAACACCCAAACCATGTATCAATATTACTAGAGTTGTAGTTTTGAATTAGCAGGAAATGGGAAACTATCACCAGCTAAAATGGTGCACTATAGCATTGTGTAATTATGACTCCTTGGTAGAACATGGGGCTTTTATCTGCAATCGGATAAGTTAATTGGCAGCAATTACCCAACCATTTACTCACAATGCAGATGGAGAAATTGTAGAATAGGGCCTGCACCTGGATATGCTGAAGAGTTGAGGATGTCATCCCACCTGTCTCTCGCGTCTTCTGTTCGACTTGTATAACTCATCCAGTTATTATCCTGCATTTGATATTCACTCTCTTCTATTCGACGTAACAGGTTGAGTTTCCCCTAATTGGGGCTGAGTAATACTAAGGCGATTTACGGGCGCTTTCTATCTTGTGTCACTGCCGCTGCAGCACAGATTCTGGTTTCATCCCGCCAGTGGTTTTTGAAGGTATCATTTCTCTTGACTGGAAAAGGCCCCTGTTGAGTTGTCAGGCTCATTGCTCAAGGTGCGCCCTGGGTTTTAGGAGGGCCCGTGCTGACACATTCATAAATATGACACCTTGTTTTGTCCTTCTGGCGTCTTTTTGGTTGCCGATGGCCTTTGAATTGGAAACAGGTAAGCTAATAGGGCTTCGTCTGATGCATGGGAACCGTGGGCTTTGGGAAAAGGCAGGGTGGCCCCAGGCGACACATGACAGGCAGATAATGACTGTATAGCTGTCAAGTCAAGGATACCTGTCTGCCGGTAAATACAGATTTGCCTTTTTGACATCATTTTTCCACCTCCTGGAAGATCAACTGAACGCAGCTTTCAGACTATTTCAGACTACCTTTCAGACACATTCACACACACACACACAACACACACACTCAAATGCACATGCAAGTTCCTGCACACGCACATGAGCAAACGCACATATATACATGCTGACAAACACACTCATACACACTCACAGATGCAAGCAGGAACAGGAACAAAAGCACTTAAAATGTATGCGCTTATAATTGTGATTTTCTGCACCGTCCAATGTTCCCACGTAATGCTGTATGTTGCATGGAGCGAGTTAATATGATTCCATTGTAGTCAGGCATGAAAGATAGAGAGAATGTGTGTGTGTTTCTGCGTATATATGTACGTGTGTGTGTGTGTGTGTGTGTGTCCATGCATGAGTGTGTGTGACTGGCAGGCCGGCTGAGGCCTGTGTTTTGCGCGTCGCCCCGGGGAATGCAGGTGAAAGCAATCTTGGTCCATGAAAGCCGACGAGATGTGCCTTTCTGCACCCAGAGAGCTGGCGAGCTGATTTCTTTTTGATAGGCTCAAGCCCTGACACCAGGCCACCCCCCTCACCTCCACCCCCACCCAATCCCCACATCATTATCAAGCAAGGCCACGACACTGGTTGTTAACATCCCAGCTATCTATTCGTTAGCTAGTTGTTATATATTCTATAGTGCATGTGTAACGCTATTCACATCCATAAACTGAACACACTATATACTGTCTATTTCTTTTCCTTAAACCACACCAGTTTGTGTGGACTCATTTCTACACACACACACACACACACACACACACACACACACACAAGATAATCTCTTTCTCTCTCCACAGCTGCCCAGAAGCCAGAACAGCCAAACCGTTTGGTGCATGGCTAAAATGATGAAACGCAGCCTAAATATACCTTATTTGTTTACTATTCAGTTACATTCCCTGCATGCAGAATGATTAGGAACAAATCATGTTGGGTTTTAATTGAGAGGGATATATGTCCTGATATGTGTGCTGGGATGGAGTGTGCATTAGGGCTAATCTCATAATAGACCAATTGTCTGCCTATGGATCCAGCACTGGCTGTAATACAAAACAAAAGCCACTCCAGTGAGCAGTGGGCAGCTGTCCATGAGAATGTGAATGTAACTTATCAGGCTGGGTTTGGTCTTATAGGATTTGAATTAATGCTGATCTGTTTAGTATTTGGTACTGTAAGCACAGCTTTGGATAAATTATTATTGTTGTAATCAAGTTGGGGATATCATGTCTGAATGTGTGGTCTGTGTGTTCTGCATATTCAGACTGGTATTCTGGTAATCCAGTGTAGTCTGTATGTTTTCTGAGCTGTATGTGTGTGTTGTAGTGTTGCCTCTCTGGTAATGCTCAAACACGCACACATTCACACACAGGGAGTACGTCCCAGGGGTGAAGAACACTGACACTTATAACAGTTTATTATACAGTGCAAAGCCAGTGAGATGGGCTAAACAGATTACAATCTGACTGAATGCTGCCAGCACTCACATTGCTGCTGAAGACTCACTCTGGAGTCCTGTAGAAAACAATAAAGGACCCAACAACCAAAAACATGATAGTGTTTTCTCAATTCAACACCCAATTTTTTTTTATTACTTTATAAGGATAAACTTTAAACAGTATACAGTATGTGAATGCTAAATGATTTGGTGGGTATTGAAACTGTTAACCTGCATTTAAAATATTTTGTGGGCAAAGAATTATATTAGAAAACGTTGATCTCTAAATCCCACTAGTAAAGCATCTATGTACCACTAATAAAGTTTTATAAATTGCAAAATTGTTGCAAAATGTCTTGTTGTGGTAAACTGAAGCACTATTTATATTCTGAAATTCTTCTATAATATATTTTATACATAGAGACAACCTTGCAACCTCTTCTTTCTTACAGACATGGCAGTCAGTCACTCATCTTACTGGCCAGCCAGTCATCCAATATCAACCTCTCTAGCTAGCCCGCTAGCTAAAATGGAACTGTGCGTTAGAGCGAGCAGTTGGACTGTTGGGGGACTTAGCCTTCATACTGTTGAGATAAAGTAGCAGGCCTAAGCCTCGCCTGGTGAAATGACATATCCCCCCACCTTCCTGTTCCTGTACAATCGCCATAATATTGTGTTTCTATGCTGGGCTTGTAACCTTTGATTAAATTAGTCCAGTATTGCCTGGGTCCTTTTCTAAACTGTAGGCAGCAGAGAGCTACTTAACAGACCCTGTCCCTCGGAGGGAAGAAACTGCTTGAGCTTACAAGTGTACGGCCACAGAAATATCAAACCCTTCTCACTCAAACCTCTCTCCTTCTATCCCTCCCTCTCTCCTTCTCCCTCTCTCTCTCTACATTTACACCCTTTTGCCCTCTCTCTGTCTTTCACGAAGTGTCTTTCCTCTCTGTATGTACATGTTTATATGTGTGTGTCTGTAAGTCGATCCATCATGCTCTGTCACTCTCCAGGTGAGGCATGTATTATAGGATGTCAAAGAAAGAGCAGCAAAATGACATTTTCTTATTGTTATTTTTCAAATCTATGAACTACTGGTGCTGCACAGTGAATGACAGCGTAAATGAACAGATCAGAATTTCATTTTGTAGAAGGAAGTGGGATTAATGTAGGGAGAAGGCAAAAAAGACATGGCATTGGTCAAACGTCAATCAGTTGTAGGCCTCGGTTAAAATGAAATGGCACTTCTGATCCACATTCAGTGTGTTATTTACTGTACAGAGGCAGCAAACCTTTCCTCAGGGGCCCTATATTTTCCTCCCTGATGTATATGACTTAATAAATTATACTATTACTACTACTACTAATAATTTTCCCAGCAGGCTTTCACTAATCCCATCACATAGTTCACAAAAAATTTTGAAAACTTTTTGTAAACTGTTTGTATTTGAAGCAGTGCCCTTTTTCTATTTTCTGCCAAACATCTAGCCTCCTGTCATTCTGTAAAGCAAATTATGTAACAAAAAATTTTTTTAATTACATACGTAATATATAATGTTGAGTATGATAAAGTGTAAAATGTCCTAGATTCTAGATATGATTCCTGAAAGGAAACTATATTTTGGGGCAGAAATCAGGATGTCATTTGTAGGCCTATTTATTTTTTGCTTAAAATTACCAAAAAGAAAACATTTACGATTTTTTATTTTCTTATAAATAAATAGTTTGCAATATTACTTAAATTCCAATGCCAGCTTGGTATCAACATACGGCTTACGAATAACATGCCGATTTCTCATCAAGTCATTTTACATGGTATTCCAATGCATTTTTTTGCTTTTTCGCCTGTCATTTCACGCCATTTAGTACCTAGTCACTTATATTGTGTTGAAACAGTGTGCTATATTATGCCAACTGTCACAGGGTAAAGACCAGGTCTAGGATATAAATAATCAATAAAGTCTCACTAAGGAGGTGGTTGGGGTGGAGGGGTGGGCAATAAACTGAACTTTGGCCCAGGAGAATAAAAATGAAACTAAAAGACAGGATGGATTTATGTTTTCAGTGAAGTTACGTAGGTTGCATGTTATGTAAGTTACATAAGTAAAATGAAGTCGTTATTGCTAGCCAATCTGTGATGTTTTTAGTAGCGTGTAACTAAAGTTAGCTACATAGCGTTAGCTAAATAGCATTAACTATATTATCTATGTTAGCTAGTCAAAGTGTGAGTAGCTAGCTAGCTAAATATGTGAGCTTTGAAACCCCTTACTCTTACCGCATCCAACACAGGGTTGTGTGCCTAAACCATCAGTGATTGTATGCATGTCCAATGTGCAAAGTTGTAGGGTTAAAAGGTTGAGTTGAGCTTTGTGTTGCTGTGGTCTATGGGGACTAAACTACAGTGGCCTAGAGGTCTCAGGCCAAATACAAAAGCTACAACACAAATACAAAGTGTGTAAAATAATAACACCTTCATATGATGCCAGAAAGGGTGGAATTGTGGTCTCTTCTTGAGCAGTAGTCTTTGGTAACCACAGACTACTTAAACTTGCCACCAACTTAAACTTTGTTGCCACCAACTTAAACTTTGTTGCAATATCGTAGACATCATGGGGTAAGTAGTAGAATGCTGTGTGTGTGTGTGTGTGTTTGTGCATTTATGAGAGAGGGGGAATGTGGGACCTTGTAATAAGTTATTACTTTTTTAAGGAGTAATAAGTAACCCTGTAATATATTACAATTTCTGAGTAACTTACCCAACACTGCTTATTCCAATGACATCATAGAGTTACTAACATCATGGAGTCCTGGAGAAATGTAGGGAGAGCTCAAATCACAGATTTTACTATGCAACCAAGACATTCTCACTCCCGACTAGTCACTTATTGACGCTTGGTCAAGGCCCTATGGCTTCACTTTTAGACGTTTAAGGCTCAGTAGTTAAGTTAGCAATGCTTAGCAACAACAAATATGCAACGTCCGGTAATGTTAGAAACAATAAAGATACAACTTAAAGACTTAAAACGCAAGCATTTCAAAACATTGCCATTTTGAAACAGCCCATTATTAAAGTTGTGAAATGTTGCAATTTGGTTAGGTTTAGGCACAACTATAACTATGTATGTCAGTTAACACATAAGTTAACTAACGTCACTTGCATAACTTACACGATTTACGTAACTCACGTAACTATAAAATATTTAATGCTGACTTTTTGTTTCACAAGGGACACAAACCCTGGACTCCTAGTTCAAAGTCCGGTGTGATATCAAGGGATGGCGGATAAATAGTACACCACTTTTAAGGACATTTCGTGTGCCATGTTAATACATTAAAAGAAACATTACATTGAGTTTATTGAAAAAGAGTGGGAAAATGTCTTGTATCAAAGTTGTCAGTGTGTCTCCCAGTAATAATGGCCCTAAGATGTCAGTCAACTGCTGACATGGGATGCCCCCATCAAGAGACCTGAAACCTCAACACTGTTTTACACTGGCACTGTATGTCCAAAAAGATTTTTTCCTCTTGGAAAATGCAGGAATGAGCACAATAGCATCAGTATCATTATAGTTTATATTTCCTTACTCAAAATTTCAGTTTGACTTTAACTTACGTGATATATCTACAGAAGGGAGTCTTTACTTGTGACATTTGCATTTCAGTAAGTTCACAAGACTAGTTCTCCACTTTGGTGTATTCTTAAACATACCATTGTGGTTTTATGCTACTCAGTATACAGTTTCAGTCAAAATGTTATATGAATGGGTCACAAAGTTGTCATATTGGTAAATCCCCTATTGATGAAGTGAAAACTAATACTGACACAAAATCAAATATCCAGCGTCAACCTAAAAAAGGGCTATCCTCCCCTGATCGACTTTGAGATTTATCTTTTTTGACCAGTAATGAAGGCTTCCTCGTTTCTGTCATTGTGGTTACCTTCCCACAGTTATCTTGCTGATTATATGTATCCGGAGGCCAGTTGATACAGGAAAGAATCACTTGTCAAAAACCCTCTGAATGACTTGTGCTGTGTGTGAAAAGTGTGTGTGTGTAGAACGTGTATTTGTGCATCTCTGATTATGTGTGTGTTTGTATGTGTCTGTGTAATTAAAGATGGTGTGTGAAATCTAAAACTCAAACAGGATGCGCAAATAAATCACTTGCAGCAAGTGTTGTTGTCTCCAAGTGAAATGAATCACCCTGTCAAACTGTGGTGGTATATGGCTAATAATAACACGTCTCACGTCTGAGTGGGGAGATTCACTCATTTAAAGTGTGAGAAGGAGAGGAAACGTACAGAGGTGAATAACAAGTTAGACAGTGAAACTGCAATGCAGGATATTTCAGGGAGTAGTATATTTCACAGTACATCTCCACCATCTGAAAAGCATGACATCTACTTTTGAAAAGTGATTGATCACACAAATATCTTCAGCTGACATATTCAGAGATGATCATTTTACATGCAGCATATCCTAGATTTCCTATTGAATGACAGACTTGAAGAAATGATCGCCTGCAACCTTGTCTCTGGATTTGTTAAATAACTCTAAATAACCTTGGTAAACCATTGAATGTGTATTCAGATGCAGAATGGGTCATCACAGAGGAATTTAATAATTTTTTCCTCAACTACTTAAAGTTTTTAAGGATATAATATTACCACAAACCCTGTAAAGCACTATACTGTCACTCATGGTTCAACTCCAGCAACTACTCATGCTACGCAGGTGTGTGTACATGTTTGTATACACACTAGGGACCTGGTAGAGTGAGATGGAGCACCACCCGCCTACAGATCCCTAATGGGAGGTCTATGCACCTGGGTCCACACTCACACACACACACACACACACACACTGCTCCAATGTCATATTTCATGTCAGTGGGCATTTGATTGCAGACATGGAATACCATAACATGACAAGGTGGAGTGGGCTTTTTTCTACATGGTGACATCACAGCACATACTCTAAGGAGAACTGCTATTTGTGTGTGTGTGTCTGTGTCCATGTGCATCTGTGTTTGTTTCCATGCCCACCCTTTTCACACATGTCAACACACAAAAGCCACATGGGAGGCCATTGAGAGCTGCGGCAGCTGTGGAATATGTTATTCAAATGGCGTGTGACTGTTTGTGTGTGTCACAGCATTAATATATGTGTGTGTGCGTGTTATCATCTCTGCTTGTAGGAATAAACGGCACTGATGTGTCTCTGCGGGGAGCTTATACAGAATCACTTACCTCTGTGCTCTTACTGTAGCGTAGCAATGAGTGACTCAGTTCTTCTCTCCACATCGTATTAGGACAGGAAACATTAAATTGAATCACATAGCTGTTTCACATAATGACGGCAGTTATGCCTCAAATAGTAAATACAGGGGAGTGATGTGAAAAGTGGAGGAGGTGAGGATGGCCAATGCCTAATCTCAAATTTGGCCCCGCCGTACAATGTACACTCTGAATCTAATGTAATGTAAACTGTCACTACTGTTTCTTCAATGCGTGGATGGGAAATTTAAATGATAGGCCTACTTGTTCAAACTTGACATTATACACATATGGTGACTATTTCTGATGAATTTAAACTTTAAGCTAATATAAACGATAAAGTTTAACATTTGAACAACTTGTACCATATTTCAGTATTTCACATACTGGCAGACATTGCACACAACACCAGCACTGAAGAAGAAAACTAAGAAGAAGAAGTTCATTAGTTTTGTTTTTAAACACTCTATGGTTTTGACAGTTAAAAGTAATTTCTGTTAGATATGTTTTGTTCAATCTTTCCCTTTTTGGCTGATTATCCAAAATGGGTTTCAGGCCTTTTGGTTCTTGCCATGGGAAGGTCCCATGTGTGTGTTTCAGGGTACTAGTTTGTACCAGCCAGGTTTGCTCCGTGCTGAAATAGGATGTGTGTGTGTGTGCATGGGTTCCCACCCTTCAGTGCGTGTGTGTGTTCATGTGTGTGTGCATGGTTGGCTCCCTAGCCTGTGTCTAGCCTTTGCGGCACGGGCCAGGGCTCTGCGGCTGCCCCGGGGCCACCATTGTCCCCGGTCTCCACAGCCCAGTGGCCACAGATGTTCCCCGTTTGATACCGTGCTCCTCACACATACTCCCCACTCCCCTAGATGTGTGGGTGGCCAAGCGGGGCGCCCTGTTGCGTGTCACACTGGCACGCCATTGGCCGCCTGGTGCCTGCATGTGACACTGAAGGGGGGAAGCCATCGCGTCTACAGTTTTAATCCTGCCACCATGCATAATGGAACAGAAGTAGCCCCAAGTGGAGAAGGAAGCTTTGCGTGAGGAGGTGTTCATAAAGGGATCATGGGTAAATGGGGTGCGAGAGGATAGAAGAAGAGCAGAAGCATGCTGAGATGTTGTTAAAAGCACCTCGAGGAAAAGAAAAAGACTTTGGAAGACTACTAACATCTCTCCCCGGTTGTGCTTCTGTATAGGTTTGTTCGCATGTTTGCATTGCATGTAATGCACAAGGAAGGATTGATCTGGTGGCTCAGTGCAACAAACAGGCCGTTCAAATTAACGACAGATGAATGTCAAGAGACCTTGGCATTACAGCTGAAGAAAAAACGATGCTCGCACGGAAACACTGTTACGCTTGCTTTCTAAGCACAAATATGAGACGCACGCACATTGAAATGTTTTCCTCTTCCTCTGTACCATCGTTTAAAGATCAGTGAGCTTCTACTGTTCAGTGTGCATGCTTACATAAAAAGTTTCTATCTTTTAATTTTCCTGGGAAGATTTACCAAGTATATATGCTATTTTTCCAGCAATGCCTTGTATTCTAGTGTTGGCCAAGAGTAGTCTTGTGTTTGTGTGAGCATCATTCAGTTCTTTGCAGAATTACAGATTCTGACTAACAGGTTTCTTCTTACAATTTCTTGACAAAAACGTGCCACTGCTATAATCAAAGTAGCATGTTGTTTTACTTCCCTGTAAAAGAAAATACAGAGTGTTTACTATACAGTTCCTCCTGATGCACAAATATGCAGTTAAGATAAGTTTTACCTTATCTCCATAACAATCTTTAAACAGCTTGTTTGCTCACAAACTGAACTGTTTGTATTTTAGTTTAAAAAAACTCCTACTATTTTAAAAGTTCAGTCAAATGTTCAGTGATCCTCGCACGCAAGAAGCACTTCACTGGTCATTTCTTTGTCTGAATGTGACAGACGTGAAACATGCTACACCAGTTTGGTTATGTAACAGTGTCAATTAACCTGTCATTTCAAAATTAAAATGCATACCAGAAAGAACTGACAGATTGAGTGGAAACTGATGAAAGGTCCCGTTTAAGAGTGCCACTGCACATTCTTCAAAAGGTTCAAAATCTACAGACGTGATGTGTGAAAGCATATGTGGAATTATTGCAGTTTATGGTTTTATGTGTGCTGGGCAACAATTAAAATTTTTAATCACGATTAATCGCATTGTTACGGTAAAATTGAATAATGAATTCTAAAGTAGTGTATTGCGCAAAAGTGCAATAACATGTGGTTTACAGACACTTTAAACAAATAAGGTGCTTTTTACCAGCAGTATTCCCTTTACACAGTAGCAATAAAATATTTCTTAAACTTAAACATTAATGTAATCAAATCAAATATTAAACCAAAACTATTTGCCACTGCCAGGGCATTTCTTTTTATTTAGCTTGTTATGTTACCCTCAGAGTCCAATTGTCTTGTTGTTTTTTTCTGAGCAGGTATCAGCATCAGGTATCTTTTAGTGGTTTAGTTTTAGTGGGATCAGTGCGTGTGTTCACTTGGTTAAAGGGACTATATGTAAGTTTTTCAATGAAATTATTAAAATTTTCATTGCCTTATAGTTAATGGCCTCAAAACTCACTTAGAAATGAAGCACATACCTGTTTTCTCCGTTGCTTGCATCAGCCACTATTCTGCTTTTAATGCTCCCGAGCCTCTCTCGTACAACAGCGACAACACGGCAGCTAACGACATGCAGTCCACACCATAAAACACCTTAAAACAACCGCTCACAGCAAAACACAGGCTCCATGTAAGGATACAACAATAAAGGTTTATGTGCCCATCAGACCAAACAGGTTCAGATGATGTTGACTAAGAACAAAGTGAGCATTAGTAAAGCTGGAGAAACACAGAGAAAGTCATTTTAGCTCGCCAGCTAACACCGAGCAGTTGCTGATGTTATCCTGTTCAAAGTGATGTAGCTTTCCACATTACTTCCCCAGCTAACGCAACCCACTGTTGATTTAATCTGCAAGAAAGAATGTAACGGCAAAAAGCAAATGTGGAGCGATTTGTTTACTAACGTTAGACTATAGTGATGCAGCCAGGAGCAGCCAGGAGCAGCCAGTTAACGCTACAGTAGCTCGGACCTGCCGCTGTTTGCTTTGTAATGTTCAGTTTATGTTTATTGTGGTTTTAGCAATACTCAGATACATAGCTTCTCCACCTCTCAGTTGTTGTAACTAACATGACCCACATAACATTAAACACTGCAACAAAACGGTCACAACAACACAGAGGAAGAGCCATCCACTAACACCAGTTACAGTAAAGTTACTCTTGTCTACCTCTTATAGTGTGACACAATCTCATTATAATATTCAGTCCAGCTCACTAACCGTTTCGTTATCATTCAATACATGTAGCTGTGCTGACATTGCTGAGCCTCCGGTGAAAGATTCACAGGTAGTAAAGATTATTACTGAAAACCAGCAGGTGAGCTAAGCTGTAGCACGTCGGCCAAATGCAGTAAATGTAACGTTATCATGTAACGAATATGGATTAGTTCAACCTGCAGCTGATAAAATTATTACTGTAACGTTGCAGTAGGACTTTACCTGAGATGCTCTGTCTGTTCTCAGGCTGATCAACATCCCGCCCCTCCTGTGACCCATGGTTTGACTGTATGTGCATTCAGAGCCCGTGAGCAAGGGACTTTCAAACTAATAATAATAAAATAAAAACTGTGTCAACGTGTGATAAAATAACTGTCGGCGTTAATTAATTAATGCGTTAACGTGCCCTGCTGTCAGCATTAATGAGTTAATCTTGATGAGATTAAGGACTGATCATAACGTGTTTTAATTGCGTTAAACGCGTTAATCCTGTGTGTCAGATATTCTTATTTTACACCGTCACTGGTGCTGTTACCAAAGAATCTTTGCTAAAAAGATCTTTGGCTGCTACTATTTTGACCCTTCGTTGCAACCTTACTTGTTGTCATGCTGCCAGACACTTCCTACCTCCTGCTGCAGCCATGGAGATGAACAACAACACAGTCCCAGACGGCTCTGTTGACAAGTCAAAAGCAGTATGCACCTTGCGTGAATTGGAATTAAAATATCATCAAAGCACTTCGAGCTTAAGCTAACGTTACCATCAACGAGCTAAGCATACAGCTAGTACAGCTAATCAGGTTGATGCTAGCGGACTGAGGCAAAGCACTATTTTGGAGAGTGCAAGTTACGGACAATTGTTGCACGCATACATAGCCTGTATAAAACGGAGAAAGCAGTCAAACTGAAACTCCTACTTAAAGCAAGTGCTGTCTCATTGGTTTCATCTGAATTCAAAAATAATGTTGCAATGGGGTATTTTGTTTGTTATGCACTTTATAATAATTTGTGTACATTTTGTACATGCACTTTTGCTGTAGAATTTTTTGAAAGCAAGCTTAAGGAAGACTATATTTCCTTTACATTGATTGTTTTACCTCAGTCTCGCTGTACATCTTTTGATTTGAAATAATCAAATAAATATTTAAGTAAAGTTCAAAAACTAACTTTTTGCATTCATTTGATTTCCTATCAAGATACACTGGCAAGAATTGTTATCATTGTTAATACAGACTTAAAACAGTTGAGATGTATAATAATAATAATAATACTAATAGAATTTTAATCATGTGATAAAACATGCGATTAATCGCGATTAAGAAAAAATGAATTGTGTGACGAGATCTCGTGCCACGAGATTTAGCGAGATTGAATTGTGATGAGAATTCCCATCAGGTAAAAAGCTGTCTCAAGAGACTCACACATATGACATTTTTCACAGCTGTTAAGCCACACATCAATTTACTCATGCAGTGAAATACAAATGTATAACTTCAATAAGATAAGATAAGATAAGATCAACTCTGCCCAGCTGACATCGGCGTATGCTGTGATAGTAATCAGCTGAAGCCGCTTGCGCTGTGAGTCTAGACCTTTTTATATATAGTCAATGGTCCAGACAGCTGTGATGAGTGGTAACGTAGCAGGTAGAGTTTTACAACATATATGTCTAAAAACTCAAGTGCAGCCTTGCTCTGTTTGAGACTGTGAGCTGCTGAAGTTAACGTGTGTGGATCTGTGGTGAGATATCTGCCTGATCAAAAGCCTTTCATTTTCTTTCGGTTTCACATGCAACATGCAGTCCCAAACTGTGTCGGTCAAACAGTCTGAAGAGGAAAACGTTACTACCAGCACCTCAAATACGTAATGCACAGCAGAGTATAGGGCAGATAGACTTCTCATTAAATGATGACGCTAGTCTGGTAATATTCTGCCTTTTCTCTGGACATGTCAGAGAACACAGCCTATGTGTGAGAGATTCTGAAAGTGCAGAAAGTTGACCATGAGCAGAAAATCTGCTGAAACACAGGAGCTGGAAAGTCAAGGAGTTTAGTACTAAATTAAAATAAATAATTTATCATTATGGTGAAAAGGTAAAAGACGCAAAGAGGAGGGAAGACGAAATCATGATTCAGCAGGGATGATATTAACAGGAGAAACAGATCTGATAGCAGCACAGAAGGAATGAGAGCTGCACTGACTTTTATTCTGTTATAGTTAGGTTATAGATTTTGAATTGTCAGCTGCCTGAATTTTGTGTTTCTTTTTATATAAATAAAAAAAGTCACCGTAAACTGGTGCAGAAAAATTCATCGGAATGCAGGAAATGAAGTGTTTAATGCTCAAAATTTTCATATAATTCAGCATTAAATATTACTGAAAAATAGTGTTAAAATCTCGTCTCATCTCGATTGTTTGATTCATTGTGATTCATTATATTGGAAAGAAACACAAAGAGATGGCTGTTTTGAACGTGTCTTTGACCTGTGGAAAATGAGAATGCACGGAGACGAGACATAAAGAAAGAACAAGTTGGATAGAGAGGAAAGAGCCGCCATTTTCTCCTCCTCCAAGACACAGCTCAGTCTTAATCAAAATCCCACACAGGAAGAACACTTGAGTAGCTTAATCAAAGATCAGCCTGCTCGGTATTAATAATAGAGCACAGTGCTGAAATGGAGTTTTACTTATTCAAGACTGCACTTATTCTCCTCATATACCTTTAGAGTATATTAGGCTTTGGGTGTGGCAGGAGGGGGGACTGAAGCTAATAGAGATAGTAGAGCCCTTACCTGTGTACACATACAATAGGCAACCCTCCAGCCATATACTAAGTGTACATTTTAGCATGCTGCACATATAATATTTTACAATGCTTACTAGCTATTTTTAACTTTCCACAAGAAGTGTTCCTAGTACTGAGCTGAGTTATGGATTGTATTAAATTAAATGTTTTCAGTTTTCTTAAAATAATTTAAATACTTGCACTTGTTGTAGGATTCTTTGTTAAAATATGCTAAAATAATTAAGACCAATTTCACTTGTTTTGCCATTGCTACATCAGTGACTGGAAGTAAAAAGGTGGCAAAACTCACCCCTAAACGTCAAAAGGTCAACTCAGGTTCCACCTGAAGATCTGAAGGTATGACTGAGCAACCCCTAGAAATTAAATTTATATAGCCTATCACTAATTTGCAATAGCAAACAGGCTAAGGTAGTTATAATAATGAGGAATAATGAGGAAATGTTAATCAATATACCTAGCAAGTTGCAAAGTGTTGATATTGAACAATAAAATGTTCAATGACAACATATTTAGTTATGTAGGTAACACTTGATAGCACTTGGCTAGGACAAGATAGTGGTGTATTCCAGAAAAAGTCCACAGTAGCTAGGTTTCTATCTGAAATGTTGCAAAAAACAAAATGCAAAATAGTTGTTTCCATCAGCTGGTTTGGTGCGAATAAACCAGGCTACGGCAAGCGTAGTTACGTCAGTAGCTGATGTTACACATGGCTGTAATAAACAAGAAGTATGGGTTGCAAACTGGAAACAAAATCAGTTACATGGACCTGAGGACCATGGATTGGAGAAAAATGGGGAGAGGTCCTCAGGAATGGGTTTCAAGTGAGTAGCGAGTTGCTACCAGCCATGTCTCATGAAAAGACGCCAAAAATGGAAATAGCTGATAAGTCGTGACTTACATGTTTGCTATGTCAGAATTTAGTGTTTCCATTTTTAGCGTATTAACTCTTTTTTGACAAAGGCAAAAACCACCTCAAGAGAACCTAAAAACTTTTTTTACAATTTTCCATTTTCCATCAACCTTTTCTAATGCGATACTTCTGCGCATAGAAAAACGTTGATGGAAACATGGCTAGTGCCTTGAAACTCAAAATGTTTACATTACCATCTTTTAACTGAAACCAAGAGCTTTCCTTAACCTAAGCCTAATAATTTTTGTTGCTAAACCTAACCTAAACTGTCCCTATAATTCCTTTCCATGACATTATAATATGGAGGGTATCAGCTGTACTTTAATAGAACTGGCTGGAAAAGTTACTCTACGTCTACGTTTGGCTAATGTACTAATGCAAACATTTTATATTTATGTTCCTGTATTACTGCTCAGGAGATCTCAATTCAAAATAGCGTAGACACTAATGGTAGGCACCTGCCTTGCATGTCCTCCAGCAGGCAAACCCAGTATGCCATAATGCTTGACAGGGTTTGTCTGTCACCTATACTGAAGCTGGCTAAAAGCAGGTGTTTGCGCACACTCCCCCAAATGCATAACTCATGCCATCAGATTATCTGTAAATCTAAACCCCCCTACCCCATCCCATTCCTAATTCCCTACACCCACTTCTCCACTGCTCCTGGAGAGAACAGAGGACACCATCAACACCTGCCTTCCCCAAGGGCAGCATGGCTTGGGAAAATATCTGAGGTAGGCTTGACTTTCTCTCTCTTGACTCTCCCTCTCCCCAGCTTGCTGCTCTAGAGGTGGTATGTTTTTTTGGAATGCTCCAAAACTCGGGAGGTCAACCCACAGCATCTTGGAAACGACTGTGTTTTAACAATCTAATTTTCCCGGCCAATATTCAAAATAGCAGACTTGCCCTCCAAATTGTTGCTATTTTTAAGAGGGTGACCCACATCTTGTCTGGGTCAAATAGAAACACTTTGTATATATAGCTCACTGTTTCAAATCAAAACACGGTTTTCTAATGTGTTGTTAAGATTATCTTCCAGAAATGGCTTTAAGATATGGCACAGTTTATTTTAAATCATAATTCTGCATTTTCCTTGATGGTTATTTTCAATAACTCGAAGTTGTGAACATGAGGCTTTACCTCTCAAGGCCTATAATTCCTTTGAGACAAAAGGCAAAACGGAGGAATTTAGAGGAAATCAAATATCGTCTATAAAGCCATGTCTGGTCATGTCACTCCAAGACTCAGATTTAGCAAGCTGAAGACAAAACATGCAGGCGTTAACATAGGATTATTGAAGAGAACCTGAGCAGACAATAGCCTGTACAGATACAGTGGGACAGAGATCCGTGCACTGACAGCAACAATGGACATGTGTGGCGTAGAGATAGGCAGGCGTCAGCTAATTAGCTCAGTGGGAACACCCTATTGTCTAGGGTTGGGGACAAGTGCACTTCAATGGCACCTCACTTGTAGATTGATACGCTGCAGACTGGGTTCGATGTGGCTGGGCTATTGTTGAGCTAAATGCTATTAACTTTTAAGCCGACCGACACATAAAAGTGAAGCTGGTGTAAATTACAATTCCCCTGCACATAATCCACTTGCTGATGGAAGACATTACAGCGGCCTTGTGTCTTGACAACAGATTACAGAGACGGCTTTACCCCACCCCTCTCGCAAGCAGGAGAAGCCATGGGATTTCTGTTTTTATCCGCCCCATCCCTTCTTCATCTTCTTTCTCTCCCTCCCGCTATAACTCCCTCCTTTTCTATCTTCCCGTTCTCCCATTGATCTCACTGTGGTATTCAGTATCTGCCAATGGTGCATGCCTGCAGGGGGGCCACCAAATCCATTATCAGGTAGGACAACAGTTTCCACACTGTTTCACTCAAACTGTATACTATATGGAGGCAGGGAAGGAGGGAGATGGGGGAAGTAAGGTCTGCTTTTTAAACCAGATTATGAGCCAAAGGAAATATAAATGAAACACTACAAACAGCTGTTAAAAAAGATGAGTTCATTTTACACCACATATACATATAACTATGGTGTGATCCTGCATAAAGGAAACATAACTCAAATGCTCACAAATAGCCGAAAGAGATTTACATACATCCTGTATCTGCACCTTAATGTTCTCACCACATTTCAGGCTTAAGTTAATTACTAGTGTGGCATTGAGTAATATATTATCAAGACATGTCTGCGCAAAAAGTTGAATAAGGTCAAATTACTTGAAGAGTGCGTGATTTATTTTGACACCAGAGCAACTCAAAGATTTACCTGCATGAGACATAGATTAGATGAAGCATAAGCGTAAGGTATGTCAAGTGAGTCACTCTTTTTGCATTCCAATAACCAGATTAGAAGACATAGCTCATTTGAAAGTCTTTGACAACTTTTTGTATCAGGATGAAGCAAGGCAAATCATACAAACAGTTGCTGGTTTATTTGCTCTAGTGTATTCTGTCCAGTTGTGTGTGTGTGTGTGTGTGTGTGTGTGTGTGTGTGTGTGTGTGTGTGTGTGTGTGTGTGTAAGGAAGACAAGCCGGACCTCTGCTAATCTCAAGAAACATCTCTTCGCCCAGGTGGAAAACTGCATCATAGTCTGATGCTGTGGTTTTGGTGCGGCGATGGGATGTGTTTGTTGATACTGGCCAGATACTGGGAAAACTGAAACACCACTGGCAACTGGCAGCATTTACTAGTTCTCACACACATGCACACACACACACACACACACACACAGGCACACTGTGGACTAACCAAGGGGCCAATGTAGCAGTTGTGATGGCCAGTGTGCCAGTTTGCGTGAGTGTGTCTAATTCCCGGTTAATGCCGTCTAGCCCCCAGGTGCACTGTCCTTGGCTGCCTGCCACTTTCTCAATACTCACCATGCTCCTTTAAAAGCTTTTCAAGGAAAAGGACAGAGGCATAAAGCAAGATAAAAAAAACACATAGAGAATGACACAAGACCACTTTTAGCAATATAGATATGTAACAGATATATTATCTGAGCAATGTCTAAGGCAATTGGCAATATTGCTTCAGGGGGTGTTTGCAGAAAAACAGTGTGGCAGGGGATTTTTATATCATGGACAACATGAAAGTTACTTAGTCACAGTTGTTGGACAGATTAGAAATTACTTTTCTTCAAAATACTGTCCATTTTTAAAATGCAAGCAGCGAACCAAAAGGAATCACATACGTCTAAATCTATGAAAAGCAGTTTTCCCTGAAATACAGTACATCTGATTTAGAGCAGTCTTAGCAGGTAAAGCAAGTGCTCCATATCACTGCCATAAAATTCAAGACAGGTTTCCACCTATGTAAGTAACCTGTAGGAGCAGTTGCAGCTTTTAAGTTAAACCTGAATTTTACCACCTCTGACCCCTGACCTTTGTTCTCACCTCCACCTTCCTTCTTTCATGACCAACACACTGCATAAAATTACTAAAACAATGTTTCAGAAACCTTTTCCCTTGCTTTCTACGTATCTATGCAATTGTTTCAAGTTCCAGGTAGGTTTTTGCTCCTGATTGCATATATGCACATTTGAATGAATGAATGTGTGTGTATATGTGCTGTACACATATGTATTCTACTCAAGGACTTCAGGTCCTGTGGCTTAATGACACTGTGCTGGAGGCTCCCCTTCTGAAACCTGATGCCTGGAGCGGAAGCTTACAGATAGTCGGGTTGGGTCAGCCTGGGGGCGTATTGCAGGCTACAGCGGGGTGAACCAACCAGTCAGGCCTGTGTGGCTTGTTGTTATGTTGTGTTTTGCTGTGAGTGCCTGCCTCTCGACTCCTAACTCTCTTATAGGCCCAACCATCTGTCCTGAAGGAACAAGCACACAAATGAGTTTGCACACAGATGTATATGCACTGGATATATCTGTTCACATGTACTGTACACACTCACAATCCAGATGATATATTCTTTTGCTTGCTTCTGGCCCGCATGTTAACAAGATGTGTCCAGGAGCACACCTATCAAAGTGTGTCATCTATGGCACCCAAGGCCTTTTTGAACACCTCAGTCTCCTCCCTCTTTTTCTGGTTTTGTTCTCTCAAGGAATCCAGAATAAATATTCCTTTCACACTATTTGAAACACCCCCCAGATATGCATTTCAAGCAAAGCACCACAGGCAATTTTTTAGGAGATGCCAAAACATAAATGCTGCGCTTCAGGTAATGGAATAAGAGGGGTATATTTAGAGCAGTGAGATCTTCTGTGGAATTTTAATGCTTGATTCATTCATTTTCTTCTCCTTTTTTCATCTAATTTGAATGTGTCTGATCTACTATTTGGTTCTAAGTTGCCTAAAAACACAGGCCATGTACAAAGACAAGTGTTGTTGCTTTTTTAGCGACAGGCTAATTTAACCATGATAAACATTGTTGGGATAAAGTGGGGCTGAGCAAATGCATTCCTTTTTAGACTAAAGGTCAGACTAACACTTTTCACTGTGTAAGAGTTATTTAGAAAACTCTAAAGAGCAGTGTCAACATCTAAGACACCACATATTCCAACAAAACCATCCATTGTGGAATAGTGAACTAATGTCATATTGTATGTCACAGCCTACTTGGTTATTGTTGCAGCATAGTAGGAAAAACAAACTAAAGAAAAGTATTAAATCTGCAAGTATTTCCTAATTTTATATTTTAAAAACCTTTCCCCTGTAGACACCTGATCTGACAAGGATGTTGACAGATCAACAAACTATTTTGAACTAACAAACTATAACAGGAGTGCACTTATGATGTGGATACCCACCATGAGGTAGGTGGAATTGTGATGAATCTTGAATGATATCAAAATTCATTCACAATCATTATACTAACATCCCTGGGCATACGTCATGTCTTGAAGATAAAATACTAGAGTGTTATATTTAAAGGTTAACAGCCATGGGTGTTCATGTGCACGTGTATGTGCACTTTTGTGTGTATATGTATGAATTTAAGCGAATACGTGCAAATGTCCACTGACATACACATATCAGGCAAGACAGATGAGGATGACAGATGTGAGTGTATTCTGCATGGGTGAGTGTGGGAGGAGGACAAGGAGGAGGGGAGAATTCATGTGTGCATGATGGAAAAATGTCGAATAGACATGGGAGCACAATGCTCTTTGAGTTTCTTCCTTCTCCCCATCACTGCCTTCATCCCTCCTTCCCCCACTTTCCTAAAGGCACAAACTCTGCCAGTTGTCACCTTAGAGTATTCCAGGCCCGGCTGAAGCACTCCACTCCTCGGGAGGAGAATGTCAGCCCAGGCTCGGGGCAGTTTTGACAAACAGAGTATATATTGATACATGATAAAGTATGCCAGAAATCACCCGACTGCTGAGGGCTACTATAGTTTTAATATCATCATTTGAATTAACAAGCATTCTGTGGAGAAATAATGAGCTTTCATTATTCAGAACATCATCCTTACCCCGGCGGAGACTCGCAGGGCTATTAGCGCTTGAGAACTTAATGAAAAGAAGATAAAGAAGGTTTGAGATAAAAGTTTGAATGGCCACACTCGGTAACCAGAGTTAAAATTTAATGCGGTCCCAGTGGATGACGGATGAGCTTCTTATCTGGGGCCTGGGGAATGGGTAGACAGGGGATCCACATTGGAAGGTGCCATTCGGGGGAAGGTGAAGAATGTGCACCCCTCACACTTTCTCTAACAGGCCCAGTGTGGTGTACCAACCCGATTGGACCCCCCACTTCTCACCCCCACCCCACAGCTTGGTGATTCATGCCAGCCCATATAGATAGTTGTATGTCCCCTACACTGAAAGAGCACTTTTAGATTTAGGACCAAAAACATTGTTACTTTGCCAAAATGATATCCCATTAAATTAACTTGGATTTGATTGCAAAATATGTCTATCATTGTGCCCAAAGTTAAGTCTGCTTCACTTCCCTTGTTTAAGCTATGGCTTCAGTGTATTACATAATTAATGATTAGTTATCAACAAGAAAAGATAATTGATGCCCACAGGAGTTGGTTGTTTAAGTGAAGACAGATCAGCAAAGGCTATAAAAAAAAGTAAAATATATTTAAAAAAAAATCTGTTCTATTTCATTTTTCACCACTACAATCTCATTAATACATTCAAGACTGCCTTAGGATAAAATCTCTTCATTTAGCCAACCCTGTGGTGATGCCTTTTCTCCAAAGCAAGTAGCGTCTTCTTCCTTCCTTCAGTGTGCTTTGGCTGCAGTATATTACATAACCAACAAATACTTAGTTGTCAAGAGATGGAAAACAAATGAAGCCCAAACTATTTTTATTTTACCCAAAGCCAAGCTAATAATAGCATTCCTACAAAGTGTATTATTACAAATTTGACTACTATCTGGAGGATGATCTGTTGATAGGGAAACATACAGATGCAACAGTGTAGTAACACGTAAACACACAATACACACTGAGAAATACACACACCCACACACACAAGGGAAAAAAAGACAGTAGCAACCACTCCTGGAGTCCCTCCGCTTGATGCTGTGTTTGTCCCAAGGGCCTTAAGGGAAGTATGTTTGCTTGCTGAACCATTGTGAAGTCTCCAACAGACATGTCTAGCTTGCTGCTGCGCTGGGTTGTGCTGTTCTCTGCTGGAGGAGCTCTCTGTGAATGGGAGGGGAATGCATTGATTTGATGAATGAGTGCATATTTGTGGGAGTACTGGTGGCCAATGTGCAGTCTGGTGCGAGGAGTTATTTTTATGTCTAGAACTTGACAACAAAGCTTTTAGCTCCAAGCGCAGACTGCAAGAATCCAGGCTCAGTGTAGGGCTAGCACAGATGTTATTTTCTCACATTGTCTTTATCTTGGGGATAAGAGTCTCTTAGTGTGGCATTTCTAACATTCTTGCATGTATTAACTATTTCATGTATGTGTTTCCATGCAGGTTTTTCAACATATTGATGTAACTGTTGATCAAACATCAAGACATCATCTGCATAAAGAGAAACCTTTTACTCTTTGTGCTGACAATTTAGTCATATTTCTTTGTTGGATTACAAAATATCCGCTCTGTATTGCTGATGCTCAAAGGGTTGACGAAGGCCTCATACAAGGAAGTGAAAGTATAACTAGCATCTAACCCAGACACAGAGTTTGGATTTTACAGCATCTTCCCTTAAGCTGAAGTGGCTGAACTCAAAGTATGTCAGGCTGTGTTTCCATTTAGCAGTGTGTTGCACCTTGTCTCTTTCCCATACATCAAGACACATACATATGCTGCCAATGTGCTTTTCAGTTTATAAAACTCTTAAGTTGGCCAATATAATCTTTTTAAAATAACCAATTAATACTTCTACTAGGACAATAAAGTTTGACATCAAACCCAGGTGTTTTATGGAAAAAAGTAAATATCATTTGAATGCATTTTACTCCACAACTTTTACTATTCATGCTCATGATGTGGTTCCTACTTCAAAGAAACTGCTTAATTTTTTAAGTTCCCATAAAGGTTCCTTATCCATAATGGCAACTCCATTTATGGTGGCTATATAACTTTAATTAAACGCACCCATATGTCGGCTGCTACATGCAGTTAACACGGAACAGCAACAATATGACCTGGTAAAAGACATGTGAGGGAGAAACGGGAGGCTGGGACCTCTCTAGGGTTTCATGAGTGTGCTGGATTCCCAAAAACACTGGAGCAGTGAGAGTATTTAAAGGTTAATGCTAGTCAAATTTGGAATCCAAAGGTTTTATGTGGTTTTGGCAGCCACACATTCTTAGTCAGGAATACCAGTAAGTTTATGAATCCACATGTTATTCCAATGGCTTTTTGTTTTCCTGACCCTGGAGCACTAGGATCATTTAAAGTGTAATCCCTAAACTTTTAAGGAAAGAAATGAATGTAAGAATTCATATTCTAAGATTTTATGCTTTTGCTGGAAGACAAATACAATTTGGTATTTAGAATTTGACGTTTTCAACGTTAACATCTCTTGTACACGTAATGCAATTTTGACTGACCTATTTGCCAAAATGTCATTGGCAGAGAGCCATTACCACATCATCAATTGCCAATACATGCATTTTGTCAATAGTTTCTGGTATTCAGATGTCCATAAATATCTTTGAGTGATGAAACATCTCAAAGCCCCTTGCTATAAAAACAGTTTCACAAGGGTTAAATGTGACACAAAACAGCAGACTTGTATTAAACATATTTATTAATCTAAAGGAATTTATAGGGGGTGCAATTCTGCTACATTTACAGATTATCTCAGCCTCTTTAATTCAGTTCTATTGCATCATTTTTATGGGATGGGGCAGGGATAGCTGGAGGGTAAAGCTGGGGGATGGAGAGGGTGGTATAAGTCCTGTGCAAGTATTCACATGCCCAGAAAGCAGGCAAGCATCATAAAAAAAGGCTCACTAATCATTTCAATACAGCGCCATGGCAGGAAGGAGGATGGCTTCATCCACACAGGCACACACATGCATGACAACAGGTGTTATTCATGCAACCTGAAGGGACACTGCGAGATAAGATAAAAGAGAGGAATGAGGTGGAAGGATGCAGAAGAGCAAGAAAGAGAATGAGTTGGACTGTGTGTGTTATGAGCCGCCAGAGAGAGAATGACAAAGGAGAGTCTGACAGACAAAGTGATGTAACAGCTTCACACACCGGAGACCACTGAGAAGATCGGGAGTGTGTTTTCACAAGCTTGAGATGTGGAGACACCTCATTTGGATAACTGGAGTAGTGAGCTGCTGTCATCTCAAGGGGAATCTTGCTCCTAATTTCCCCTGGAATCACAAACAGCTGTTGTTTAAACTAGATCACATCACTGTCACATGGCTGCGGGGGCCTGGAATACTGGCTCTGCTGCTACTCCCGACTGTCACCGCCCGATAGCTGTTTTTAACGCTGATCCCTTTCAGGTACTTTAATGTTCTTGCTGCCTCGTGAAACAGTGGGGGTGGCAAAACGTTGAAATATGAAATCTGAGAATGAGAAATGTATATTTCTTTAATAAGCTCTGATCTGAGCCCAAAAGGACACATAAGCCTGCCGTCGGAGTCCTGCTAATAAAGATGGGATTTGTTTTGTCGTCTCTATCCCTTTTCCTTTTCCTTCCCAACCCAGGATGTATGGGCCCTGTCTCTCTCCTTTCTTTCCCAGGATCCCACGCTCGTGCCATGTGCTGTTCGCTGATCACAAACATATGGTTTAATTTCTGCAGACATAACAGCAAACACAGTCAGACGTTTTTTTCATAAATTTTCATCTTCATTTTATCTTTTTTATCATTCTTTTTTTAAGGATGTAAAGTAAAACTACTATTTTACTTAACTACATTTGAATAAAGTTACAATTATTTGTACTTGTACTCATAACTCCACAGCATTTTCACAACAGTCTGACTTGGGTAAATCATGACACAAGATATCAGGCATTCTGACTCCCCACAAAGGAATTTTACAAGGATTCCATTATGCTAACTTTACACATTGCCTTAACTGAGGTTGGATAATTATAGTAAACACCTATCACCATACAGTCAATTCACTTCTCTCTGCAGCTGTATAGCAATCTGCAACAAGTAGTGAAACTGGCACTTCAGCCTGGAGCTCTATTTGGACAGGAAATGGTCTAGCTTAGACAGTGTTAGATGGTGTCATGTTTGTGTAAATGGCTGTTTTTACAGCTTAAAATATAATTTTACCTGGAGAAAGAGTCAAAGTATCTTATTATGTTCAATAATTAGTTATTTTATTAAGTCTAAAAGGGCAAATTGTGGCTTCAAATCTGGTTTGAGCCCCAGACTTTTGTTTTGAAGTTGCAAGGTTAATTTCCCAGGACTATCATACTGTAGGTCGAAAATTAAAATGAGAATTGAAAAAAAGGTAATCAAATGTCATTCTTTTAGCTGATTTCCATGTACATAAAAAATATAGTCTCCGTGGAGATCTGTCTACCTTACCTCAGCCAAGTAACAGTAACTGTTCTAACAACTGTGTCCTCTAAATAATACTCCACATAATTGGGGTGTACTCTAGCTAGCCTAAAGGCTTTACTGGAAGCATGGTTCATGTTTACACATCTGACAGTTGAGAGAGAGCAAGACAGATGCAGAGAGACAGACAAGATGCAAGTTGTGTGTGAGAGAAAGATGGCAGCATGCGGGAGTGATTCTCTGTATACCACACTTCAGAAGATAGACACAAGTGTAAAGAAGCAGAAATGTAAATGAGCACGTCCATCCATCCAAGGCTGCGTTCAAAGCTTTTACTCTTGTGAACTTTAAATAGCACCCACCCAGCTCTGTCCTACTGCCCGTCTGTCAGTGCCTGTCTTCAGAAAGGGCAGTGGACTGATCTCTTGCTTGTCATTGATTATGTGATTATACTGGCTTAGTGCGTTGCTATGTAATTCTGCAACATATCTCATGAGGAGTTCTTTTTCAGGACTGTGTGTATGTTGATGTGTGAGTGGGAGTGTTGTCTCACATGTTTGTAAGTTTGATCAGCTACTATTAATTTAACATAGTAACTCATCAGTATTGTGAGACGGGATCATCTACTTTTATCCACTTTTATTATTAAGCTCTGTATGCCCTGATGTGTTTTGTTCTGGCAACACGCTAGCTCACACCTTAAAACATATATTTTCTCCAGGATAATTTAGGGAACAATATACTTCTTTGAATCTCAACCCTTGAACTGAAAAACACTTCTGTTGTGTGTTGCTCATTGCCTCCCTATTGTGTGGGATCTCCCCGCTGCGCTGATCACAAAGTAAGAGACAAATCATCAGGTGAGTCAGAGGGAGCAGCATTCCTTCATCAACAGTTCCACTGTGAGCCTGAGAGTTACCACACAGCTAGACCCACAGACATGAACACACATACACACACACTCTGCAGGTGTGCCATAAATTAAGTGCATGAGTAACTGTCTAGAAGGAGAGAAAAAAAAGCATCCCAAAGAGACATAAAATGCCAGCACACACTCACACTCATAAACAGATGTTTGAAGGTTTCCCTCACACATACACACCTACATACTTATGCAACAGTGTTATGTTATACGTTATATGTAAACGTGTGTATGTACTGTACAGTAAAATGAGTAGTAGCGTTATGCAGGTTTATATTGTTTTCCCAGCCAGTGTTATAAAGAAAACAAGAAAGTATAGAACAAAATCTGGTTAATTCACATATTCAGTTCTATTTTAAGACCACCCAGAATTGTGTACAGTTAATGGCCTGTGTATATACTTATTTAAGCCACTATTTACCAAAACACTACATGGTTGAGGGTTCAGTATCTTGCTAAAAGCAAACACAAATGTACACATTAGTTAAGATGTTTTTCATTAATTTCCCCCTTCTCAGTTTTGGTTTTCAAACCAGTAGCCTCAACATTTCTCTTTCCAAGTCTATTGTACTCAGTTGCATAGCAGGCCATTTGTGCACCTTTATGTAGCGTGTGAGTGTACCTGAGTGCTCCGATGCATGACTTTGTCCCAAGAAGGCCTGTCCATGCCAGTGACACAGAAATAATTCCAAAATGGCTTCCCGGTTGCAGTCACTGTGGAATGTGGCAGAAGGCAGTGGCAACTTGACAGTCCAGTTCTGCGTCAGTGTGTGACCAAAAGGTCACAGACTTCAAAGCCTGGAAGCAGCTTCAAAACAGAGCTCTGTGCCTCTGACAGCTACATAATATTTGTGGAAGTGTGTGTATACCTGAGTATGTGTTGTGAGTCATGGATTGTGGGTTTTAATGAAAGCCTGACAAAAAGAACTGCTGCTTTTTGTTGATGGGTCAACAGTAAAAACACTTTAATAATCATGTGTTACTGTAGGGAGGTGACTAGTGGAGCAGGCTTGTAAATAGATGGACCTGAGGACAGGATGCTGTGGTATGACTTGTACTCAATAGCGAGCCTTACCTTTATGTGAACAGTCATTTTGTCAAAGTTGCTACCACAATATTTGGAAGTTTATATTTAATTTTGAAACCAAATTGAGAGGGATGAAGAATGAGAGCTGTGTTGCACTTGACATCTAGTAACCTACTGCAGGTTTGGCGTGAACTTGCTCTTGGGAAACGTGATTGAAAGACTCAAAGGAATGTGAATCTGTGAATGTGCGTGGGTTTGTATACGTAAATAATCATAGCTGCAGCCAAGCTACTCTTTACAGACGGATGCAATCGATACACAGACATCAACACTGACTCGCTTTGTCTCAAAACTCTGCAAAGTCACATTTAACTTGGGCACTCACTTTATTTTTTTGAGGACTCTGAGAAATTAATTTGTAAGCCAGACACAAATAAACAGCTCATGCATAAATATGCCCATAACTTTAAGACAAAAGGAGAACAGCTCTATCTTCGTTGCAAGGGGGGATTTCTTTCCTTATCAAAGCAACACAGGGCAAGATTAAGGAGTCAAAATCCTCCCCACATGTGTGTAGTGTGTGTGTGCCTGCCCCCGGACGTTCTCTCTCCTTCTCCTCCCTCCCTCTCGTTGCTCTCCCTGTAGCATTAGGAGGTAGCTGCCAGGCTCTCCTCTTTAGCATCCATCCATCCCTCCATCCTTACCCCTGGAGGAGTCTGCATTAATCAGTCCTTTTTCGAAGGAGGTCCTGCTACAGTAGCTGTTGTGTTTCCTCCCATTTGTTAACATGCAGATGTGGCCTACAGTGAAGTCACATCAATCCTTATACAGTGGAATTACATGGCCAATCAATAACATTCAATAACAACAGGCCATTTGCCCATCGGCCTGTCCACTCTTTCATCCCACCCACTGACAATGGCCTCTAGTTTGTGTGCGTACTGCAAAGGTTATGGATTACACTGGTGAAATAACCAAAAATGCTCATAAAATAAACTACTTTGTATGTAATGTTGTGGGATAATATGAATCAGCAGAAACATGTTGTTCTTCTCAAGAAAAAATAAATAAATCAAACATTAATGTATAGATTGTTTTCTTGTCCTAATTCCAAAAGCAATCACAAAATTTTATAAATAGTAGAAATAGTGATGCAATCCAGACATGTATACACCTGTATAAAACTACATCTGCCTCTCCTTCTGTCTCCATCCATCCATCGCCAACCGCTTATCCTGCGTACAGGGTCGCGGGGGGCTGGAGCCAATCCCAGCTGGCACTGGGCAAAAGGCAGGGTTCATCTTGGACAGGTCGCCAGTCCATCGCAGGGCCACACATAGATGAACAACCACTCATGCTCACACCTAAGGACAATTTAGGGTCACCAATTAACCTAGTCCGCATGTGGGAGGAAGAGAACCCACGCAGACATGGGGAGAACATAGAAACTCCACACAGAAAGGCCTGGGTAACCGGGGTTTGAACCCACGACCTTCTTGTGAGGCGACAGTGCTAACCACTTCACCACTTCACCACCGTGACGCCTCTCCTTCTGTCTGTGAATTAATTCAAATTGAATATCAGCAAAGGAAATGACAACCTTGTTATAAAAGGGTAATTCTGATTTCCAATACCTGAAATAATGTTTTAGTTTAAAAAACTTTTTGCTCCATCCTGCATGGATTATTTAAGAAGACAGATGCTTAAAAGTGAGCCAGTACCCACTGAAAGCTATTTGAAGCATTTTGGGTCTTATTCTCTGCTAGTTTATGTTGTTTCCCATTGCAACAAGTACAAAACAGGACCATCAGCCTCCAGTGGAGCAGGAGTAATTTTATGCTTACTAATCAGATTTGGAATTATAGATGGTAGTTTCATTCCAAAGTAGTCAATGACATTGTAATATGCCTAATGTTGCCTTCAGTACATGTAACTGAATAAATGTGTAATTGAGTACATTTTGTCATTTATAAAGATGAAATACAACATTGCAGCAGTCACCTTTAAGTAGTTTAAGGTTCAGTGAAAAACTACAAACTACCAACAGAAAAAGGCGACACTAAGTTCAAATCATGAGTAGCCTGAGAATAGGCAGAAAAAGAAATTAACTTAAGAAAAAAAGTTCATATTTTATTCCCAGGTCCTAAACATATAATAAAAATATTTTTCAACAAATCAAAATGTTGATTTACAAAACAGTTTGACATCATTTTAGCACAAAGTTGTTATTGTCAAACAGTCATTTAGAACTCAACTCATCAAAAGAAACATAGAAAATCCTCTTGATATTGTCACAATATGCACATTTACAAGCTTTCTAATACTAGCCTTTTACTCTCTGCCACACTGGGTAAAATCAAGCTGTCAGCAAGCGTGCCAACGTGTCCAGAGGGCGTCGCCACACATACGGTACTGCGCTACGAACAGACACCACTTCATGCAGCGGGTTCACAGTGGCTGCCAAAGGCCAGAGAGGAGAGTAGCAGGGAGGGTATGTGGAGAGAAAACGTGGGACAGACCAATGCAAAAAGAAGGTTAGTGAAAGAGAAAAGGCAAAATCGAAAGTGGGAATGGGTGTACAGAAGAGAAGGACCAAGAGAAGGGATGAAAGAGTAGGTGGAAGATGGCAGGAGGGCAGCATGCAGATTGCCCAGGACCTGACTGGCATATTCTTGGATGGCTAACAGACGGAGAAAGAGAGAGAGGAGGGAGGGTTTGGTGAGCCGGGGAAAGTTAGGGCCCTCAGGATGTTCTGTCCCACTGCCAGCCCCAGAAGTGTGGCTGGGAGATAGCAGGCCCACGTGCAGTGGTGCACCATACACACAGGCATACACACACATGCACTGACAGTGAAAATGAGGAAATGGAGCAATCCAAGGATCAAGATGGATAATAGAAATTGTGCTGAAAAGATATGGAATATATTGTAGGTATAAAAAGGGACAACAGTTAGTGGATAAAGAAATGGTAGGGAGAGTTTTAAGGTCTGCTTGGAAAATGATTGACTAAATGATTGACATCAAAACCACAGTATGACATAATTCAAGTGAGGTGAGCTGCTCCGTTTTTAGCCACTACTTAGAATGTAGCAAACCCAAACTACATATTTTCACAGTCATGTCAGCTGTCTTTCTCTGCTTTACTTTCTCTATCTGTATCTCATTGGCAAAGTAGAATGGAGGAGCTTGAGGCCATGTGTGCAGGTTTGGGCCAATTACAGGGATTCTCATCAGTGCTGGGCTGACTTTTTGCTGCAGGCTCAGAGCACAAAGACCAGCCAAGGGTCCACATGGGTCAACCCTGTACCTCTCACATCTCCACGCAATGAACCTGGGAGATCCAGCACTGCTGGTTTGACAGATCTGATAAATAAACGACAAAAAAAAGAAGAAGCAAAAAAGCAGCTAAGCATTACCAGGAAGTTTTAAAATATTTCAAATATTGCAGCTGCACATATAGTGTGACTGATAGATAATGCTTCACTGCAGCAATACACAGCAACAGAGATGGTGGTTATCAGATAGAATGTACTGCTTGTTTGTTCAAGATACAACATACATAAGCAGTCCATTACATTTCTGCAGCAATGTCATCTAGCAGAAGCCAAGATGCACAAGCTTCGAAAGAACATATGATATAGTGGAAGGATTTCTTGAAATGGGGATTTATATAGCCCTCCTTTTAGCCTAGAAGTATTTATGGATACCTGGTGAGTAAGGCATAACATCTGAAGACAAAGTGGTCAAAGCTCTGACGCCTTGAAGGCAGCATGCCAGTTATGTCAGAACTGCTTTTTGTTGGACTCCTTACCCCAGTAATGTCAGATATGCCTACTGTCACTGCCCTTACTGTATGTCCATATCTACAAAAGACATACTGTACAGACACAGACCTAATGCCAAAAGCACACTCAGAATTCCCTCACCTAAAGTATGGGCCTGTGAACATCATCTGCTGTGGATGACTTTACTTAGGTTGGGTGTTAACTTCCTCAGTTTACCTGCAGGTTAACAAGTGGGGTATTACACCTGATGCAGGGTCTATAACAACAGCAACAACAGCTATACTTCAAGTATACATTTTATTCAGCCATAATTACCAGCTTGGAGGGAAATTCGGCTGAGAAACTGGATTAAGCATGACCGAATCTACTTAAGTGGTTAGAAAATCAAAGCACACTGAATGTTTGCCCCGTGCTCATTGGCTTGGGGATGAAAGGCTTGGCCGAGGTTCGTGAACTAGTGCAGACACCAGGAAGGTTTTTTTTTTTTAGCAAATTATCTGCTTTTATACTACTAGAACTTTAAACAGTGCCGGTCTGTGTGTTTGCTGCTGAAACAGAATCTCAAACATGGCCTAGAACTGTGGGTCTTGGAAAAGGAACCAAACTTGTGGCCTGTTTGGCGTGGTTGCAGCAGCACAGCCCTGAAAGTGGATTGTGCTGGTGTTGTGGATTAGCAGAAGGCAGCAGCAGGCAGATTGTGTGTGCGTGTGTGTGTGTGTGTGTGAATAAAGTATGTGCACATGTCTGTGTGTTGGCGCTGGAGGCTAGCGTGTGGTGGAGAGGGAGATTCGCACCTACATGCACGCTGCTGAAAACCTGCTAACCGTTGCATTTACAACTCTCAGTATGGTGAGGTAAACACATTTTTAGTGAACCCGCCCCCACCTTCCTCTAGAAGATGTTTTAAAGCAGCAAACATATCCAAAATAGTAACGCTATAGAGGAGGGATTGTCTTTGCCCCTAAAATAAACATTTTGGATTGCCAAATGATGCTTGTCATCCAAATGCAAACATTCCCTGATACCATCGCATGGACTTAAGCCTGTTGACAAAATGGGGAACTAATCATGTCAGCGTCCCCACAGAAACTTGCATTGACATAAAAATATACTCAGATATAGCTAATTCTTTGAACACTAATTTAAGTGCTTTCAGTTTTATAAAAAAACACAATATAAATACTCGTGGGTATTTTTTTTACTCTCTCCTAAGAGGAGAAAAATGAATATCAGACCCAGATTTCTATCCCACAATGCATTTGGGGTAGTGAGTTGAAGAGGAGGAAAGGCAGACATGGGAAGCTTTATATCTGTGTCACAGAAGAGACATTAGGCCTGTGCAAGATGTTCATTTAGGAAACCTGGTGTGAAGGTAGGTACGTCGGTGGCCCATTAATTACAATAATCACATCGAAGGTGTTAGAATAATTCATTAACTCAGATTTAGTTAAGGTTTCATTTAATAAGTCCTTGTTGGTCAGGAGAATAAGAGACAGGAGAGAGGAAGGAGGGAGGGAGACTGAGATACAAAGAAAGAAAGGGAGGGGAAACTAGAGAGATACAGGGTGCCTATTAAACCATAAGGCCTGGATTGTCAATTTGTGTTTGAGCGTTCCACTGGGGGAACTGTTCCATCCTTTTTAAGAGATATATCATTTTATAAAAGACCAAAGGGAGGGAAAAGGAGACAAAAACTGGGGGGGATGGAAGGGTGGTGGTGATACAAGGGAGGGATGGATGGAGGGAGTTACGGAGGAGGGGAGGTTGGTTAGGGAATCAGTTTTGCCTACTATATTTAACTGACCCATAAATCTGTTTTTAAATTCCCCTCCATTTAAAAACGCCCAGGCAAACTGGAGAGAAGAGAAGGCATGGGTAGGGAGGAAGGGAGGGTTTTTCTTTTTCGCGCCGGCTGTTAAGTACCACAATCCATGCATAGCCGGCGCTACATTTATCCTAACAATGTAATTGGTCCAGCTCCCTTGGCTGGTGGCTCAGTTACTGGCCCTCCCTCAGGCCCCCAAATGTGTGTGTGTCTGTGTGTGTGTGTGTGTGTGTGTGTGTGTGTGTGTGTGTATGTATGCGTGCGCAACCAAGGCCCTCCCTTCAGCACTCAAATGAAAAGAAATCCCTGGCTTCCATTGAGACAGAGACTCACCAGGGGGCATGGCGGCTAGGCTAACGTGGCTAACGCTAACATAAACTGTACACACCTGCTGACAACCTCACTGCAGGGCTACGATTGTATGTGTGTGTGTGGGTGTGTGTCTGTGTGTGTGTAGGTACTAGGAAGCCAGTTGGGAGTGGGGTTGTGGATTGCACCATAGGCAACAGATGAAAAGCAAAGGAGGCGGACTCACACAAACACAAGTGCATATGTACACATACACAAACAACCCAGTGCACCCCCCAAACCCTCTCCTCTCCTGTCTCTCTCTGACTCACACATGTACAGTACACACACACACACACACACACACACACACACACGCACACACTCTCTCTCTCTCTCTCTCTCTCTGCATTGAGCCTCGGTGCAATTATGAGGAAGAGGACAAAAGCTTCACAGACAGAAGCAACAAGGGTCAGATAGCTGTTTCACCTGGAGCTAAATATCTAAAGCGGTAGGGAGTAAGAGAACAGAGGAAGGTGTGGAAGAGGAGGGATACAGGGGGAGGAGGAGAGAGAGGTGGATGGGGGCGGAAGAACTAGGGGCTGAGAGGGGAAGAGCAGAGGAGAAGGGTGAAGAGAGGGGAGAGCAGGTAGTTAATTGCGACTATTGTGAGGTTGGATAGGGAATTTTTCAGTTTTGTCGATAATTTTCTCATAATTTTTTTGTCATTTTCTTTTTATTTGAGTTTTAACTTATTGAGAATGCTTAGAAGGAATATTCTTTAAGGGATCACAGACATGAGTCAATTTGGGTGGCTGCAGATTGAATAAGGAGCTAGGTAAGGTAAGGAGTAAAAATGAGGCCATGATGAAAAAGGAGACTAGGAGAGAGAGGTTCGGCAAGGATGATAAGGATAGATGTTGGGTAGGGGTAAGGAAAAAGAGGGAGGTGAGAATGTGGAAGAAGGGAGATTTGGGGAATGAGGGAAGAGGAGGAGACAGGAGCTGCATAATGAAGTGCTGGGCTAATTTAGAGAACTCCAGCTGGCTGAAGCCAGAGGGCTTGAGCTTCCAGAACATCTGAAGCACCTTAATGCTGCAAACACACACACATGCACACACACACACCTACACACAAAACACTCATCTCATACACGAGCATGCATGTGACATCCCTGCAGTTGTGCAAACATACAGACTTTATACACTGAACATCACACTCTCTTTGACCTGAACCTGGTTTGCAATCTAACCTTATCCATACACACACTACACACATAAACACTACAAACTACAAACACTAAAAAACATCAATGTGTTTATGGCTCTCTGTATATGTGCCTGTAGTGTTATTTGGGTTGGGGATTAGTAAGGTCGAGGAGTTGGTTTGTTCTCTTTTGTTATTTGAAGGAAGCACGTTAGCATCTATGAGTTATTTACATACACGATCTGCTGTTCCAGTGATGTGATATGACTTTTCGTGCAACGTGTATATATTTACCATTCAAATCATTGCTTCTGAATGGCACACTGTATGATAAAATGCATGTGTTGTCTAACTGCAATTGTTATTGTGATGGCGTTGTGCTTTGTGGAAAGTTCCTCAGAAAAACTGAGGAGTTATTCAAATTCAATGCAATTTTTATTTTCATACAAACAGATTTAAGAGATATAATATAAAGCAAGACAGCGTAGCACAATACTCATTTGACTCAGCACAACTACAATCACACTAACCACATTTCTGCTTGTGTGGTATAGTGATCACCACCAGCAGAACAACTGTTTCTGGAACTTGAAGTAAATGTTATGATGGAGGCACATAAAGGTCAAAGACTACACTACTCAGAAGTTACCACATCAAACGGCAGGGTCACTATGTCAAGTTTAAATAAATTACCTGGCAACATGAGCATAATTTGGCTAGAGTTTACAATATACAATAGTTTTGGAGGTTTTCTTTCGCCATTCTCTGTTTATAAAACAATTCAGATGAGGATCATGTACTTTAACTGTTGCCTGAATAGCTCTTTTGCACTCTTTAAGGTATTTTTCAGTTTAGGCAGAAGACAGAAATAGTAAGCATAGATTTAAATAAAGAAAGAAAACGCTAAAAGTTTATAACACAGAAAATTGATGCCAACTATGTGTTTTACAGAGTCAATACAGATGTCAATTATGTTGTTATGGGAACACAAACACACAAACAGTGTCAGGTCAGAGTTGTCAGTCATACTCAGCCGTTGGTCCCCTGATGAACAGAGCTGCCAACAGCCGCTGTTTGCCTTCAACATATTGTCAACCACATTATGAGGCTTTGAGCAGAACACGATTGGCTGAAATGCTGGAGTAAGATTCCTTTTCTCTGAGGCTACATCATGGTAATGGCTTAAAACACAGCTGGATTAGAGTCTCTCTGGTTTACAACCATAAGGTTTCCCATCTGCAAACAATGCCCAACTATATTTTGTTGCCCTCCTCCATTTGGTTAACCTCAAGCCTTTATGGTTACCTAGGGGTGGCTCGGGGTGATGGCATTTGACTTGAGACTACAGCCAAAGTGAAATGCTGACTAATCTTTAACATCTGGCAATTTTTATAAGAGAGAGAGAGAAGAGAGGGAGAAAAGGATGCCAGGTTGGCAGGTGGAGGGGTGAGGAGCACTCACAATGCATTTATATAACCGCACACACACATGTACACACAAGCAGTGACTAGACTTTCCATTGCCAGGGTGTGGTGGCTACTGAGGCCAAGCAGCTTGTCTCAGCCATTTTATGGCCAAGAAAGTGAACTAACACACATTGAAGCTCCTGTCTCCATTATCACATGTAAATATACCTACAAACATGTTGTTTATTGGGCACTGTCTCTGTCCATGTCACACACCAAAAATTTGCGAGGCGATGTAAAGTGAGAACGTGGCCTGGGCCATTTTTCAATCATCACCCAGGCCTTCACTCCCAATGCACCATGAGTCCCAGACCTGGGATCTGTCAGCAACTCAAATACTAAATAAATAGCCAGACAGCTTGTGCGTGTGTGTGTGTGTGTGTGTGGCTGTGTGTGTGTGTTACTCAGAGTAGGCCTACAGCACAGGTCCATTCAGTTAAAACTCAGAAGCCATTCAATAAAGTATGAAGCAACAGGCTACTAATGCTAATTGCTACTAAAATGAACACAGAATAAATAATTAATTGTAACACTAGGCAGGAGACTGTTTAACATGTTGGGGAAGACTAAAGCACAATTACAGAAAGCTGTGGAGCAGAGTTAACGTTATTTATGAGTGACTGTGCACAGGGATCATTTGGAGATGGTTTGCAGAACATTAATATATCAGTCTGTCAGAAGGAAAGAGTTGTCTTCCTGTGTTGTGTTGTAAAGCAATGAAGAAGGTCCCCTGTGAAATCTGATAAAGGTTGCACACAACGAAAACTGTGTAAACAAGAAATTGTTATGTGTTTAAGATGAACAAGTCTGACTGTGAAGGTGGATCTAAACTTCTGAATGTGTGAGCTCTTGGTTTAGGGTTTCATTGAGGTTCCCACACACACACACATACAACCAATGTACATACACTTCAGCAGAGACACTGTAACTTCAGAACATACTGACTTACTCTGATAATCACCAGAAAAATGAAGCCGCTACGACACACAATACAACATAAAAAGAAGAAGAAAAAAAACACACGCAACACACATTAACACAGAGTTTACTCCATGTTCTAAGCTGTACCATGTAGCAATCACACGTGTGCTGCGCACCGGGGCAAGAGGAACAGCAACAAATTGGATTTCCCAAGGATGATGGTGTGATGAAAGATTGTGTGTTTTTCTCATCTACCGCCAGTGCTGTTAGAGCGCGGCATGATTAAATAAAACCTTGCCCAAGTTTCAATAAACGCATTATAACAATTGCATTTCCTTGACAAAGATTTAGGGACTGGTGTGATGCGATTGGATTACTGGGGAACATTGAGCTTTTTTAATGCTGTTTTTGCCCTGCCTTAAGTTGAATGTACACCTCCACTTGAGCAAGTTTAAAGGATTTCTCTCCTCTCAACATGTGGTTAGAGACACTCTGATGAAGATGATGGAGGTGGCGTTTGCTCAACCCTTTCTCTTCCCACTCCTTATGCAATTGAGCAAATAAATGGCCAAGCTTTCACAACAGTGTTCAAGTGTCTTTATCCACTAACAGTGATCCGCACTGCATGATTTTTTGGTAATATTAACTACATGCCAAACATTAGTGTTAGCATTATACAGATTAGCATAATATATAGTCAGCACATTTATTTCAGTATTGCTGAACCATTGATGTACCAAATGCAGAGAAATTATGGTGATTAATTTTGATGGTTTTTTTTAGAATTCCCATACTGTGTGGTAGAGAAACACTGCAACACAACTGGTTGAAAGGCCATAATAATGTACTCCATACTCCCAAACATGACAAGTATGAATCATAGTAGACCCAATGTGGCAGATAGAATAGACGTCTGATACACTGGTGACTAACAGGTGAAGGTGACACATAACCACTGTGGACATAGAGATAGAGAGAGAGAGAAAAAGGGACAGTGAGAGCAAATTAAATCAAAAGTGGAAACAAGTTTTGTGTGTGTGTGAGTGTGTTTATGTCATTCACCACCGTGGGAAAATATCACAAACGCTCATCATGATTTAAGGTCAACTGTCAGTCTTTTCCTTGATTTAACCCCCAGTGTCAGGAGACACACATAAACATACTCAGGTATGGCCCAACGCTAACCATCTGTGATTATGGCAGGTGGCAACAAGCCGGTTAATAACGCCACACCTTCTTTCTTTTTTTCCCTTCACCCTGCACACACACAGACACACAGATTACACGCCGACAGGGAAGGTTCATGTGTGTATGGAAGGACTGTAGTATTTCTGTAAATACTGCATGTTTTTCTGTAAATACTGCATGTTTTATTTGACCTAATCTTTTACTTACAATTGGGTAATTCAAAGACATGACTCCCGCCATTTAATGAAATCTGTTACTACAGTAAATACATTAGCTCACCTCTCAGTAGTCTGTCAAAACTCATGTCCAGTAGTTGGAAATTGGTTGTGACTGACCGATCGTTCAGTCCTGACCAATTCTGGCTACATCTACTTACAAACATGGTGCCCATGTCATTTCACCACCAGAAGCTGACAGCTAAGTACATCATAGCAAAACGAAGTGAAAAGTTGCGGTAAAGTCCTTCAACATTGCCCCTTCACAGTTAAGATTTGACAAAAGTGAAATGTTGATCTGGCCTGCATGGCAACTTTGTAACTAATGTGTAAAGCAAAGTAAACAAAATACCATTTTGTGTTAATAGCTTAATTAAGAGTAATTTTTATCCAGAAATGAAATCTACCAGCAAGAAGTTTTTGATGCAGATGTACAGATGTGTGCAAACTAGACGTTATTCACAAGGTAAATTAGCATGTCACTGACACCATTTGCTAGATAAACAATGTTTCTGCAAAGGTTGGTTAGCTAGCTTGATGATGTTACCCCAAGGCAGTGCCTTATCTTAACATAAACTGAAAGAAAAACAAATTTTACAGTATGACAGCATTTCCTAACAAGTCATTATGTTAAGCTTCTGTCATCTAAATTACGAATTGCATATCTGGCATAACACCACAAAACAACATATTGCATAATGCAAATACAATGACTGGCAAAATGCTGACTCTCTTCCAGCTAAATTTAGCTTCTGTACAATCACTAGCTGAATGGAGTGCAATTAGAATGATTAACTAAATGCTAAAACTTCATTGCAGCCATCTTGTCACCTCAACGTGATGCCTGTGTCTGTGAAACAGACGTGAATTCAGAGTGTCAAGGTAACCCCAAGGTACCGTATTATCATCCATCAGCTGCCTGGCGCAAGCTGGCTCCTCTCCTTGATCACCAAAGCCTTGTCAGCACAATCAAACCTCACTTATATCTTTACTCATTTAATCAAAAGGAGCTGTTGGATGCAGACTGACGGAGTGATCCGGCATTGACAGCCAGGCAGACCAGAAAACCAGAGGGATGAAAACAACAAGGATGGTGAGATGGATGGATGCTAAGTTCATAGTAGACAGTTTCTCAACCAATCTAATGGTGTAACATGGACCGTTGACTAATCAAATACAGCAGATGCTGAAAGACCAATAGAGAGTTCAGCAAAAGACCAGATGACAGTGCTAAAAGAAGCATGTCACTGTTACCCCATCCCTGTGGAATTATAGAGGAAATATGCCTGCCAAACCGACAGGAGCACAGTTAATCTAAATAAAAAAAAGTCTGAAACTGATTTGATAAAAAAAAAAAAAAAAACAATGGCGAAAATGTACAACTGTTATTATGATAATTTCAACAGGCAAATATATGGCATTATGGAACATGATAAAAAGTGACATTGAGTAATGACAAAAACATGCAACAATATGCCACTGTGGCAAAGGCTGCTGTGTCAAATCATTCCTAACTAAAGTGACATGCAGGTTCCTCAACTCAACATAAAAATAGAACACCATTATAATGAGAAGAAATTGTTTTATTAATGTTTTCCCCTCGTCTCTCTCCTTTCTTTTCTCCATTGGAGGCATCCTGCATTCTCCTCAGCATAGCTCACAGTTCCTCCCTGCTTGCACTCTCTCCTTGGAGGGAAAGTCAAAAGGTTTTTCATTTATCTCAGACCGAAGACGAAGCACAAAACATGACTCCCCCGAGAGACCCACGAGGTAACTGCGAACACCTTGCCCCAAATATCTGATCTTAGAGGAGCAGAAAATAGCATGCACGTATTTGTTTGCCGGGACGAAGACTTCCCTCATTCCCCAGACGCTGTGTTGTCATTGAACATTTTGCCGCTGTGTGTTAGGCATATAAAAATACATTTCGATTTTTATTGGGGAAAGAAAACACATCTCAAGAACAAAAGATAATTGTATTGATTTGTTGAGCATGTGTAGCAGTTCAAAAAGTGTCTGTTGGTAATATTTAGAGCTCTGAGATTGTGAATGTGTATTTTTATGCGTGCATGCATGTGTGTGCATTTGCTTGCTGCTCGTGTATCTGGATTGCATCAGTTTGTGTATATTGCGTTGACCGATTTCTCACCAATGCTGGGTTTCAAACACATGATATGACACAAAATGGATCATTGGGTTTTTAAACCTGAGTTTGAGAAGAAGCTTTAAGGTATAAAACCTAAGATGAAAGATAAAGAGACACAGACAAATGGTTTGAACTCATTTAGTAGGTGTGTCTGTGCAACTGCACCTGGATTGTGTAACTGCGTAATGGTGCAAATATGGATTGAGTGACAAGCAGACTTCAAAGCGGACTTCAACGCCAATACAAAGTCACTGACAACAGTTAATCTGAGTCACTAAGAGGAACCAGTAATGTCAGTTATGGCTGATGGCTCACAGAAACGTTTCCTCATCTATAGGCAATTACTCTCTCACTCACACTCTCTCTGTTGCTTGAAGTTATGCTAAAGCAGATAGATTTGTGGCTTGGTAAAAGCAGCAACTGGACTGTAACAATGTCCATAGAAAAGCCAAAGAGCAAAATGGTAATTATGCTCTCTTTTCCCTTTATGGTATATTCTTTATTACTCACTGTCTATCAGTCCGATTATGTATGTCACACAAAAGCACACATACAATTCATGCAATAATTGCATACATTACTATTGAGATAATAATTAGTTTGTCTGTGTTTGTGCAAAAGACATAAAAAGAAGAAACAAACAACAAAAGTGAGAAACTCTCACACGCCAGGAAGGTAGCACTTGCTGGAACAGCCTCTTGTTGTGTCCAGTGTCAAACATTGTGTCCAACAAAATGTGCAGTCTAGTCATCTCTGGCTTTCTAAGAATTTACCTAAGAAATTTCCAATCCTGATTCGTACCTCTGCCAGCCAATTACGTCATAAGTCATAAACAACAAGTTTTGCGTTCGCTACTACTTTCCCTGTAATGAATTCTTCTTTTAAGTGAGTAAGCTACATTGCAACAAGTATCAGATGTCTGCAAACATCAACTTACATTAAAAATCCATTATATTATAACCAAATATTTAGACACAGATTGTAATAGAATAATTGCTACAGAAGATAACTGCAAAGATAATAGCTCTCCTCAGGTGCTTTTTGGAGAAGCCAGCTGTAGGGGGCAGACTACCAACCCCTTCCCTGGTATGGTGACCTGCAAGTGGGGAAAGGGGAGCAATAAGTCGGGGCCTTCAAAGGCATGTTAGTGGGAGAGATTCCCAGTGCAGAGATGACCCATGCCTACAGTACATTAATGCCAAACCCACATGTATATGAAAACAAGCAGAAAACTTACTCCATTTGAGCGCACATACATTAAGCACAACCACATGTGGGAGACACACAACCTATACAAATCAGAAGCATCAAGAAAGAGCATTAAGCTGTGTATACCTGAACACCAACCCCATGGGATACAGACTCTCACTTTTATTCACATACCGAGCATAACAAAGAAAAACAAATCTCCCTCTCTTCCTCTTTCACCTACAGACAGACAGACACACACACACACACAAACTCTCATAGACAGAAAGTTTCAATTTGGTTATCAGCCTCGGTGTCTTTGCTACAGGGCTTGTGGGATAGCCCTGCTTCTTGGCAGTCATTTCTAACACAAGCTGGAAAAACAGGCTTTGGGTTTGTGTGTGTGTGTGCATGTGTGCTTCTGACTCATTCTGCATGGGATGTGTTTTGTTTTTATATGACTGTGAGTGTATTTATGTGAGTGTGCCTGCATCTCAGGCATGTACATTTTATATGGGCTTTTGTTTGTGTGATGACTTGTGTCTGCATGCCTTCATGTGCATGCACTTTTGCTTATGCTTACAGACTGCAGGAGGCAAGAAAGATCTATAAATAGACAGAGACACTGAAAAACAGTACAGTACACATACAAATATGTGAGGAAATGGCAATCAGATGGAGAATAAGAAAAGAAAAATCCAACTCCAACTTGACATGCACGGTTTCTAAAAAATGAATCCATCCCCACTGACATTTTGTACGTGCAACAAAAGAATTTCAAAATGTTCTGATAACTTTTTTTTGTTCCTGTTACTTCATTTTTAATCAAAGTGTAAAAAACATGTTAGATTTATAGTTGAATGTATGAATGACAGAATGGCAGAATCTAAATGTTTTCATTATATTTGGACTTAATTGCCTCAGGGGCAAAAATAACTTTTCATATTGTTATATAGAGTTATCTGAATTCTGTCTTTCAAAATTATTAGGTATATTTGACAGAGAGCATTCTTTATCAGTTAAAACAGTTCAATTTGTGTTGATGAGACCATTATAACAGTTTTAAAAGTCAGGGTTATGATATGATTTCTAAGTTTAAAAGTTTAAAAGAAGGATATCTATTTACATCTCACTTACACATTTTCCTAAGAACTCCCACATGCAATTCTAACTGCTGTTTTTACTGCCTCCTGTCTGGGCTTTCAGGTCACCTTTTACCTTAATTACCTCCATCTGTCTGTCCCTGCCTCCCTCCATCCATCTATTCATGTTTCCTATTTTACCTTTTGGGTCTTCTGTGGGTGTGGGTCAACCAAAAATGATCACAGTTTTGAAAGCTCTCTGGTGTTGCTTAAATTATATTGAGCTGTATGCCTTACGTTACGTTTGAAGCAGTGAGGGCCTGTGTTTGGTCTTATCACTGGGGTGAAGTTTTACTTCATGACAATTAAGATAGTGTTAGGTAGGAATGGTGGAGTACTGGCTTATCTTGAACCTTACCTTCCAGGAAATCAAATGAGGAAAATATTCTCAAGTTCATAAAGTTGAAGCCTGTGACACATTTATGGTTTTGTATTCATACACTAGGCTTCGTCATAAATAATATGGTTAAAAATAGGAAAAGAATGTAGCACTTGAAGGCTGGAGCTGCCATCACAGGCCTGGGCAGGCTAACAATTTGAAGATCCGGATTCTGATCCTTGGTAGAAAGCAAGTTTCCCACTTCAGAATTATTTACAGTTTCTGTATCTGTTGTGTATCTAACCAAAGTATTCTTTATTGCTTCCCCCATCAATGCCATTTACTCTCCCCCACCCCATAATCCATGCTGTCATCAACAGATTCAGATTTAAGCTTCCATTTCATCCTGGAGGCCACAGAAGATGAAACGTAGCTGCTAGTTTTGCTCATAAATGTCTCACTAAGTGCTGATGTGCCAGGAGCCTTCCTTAACTGGTTGGCCGCAGCCTTCTTGCAATACCAACACACACACACACACACACACACACAAGCACATACCCTCTACCATTCTCACTACCACATTTGAACTCCAGATTTGATTTATCTAGAGATAATATCATTGGTATGCATGATGGGGATTGAAAAAGCAGAGATGGTGAGGAGGTAACCTTCCTGCCAGCCAAGCAGCCAGTGAACCAGCCAGCCAGAGAGCTCACACTGCTGAAAGGCAAAAAGAGGAGACTTACTAATCCCCACCTGCTTGTCAGGAGATCTACAGGTACCTGCTAAGGCAGCCAGCCACTACCAGAAATCTTGGAACTGAGTCAATGTGTTTTGGTGTGTGTGTGTGTGTGTGTGCTAGTGTATGAACAAGCTAGTGAGTAAAAAAGAAACACTCAGTGTTTGTGTTTACGTTTTGGAAAATGTCAGAAAAAGAGAGTCTGTAAAAATAACGGAACAAGCGTGACGGTGAGGGTGAGATGGTGGAAATAAAAGTGTGTGCATGTGTCTGGGTAAAGTACTTGAGAGGAATCATGTGAGTTTGTGACTGCTCAAATGACTGCACCAAGCAAAAAAATAAAGCATAAAATCAACATCTTGGGAGGGATATGTTTTGGTTTTAGTTAAATACAGCCAAAAGAAATGCCTGATCATTGGTCACAAAGAATTATGGCAGAATAAAAAATGATAGATGAGGAGATACAGAGATAGACAGGTAGTGTAATTAGACAGAAATGCCCACATAAACTCACAATACAGACATGCTCTGCAGCTGCACATCTGAACTCCATGATAACTGAGCAAGTGCTGTTCAAGACCATGTGTGGGATGCAATTGAAAGCACTGATAAATGCTCATAAGACAGACAGACAGATACGGGTATACACTCATATAAGTCTTATTTAATATAAATTATTTTAAATCATTTAACTTTTTAGTTTACTTTGTCTAATTAGGAAGGCTACCCTCATTAGAAAGTACAGTAGCTGTTGCATATGCACATGTACATGAATGTATATCTATGTATCTACTCTTGTTGAAAAATCCACCACACAGGTCAGGAGTCTGTGTGACATTCAAGACTGAATTAATCTCCACTGTCCAAACTTGAAAGCATTCAATCAGGATTGTAGTGAAATGCAGTTGCAAAATTATAGCGAATAGCTCTATACTGCTGCCCTCCTCCTCTTTAATAAACCAGGTTAGTCTGAAAATCTCCTTGACTCAAGTTGTTTAATGACCATAGCTAATGCCGCTGTGCTCTGCCCTCTCTTTGTCTTGTCTGTGTAGCCAGCCTAATCGCTGCTGACAGTCAGCTTTGCTCTTTTATTAGCTCTGCGTCGCTTGCAATCAGTGACAGTGAAGTCAGGCAGCAGGAAGGGCTTGTGTGAACTCAACACCCACTCGGACCCAACATTTAGACTTGCACTCACACACACACACAAACACACACACTCCTATGAATGTGTGTTGTGCTTTATTGCAAACAAACATGCACTCCTCCTAAGCCAAGACTGCACACAACACATAATCGCACACGTGTACGGAAATGTATGGACGCATGTATTTGCTTACGTGCATACAAATAACTTCACAAATGGACACACAAGCATGTGCACAAATTTCTCCATACAAACACACACACACACACACACACACACACACACACACACATACACTTTTGCTTTATAATAACGAAACAGCCTCGACTAGGCAGCCACTGGCCTCAGTGTATGTGGGTCAGACCCATGCAAAGCTGTATTGATTTTTTGGCTGTGTGTCTGACTGTGTGCCGCCATGTTCAAAAAGCTGACTGCTAATACGACAGCTAGCAAGCACATCTAAAAACACACACACATGCACACACACCCCCACACACAAATTCATTCACAGACGAGAGGTTCCACAGTTTGCTAGCCTCTTCTTGTCAGTGCCCCACGAATTGTCAGACAATGGACTTGTTTGATAAAGAGGAGGGCTGACATTCGAACGTGCAATTTGTGAGCGACGGGGCGGGAAAGAGGGATGGGGGTGGGAAGGGAGGGTCAGGAATTCGCTTCACTCTCTTTAAAGAATGTAGCGTCACCCATATGTCCGTCTGCCCTGGTGCATAGTCGATGGAGTGGAAGAGCAGGGATGCGAGAGTGCTCTCTCTCCCTTTTCCTTTCTCTGTCTATTTCCAGTCTATTTTGCAGGACTGACAAGCCTTTCTCCCCGCTCTGGTGCAAAGCAAAAGCTTAATGCTGTTTTGTCTATTGCATTAAACCATGCAATGGCCATTTAGGACACTATGTAGGCCACAGCAGAGAGAGCGATGGTTTTAAAACCTGTGCCATCCGTAGTTGAGGTCAGAGCAGTGCATGGCTCAGTCAGAGTGAAATATTTTAAAAGCTGAAATGTCACTCATCCAGAATAGCCAGTACCCATCCTTCCTTCCAGTAGTTGAGCTGCACGCTCCATTTTAGTGCTTTTTGAACAAGCCCTTATTAATCCCCTTAACTGCAGGTGTGCACCTCATATTTACCACAGCTGACCTTTTGACCCTAGCCACTGGCTAACATCTAATGTTGAAAATTGGCTAATTTGTTAAATGGCAGAATTTGGGGGTAAAGACCACTTAGAGCTAATGGCTGGCTCATCTGAATATAAGCGCAATGCTTAGGGGAGGGCAAGCGCAGGGCAGCAGTGCTACCAGTGTTGGTGAGGTGTATTTGCGAGAATTTTCCATCTCAAAGAAGCCAGATATTTCTCCCCCAAACATCTATCTGAATAGACTTTCACTGCCTCCATTATCTTGCCATTCGTTATCCTTGTATGCTGTAGGCTTTTTCTCAATTACCGCCATTTATGGGCTTTGGAGTAATTACATCAAACTCGAGTCAGTTACCTGTAAGGTGTGTTCTACTGTAAATTAATTTGGAAGTTTCTGTCTTACTTCCTTTTCATTTGGTAGTAATGGGCTGTACTTGTTCTTATGCAAGACGACCAGAGGGCTGAATGAATTCTGAAGCAGGAAACTGACCTCATGAGGGAGAGAGACAGAATTTCAAGAGTTCAGAGCAATTTCCATTAAAGCCGGGAGACAAAACATGATATGTGACGAATGATGCCAGGCAAGCATATTGTGCCAAGCTGGTACATGCAGGAAAGCAGTAGATTAGAGCTTATTGTCTCTCATATAGAAAATAACACTTTGTTAACCTAATAATTTTGATGTGTAATGTTTTATTTTACAGATTATAGTTTTGATTTTACATCTGGTTCACTAAATTGCAGATTGGTAAATTTGTGGAGGTAGGTAGAACATACAAAAATTACTTACTTTACCTGTCCATTAATATTTTTACTTAACTTAACTAACTTAATTAACTTACTTAACAACTTTTTACTTGATCAGGCAATGTTTTCATGCAAGATGCACATAGTTAAAAAATTTTCTTTTTAAATATAGCACATTTTCCATGAAATTACACAATAAATGTGCATGATTCCAGCAATACCTGAGAAAACTAATTTATTCTTACCTTCTCCCCTCTCTACTCACTGTAATTTGAGTATTACATGTTTCGCTATCTTTGTTACCTTCAGCATATTTAGCCAGCCCTTCATTTGCACTCGTCTTTAAGGCTAACAGCTTATTCAGCCTGTTTATGGATGGCCCCTCAGAGCTAAATTAATAGAAGAGGCTTTGGGGACCAGAGAGGAAAGTCATAAGCAAGACTGTAATGCTCATTTGCAACGTAGAGGCTAATTACCAATTTGCCACTCTCCAATCTTGTTTCATAATACGTTCACGGCTCAACTTCTTTTGTGTTTTGGTGCCTGCGAGCGATGTATGACTTTTATACAACAGAGGATGCTTTGCTTCTGTCTTCTTTATAACTTCATGTGCTGGAGATATTGAGCTCTTAGACTTGCCCCACACAGGCCCACATCTAACACTCGCTCATGTGAGAATGGTGCTGTGATTGCCTTCAGCTTTGAGTGCGTTCTCTCTGGCTGCAATTTTTGTCTCACGGATAGAGAGAGAGAAAGAGAGAGTGAGAGAGAGAGAGTGAGATAGCAACAAATGAGGAAGGGAAAGTACTAAATTGAACATCAGTCATCACTCTAAGTTACTCTACAATGATAAAGCTGCAAAAGGAGAACAGAGCTCTCCATCTTAAGTGGGTTTTATTGAGATTCAGAAAGAATAGAGGAACATGAAGTTTGATCGGGATTTTGTAAGAACAAATGTAAATAATATACTTCCATATATATTCCATATATATTGTACAGCAGGCTACACAGAAAAATGCAAATATGACCATGTCAGTTAATCTGGGGCCGTTGTTTTCAGGAATCTTACTAGAGAGGTACTAGCATCAGCTGCAGCAGAGAAAGCACTACGAGTGCTCTGAGACAGTTACACAACCTGCCTTTAAATTGCTCTTCCAATATTTATTGTTTCCTCATCTGTCAAAACTCTGAAATGACAGACAGAAACAGAATGATAATATGCAGGATTTACACTATATCAACAAATCCATTGTTGAAGGCAATTTACTACACTATACAACCCAACCGAATAATATTGTGCCAATTCACACACACAAAAGGGATTCTGATCTCTGAGGGATGTTGAGCTGAAATGTGGACTAAGATGGAAGCAATTAAAGAATTAGCAAATCTGAGCTTCACTGACATCATGCATCAACTGCATCAACATTGACGTCTGCCTTTTATGTACTTTTCATCTCTGTATAAACAACTTCCACACAGTAACTGTTAATGCTGTTCATCTCACAGCAAACATACTGTATAACAACAAAGTCTGTGGATTTTCTAGCTTTACAAACTGCATTCCTAGAATGAGTTTTGTATGAGATCAGTCAAACTAGCGTTCAATTTTATAAAAAGGACAAAGAACAAAAGGGCATATAAGAATACCAAACAGACTCATTGTTAAACATAGTCTACATCCCAGCAGGTTTTACTTAAACTTAATGCTCTTGTGTTGTGTTACTCTCAGTCAATGACAACAATTGCCAATGAAATGAATGAGCAACTTGGCCAGCATTAAAAAGAGTGAATACTGTGAATATAGTTCATCTCATGGGGACCTTCCCTACTGAACCATAGACACATTTGTATGTATGAGGGTGGAGAAAATTACAAGATGTTTTTGGTGAAAACAACAAACACGCTGCTCAAAGGCCTCCAAATAACAAAGAGGACTTCATAGGTATGAGCCTTGTTCTTGTGTTCTCTTGTCTAAAAGGAAGAGTAAAACAGGGGTACTGGAAAATACAGGGATGAAACATTATTCTTTTCACACTTACTTTATAATTATTAAGACCTTCATTCAGGTACCTAGTATAATGTGTAAAGAAATATTGCAGCGGTCTTTTACAGTAGGCCTATAAAGTGTTTGACATACAACAACTTTATTTTTTTTTTTAATAACATATATAATTGATGAAAATATTATACTTCTTTGCACTTACATAGACGTTTATCATGTTCTGTTCCACCCACCATTACCTAACCCAGTATAAAAATTTAAACAATGCTCCATGCATCAAAATTCAGCACGGATTTGTTTGTATGTGTGTCAATCAATCATTGTGTTCGTTTCAAGGCAGTTGCTAGCCTATGAGTCATAGGCAAGTGTCATAGCTCTTTCTGACAGAACCGATCAGTATGCTAATGGTTAGCTGTCATGTTGAAGAGATAGTATGTCTTTTCTAAAGAGCTCCAGGAGGCTTACTACTTCCTTTGTCAAGTACCCAGCAAAAAAAATGCTGCGTTCATGGCATCTGTGGTGTTAAAAGGTGCGCTCAATAGGTATGCTAAGCGCTTATGTGACATGTGGTATATGAAAGTATAGTTCATAACTTATTTTGATACCAAGTAGGCTAATCTGTTTGAAAAGTTTATCTCATTTTGAAGTTTATTCCAGTATTACAATATTTTATTTTTGGAACATGTAATTTAATTTCATTTATAATAGCTAAAGTTTATATGTAGTTGGTGACTGTTTAAAATTATACAGGGAATAATATTAAGAAGTGGAATGCAGATAATGCTGATCCTTGTCTGTGTGGGTTAATTGCTTAATGCCTTGGGGCTCCAGTAGGGGGATCGCACTTCTCTTCCTCATTCACTACAGACGAGTGAAGGCGAGAGCTGCATGTGTGTGCTTCTTCAACCTTCTCCCGTTACTTTTCCCCTTTTTAAGGTAATTGCCACTCACATAGAACTGTAAACCTAAACACATGTTGAAAGGACATTTCGTTACATTACTGTGGTGTTATATGAGTTAAAGAGATGTTTTTGAGAGATGTGTATGTTGTTTAAAGTTTGGTGCTAACTGAGACGACGTATATGCTAGCAGCCGGAGACCTCATGGCTCCATCATGTCTGAGTCCCGCCATGTCCAGGCGTTTACTTTCTCGTTGGTGTTTAAGCTAGCTACTGTTACGCCCACATATTTTTGCTGTAAGGTTTCTTGTATATTTATCACTATAAGGGTGAGTTCATGTCATGCTGAGACAATGAATAATGTTAAAAGATGTTGAAAGTGTTAAAAATACAATTCATTTAAGTGTTATATGAGAACTCAGTTAAAAAGGAGTATTAAAATGTCATTTGATAACTTTGGTTATAACAGTTCACATTTCATATGGTAATTTAATTAAAAAGATAATTTAGAATGCATTAAGAAGATACTTGTGACTGTGGTCTTGAATGTGAGTGCATGAATATTGAAGTGTATATTTCTTTTGTATACATTGTAAAAAAGATGTTTCAATACAGACAAGTGACGGCGAGCGCTGCGTTTGTGTGCTTCTTCAACCTTCTCCCGTTACTTTTCCACTTTTTAAGGGAACAACACTTAAGGGTCCCGATTTGGGGGTTTGAAAATATGGCCACCCTTATCTTTAACCACGCTTACAACAAAAGTGCTGGTGGCAGCCCTGCTAATTTACTAAATGAACATCATACTGTATTGAAGCAGACTTGAAACTAGCAGCTGAGGCCATAAACTCATTAGGAATTGTTTACTGAAGTAATTAATCAAGTGAGAAGCAGGGTCATCTTCTCATAAGCTTGTATACAATCGGACTTATTTTTGCAGCCAGTGAAGTTGGCCCCTGCTGGCCATTAGAAAGAATGCAGGTTTAAGGCACTTCTGCTTAATTTTTCTGAACTGGAGGTTTCTGCTTGGTAATGATATTGACCTGGGTGAATTTACATCATTTAAATATCTTGCTGTTGAGCTCAAAACAGAACTATCACTGAACATGACTGATTAATACTAAATGGAGACCGGAATGGTCATATCAGCAAAAATAATGACGCCAAAGCTATCGAGTGTGTGAATGTTACCGGGCAGCTTTGAACTTACCCACATGTAAATTAAGCCACTTTCAGCATGGAAACATTCTAGACTTGGTAATAACACTTAGGTTAAACATTGACAATGTTTCAGTATTAGAATTACTTATTTCTGAATATCACTGCGTGTTCTTTTATGCCAACCTAATATTAACAAAGACTTAAAGTGATTTTCTGGTTCAAAACAGGTTCATAGATGGCAAGCGGAAGCAAAGTTCTCTAATATTAAGTCATACAGCTATAACTGCTTGTCAACAGCGGCTGGTGTTCAACAATACCTGTCATCTGCTTTAAATACTGTTGTCCCACTAAAGGTTAAAAAGAGGTCAACTGACAGAATCTCATGGTTAAACAATAACTGTTGAGGCTAAGAGTATCTGTCAAGCAACTGAAAGAAAATGGAGGAAAGCTAGGCTCACAGTCACTGTAATTTATACAAAGAAGCCATGACTGTCTAAAACAAAGCAATATGTCTGTCAGGAAAGGATTAATTTTCCAAGATTATTACAGAGAAATATGGAATATTACTCTCCACTACCGACCAGCTACTCAACACTGCCCCCCGCACGTCTGCTGTTCTCTGCATCAAATTGTTAAAAACTTGCATTGTTCTTCAAAAACAAAATAACTTCAGTTAGAGCCAGCAAGTGAACACACATGATTTCAGCAAAGCCTGTAAGAAAGATGTAAAAAAATAACCTGTATTACAAGTGAGTTTTGCAAGACTGTCACAGAGTAGCTCCTCCACTTCACGTATTGACCCTGTACCTTCTTCAAACAGGAAACTTTCCCGATTCCTTACAAACAGCTGTTGTAAAACCCAGCCTAGATGGTAATGCACTGACCAGCTACAGGCCAATGTCCAACCAAACTATGTTCTGATGAAAAAAGGTCTCAATTGTCGTCCTCTAAGACCTAATTGAAATGACTGGCCATGAAATCTTAATCAATCACCTTGAAAAGTTGGTTGGTCTTTCTGACTGTGTCACCAAAGCGAGAAAGTTTTACGTCAGTCTTTTAGATCATGCGTCTCAGAAAAATGACGTCTCAGAATCAGAATCAGGACTTTTTTTGCTCCGTAGAAATATAGCTAAAGTATGACCATTTTATGAATCAAAAAGATGCCTTTATTTCAAGCCAACTCGAATGTAACAATTTTTACTGGCCTCCCAAAAAAAAAAAAAAACACTGAGACACTTAAGCTTATTTAAATCTCTGCAGCTTGACGATTAACCAGAACCAAGAGGAGATAAGTTAAATTTAAGCCGCTCTGGACTGACTTCCTGTAATATTTAGAATAGATTTTAAGATCCTCCTCCTTACAAAGCCCTTAATGGGCTAGACCATGACTTGAAGAACACCATGCTCATCTGTTGCTGGTTTATCGGAGGTTCCTTTGTCAATTACGCCCAAAAGCTAAGGAATACACTGCCTCTTCACTTTAGCCTTTATGCAGTATTATTTTTATTCTTATGTTCCATCTTATTTTACATTGATTATGGAATTCTATCCCTGTTTTGATGGTCATTCAATGTCTATTTTCTCATGTGAAGATGCATTCTATGCATTCAATTCAATTCAGCTTATATCAGCAATATTGCGAAAGCTTAAAATATCTTTTTTCCACTATCATTATCAAGTGGGTTTTAATTTTTGTGTGTTCTATTTTATTTAAGATTATTATGGCAGTTTTCATGTTCTGTCTTCTCTTTCTGTGAAAAAGTTGGTGTTGTAATAATCGGGTTGCTGTAAAGAACTTTATGTGCATTTCTTGTAAGAAATGTGCTATTAGGGTTGGGTATCATTTAAAATTTTACGATACCAGTACCAAAACAAGTACCCTTAAAGTGATGCCAATACTAATAAAGTACTTCATTCGATACCTTGCATAAAATGCCACCTGTTGGAGCCACATTAGTTGATTGGTGGCCTGTTATTATTTTTATTGTTGTTATGGACAAGCAAGGCTATCTATTTTATTTTTTCTTGTTTCAAATGACTGTCACATAAAAGTATTGGGAAAAATCAAATCCTTCTCATCCTAATTAGGTCATCCTCACTGGTAGTATTAGCCTATAAGGGCAAAGACTACAGCTTGGGAGTTTTTTTTTTAATATTTGAATGAGAGAGGAGTGAAATAGTTTAGTGACCAAATAAGTTATTTTGTTAACTTTCGAGCAATTAACTGAATTGAAAGATCTCCACTAGTGCTTTCTCCTTTATTGGTGAGTCGCAAACCTCCTCCAGAAACGACAGTCACAAGTAGAAAATGAGTAAGCAGTGTGTTTAACCAAGTCCCTTAACTACACTAAAGACACAAACAGAGTAAAAGAGGCTGCACGTCCAGCCGATCAAACCAACTACACATAATGGCTGCCGCTGCTGCCGGAGGCTCCGTTAGTAAAATCAGCTGATCACTCCTGCGCCACAAAAGCGTTTAATTGATATGATGGAACGCAGCCATTGATCAGTGACAAGTGATGTGAATAGCAAATAAAAATGTACAGAGAAGTGTTAAATGATACCAGAAGATGAAACCAACGGAAAGCCAAGCTTGTGGTGATAAAGTTGCAACAGTAACAAACATGACCTCAACCGAAGGTGAGCAGCTGTTAAAATCATCATGGACTTGGCGCTGCAGGCCTTTTTTTTTTTAAAAGTTTGTGGGGCAGGCACATAAGAACAAAAAGGTATGCTCTTCTCTTTCTTTTGGTGTGTTGTTTGCGTGTTTGGCTGAGAGCAAAAGCATACAAATAGTATTTTTTTTTGCCATGATCTGGTTACAAAAAGTAGGCCTAGGTATCGATTTAAGTACTGGTTTAACTGGAGACGTTTAGATTCTACTTGATACTGGGCTGTTTTGGTCTAAAGGTATCGAGTAGTGTTACCCATCCCTATGTGCTATGCAAATAAACTATTATTATTAAAGTTAATTTATGCTAAAGAAATTATTTACCTTAGGCTTATGTTTTCATGCTGAAAACCACAACAACAACAAAAAAACTGCAATGCACCTGTTGTTCAACATATTGTATCACAATGATCAAGGCATCAGTCTGGAAAACTATTACTATTTGTGGGAGCATTTGGATAAACCTACAGTAGGCCATGACAGCCAGTGGTGTCTACTATATTAGATTACACAAATGTAAACGTTGATAGGGTTAAAGAATGGCAAACCGTGAGATATACAGTGTTACCCACTTCTATATTTAAATGTGTCCTTGCTTTGCCTGTGCGTTAATATGTCAGTGCACACACAGTAGTAAACTTAGTGTTGAATCATTAACTGTAGGAAATAGATCATTAAAAGTTCAAAAGAGATCTAGGTTAAACTCACAGAGTGAACATTATACCCTTTAAAAAACTTAAAAGGCAAGAGGCAGAGGACACACAGTCTATGATTAGTCCAATGAGCTTGCTACTGCCCTAAGGGTCAGCGTTGCATGTCCATTCAAGACAAGCTGGTTGGAGTTGGTCATTGAAGGCATTTACATTTCAATCATTCTATTAAATATTTAGACAGATTTGTGGGTTAGTTATTGAGCTGGGAGATCAGGGTTGATCTAATTTCAGGCAATCAGCTGCTGTTACAGCAGGAGTCCAACCTAGACAAACTATTTCCTGCTATGTTAATTCGAGCAGACTTACATCCTGGTGAGTCATCAGTAAATGAGCATTTTTGAGCCGTAAACAAGCTTATAAATGTCTCGTAGTTTAGTCCTTAGTTTTGAAAGTAAACACATCATTTCCGTGAAAGATTTTTTGAAAACTTGAAACTAAATCAATGTTGGACAAACTCACAATAAAATATACAGTAGTAATACATCTGATGTTACACTGCTACTGCAATGAATAACAGTTTTACCAAAAAAAAATCTTGTTCTACAATGTCAAGGCACATTTTTTGTCTCGAATATCGAATGTTTTGCCCTCAGAGAATGAGAGTGGAGAATGACGGGAACTGTAGGGCAAGATTTATTGACACATTTCAAAAGATAGATTTTAACGTAGAACATTATAACATTAGAAATGTATTTTACAGGTTGGACTGTGAGAGGAGCAACAAGTGTGAATTACATCTACCAGTTGCGATGTGTAGGCAAAACATTTTGTTGTTTTCTACTGGTGTGGCAAGTAGTATTTGGTTAGCAAACACTATTTGAGTAGGATTATTTGAAAATAAAATCAGCAAACAAACTTAGAACTTGTAGACACCAGAGAACATCTGAATTAACCTCTCACCAATGCACCTGCCACATGTTAAAGTCAATTCTTGCAGACAGACAATGTTATGTGACTGACGTTTGGAGAAGTGTTCCAGCTTTCTGGATGGGCATGACACTCTCCCAGTTTTACACGAGTCAACATCTGCATTAGCCAGTCACAGAGTTTAAAATTCTATTATGTGAGCTGCTATGGCGGGCAGACGCTAAGGATTAAGCTGCTGAAAATACTCACAAAGCAATCGGCAGCTTAAATGAATTCAGCTACAGATTCTAGGGCCAGTTTTGTGCAATTATAGAAGTTTTAAATTGTCTAGAGCTCAGATTTGCATATCTGATAAAACATGGATTTTCTTTTCAGAAACAAAGTTAAAATAATGAAAACTAGTGGCCATGATATAGAGCTACATGTACATTACATTATCTGCAAGGCAATGTTTCCATGTTAGGAAACATTAAGTCTATACAACTTTCTCCTCTTGCTTTACAGCTATGTGGTGATGAATGGCAAAGTTTACTTGGCAGATCAAGCATCCATTATCAGATTTATCTGGTAACTGGTCACAAAACATGACCGAATTTAATCTGACCAGCAAGAACAAATATGCCACTTCAAAGACTGTTTCAGAAACTACTGCGCCACTATTACAGAAAAAATCTTATAGTGTCATTACACCACCTCGAGTGAATTTAAACTGTTAAGTAGTTAGGGGTGCCCATAATGACCCTGCCTTTCAGCAAATGACAGGCATGAAACATAGGGTTCATTGTCAAGTCAAAGAAGATGAACAGAGCTCCAAATTAATTAATTTAATTAACACCTACTTCAATCGAAGATTTCTTAATTTAAAGTAGACAAACAGCAGATGCAAAATTCGATTCATAAACCTTTAATCTTCATACAACATTTTTGTAAAGATTTTCCATAACGTTATTACTTGTCTTCATATGTAAATCCAACTTGTAAAAACCAAAAGCCACTTGACATGGATGTTTAATCTTCACTGTTGTCAAGTTGCAGCAATCCAAATAAGATGATAACTACGTATCAATATAAGAAGTACTATATAGATTTCCACAGAAGTAATCACTCTCAGTATCACCCAGTTTTACATATTTCTTTTCCTGTGAGTCATCGATGAGTGGTTGGACTCATAGATAGTCAAACTCATCCGTCTGCTCTTGTAGCTTAATGTCTCAGACTGTATTTTACAGTATATCGTATCCTATACATACCGACCCGTTGAGCTACTGGCACACCACCGCCTTTGGCCTCCTGATCTTTAAATGGGATCACAAGACCTTCGCCGTGCAGTGACATCACTGACATCTCAGAATGAATGACAAAGAAAGAAAGAAAATGTATTTATAGCACAAAAAGTTTCATTCCGACAATTGTCTAATTTCCTCAAGCATTTTATGCGTGAACTTGCAGTCAGTACACTCATCAAAGGGGCAGATTCACTGCCCGTCAAAGGGAGCATAATAAATCCTTGTCATAGAGGAGGCAGTTGCATGCAAGATGCCCTTTGTTGGTCAGCAAGATGTTTCTCAAACACTACCCCCTTGCTCTCAATTTCTCTGAGATGATGCCATAATGATGACCCTAGGCCCACTTTTAATCACTATTTGCATTGCCCTTTTACAATTATTACACTCCTCTGCACGATTTAACTCTAGAAGCATGAGATGGATTCCTGTGATTATTAACTGCCTTATAGACACGATCTTTTGGGGCCACGTCAGTTTTTCCCCCCACTACTGTAGATATGATGAATTATATATATATATAAACCTTTATTTAAACAGGAAATGTCCCATTGAGACAGTCTCTTTTACAAGGGAGTCCTGTATAGCTCAAATAAAACACAATTTTTCAACCATGAGCTGAAAAACAATACATTACGTATATTAGAATACAATACAAATTTACACAAAGTTACAAGATGTTCACATAGACAGAAATGAAACGAATTAATGAATTCAAAGGAAATTATGGGAAATTTAGAATCATTTCCTTCTTTTTCTCTATGTATTACTTATGATGTATCATGCGAGGTAAGCTTACTTCCAGAGCATTTGCTAGCAAATTTGATTGAAGCAAAGTTGAGGCTTCATATACAAGCCTTTTTTTAAAAAATGTCACTCACTCCCACTCTTACAAGGCTGCATGAACTCTGTGGTCAAAGTTAAAGCCAAGCAAGTGTGATAGAAATAACTTTAGGAATTGAGAACCAAGAAGTCAGAGTCTAACTAAAAGACACATTGACTGATTGGTCCAGAAACAACAGTGCTTGACAAGTCAATGCAATAGTTTTCTGACAGAACTACACTTTTTCAACGTTTCAGTACCAGAACAAAACAGACCCTCATTTATGTTGTGTCATTATGTTGCTTGTGTAAACAGAAGCAGCACACTTCATGTTGTTATCAGAAATAGTTTTAATGATGTGTAAATAGCAAAATACAGTATGTAATCTTAAAAAGCATGACAGTTTTTTCTACGCAGGTGTGCTTACAAAGAGAATATATATATATATATATATATATAATAGATGACTCATGTAAAAATGATTTGACCTTTGCCCTTTCTAAATTTAGGTCTAAGAAATAGGTTTCTAGTGCTGCAGCGCCACATTCATGTCTGAGTAATCTACATGTGAATAATAAAGTAGCCTTCAAGGTTTATGTATTTTCTCCTTCAAAGGTGGTCCTCATCTTTCTTGGTACCTTAAATACAGGAGGAAATATTTTGACATGTTCATAGCAGAGGGTCCAGGCCAAATAAACATTTGTTTAAATTAATAATTTGATTTTTAATAATTTGATTGTGAATTAAAGGTAGCTTTACAGCACACTGACCTTTTCTCTTCAGCTCTGACCACCTTGAGTTAAAAAGTCTGCTATTGCCCCTGTAAGTCACATCTGTATCTATTCAGGGAAAATCTTTACAGAGATAAATTATTTTTGAGCAATGAAGGATGAATCTCCTGTGTTTTCTTTGACCTTGTGAGCAAACTACAAAAAGTGGAGCAATCGATTGCTACCCTCTGAAGATACCACAATATTGTATTTTGGAATGAAAAGTGAAAAAAAAAAAAAAAGAAGTCAAGCCAGATGAACAGCTGTATTGAGATAAACCGTTACCCCATATGCTGAGGGAAAACAATCTCTGCACATTATGGAGAGTGAAGATGAAAAAAATACACTTAATCAACTAACATTGATATTACTTCTGGCAATTAGGAGCATGCTGGTAATGATATGAGTTTTCAGCTGTAAATAATTATGCTGCCTGCGGGCCATACTTTAATTCTCGGCTGTATCTATAAACAATAATCAAACCAACAGCAGCAGGCTAAAAGTTGGAGATTTGTGGTTTGCAGAGCAGCGGTTGAGGAGCAGCTTATTGGAGCCCTGTGGTGATGCCAGTAGTCAGGGTCACCTTCAGGTGTTCTCTCATCTATACACCAGCACGCTAATGCGCAGCTCTATTGATCAACCTGTACACGTAAACACACACACATATGAATGTGCACACAAAGCAGACAGATATGAGCTCATATCTAAAAGAATATACATAAACACCAGAGGAATGTACCAGCATAGTACAGAGATGCTTTGGTCATGGCAGTCCAGGAGACATAGATATTAGAGACACTTTGCATAAACACCCAACTCTGTAATTTGTATTAAATGTTTTAAATGAAAATGTAATTTGTATACAGTGTTTACTTACTTATTACTGCTAAATGTTTATTTATTTGTATTGGTGCCAGGAAATGAAAGTGTGCTCACTCTCATTGTAAGTGCAGACTTTTTTAATTACATCTGTTGGTCCATGCAAATGCGTTTTGTTATTGACCAAACTTACGCTGCAGAAAGTTCTAAAACATATACAAAAAATAATAATTTGTGTCAAACACTATAAAGAAGAATACTTTAACATGTTTTTTTTTGTAACTGTTAAGCAATGCAAATTGTATGTGGCAAAGTTAAAACTTGGACTTATATATAATACAAGAGTGAGACTTGACAGCTAACTTTTACTCACTGTCAAACAGGAAGCGGCAGCCTGCTGATGTGTAAGGACTAAGATGAAGTGCATAATTAAGGAAACATATGAAAGCTGGCACTGGGCCTGAGATTAATTAGGTGCGTGTCAATACCCTCATCAATATCCGATTAAGTAATGACACATGGCCCAATGAGGGCTATTGATCTGCTCCAAGTCTGCTGTGTTAATAGGTTGAAGCTGACATTCAATGGGAAAGCTGACAGAAAACTGTGAGGACAGTTTCACAGCATGCAGGACGCAGGGCCCTAAACACTGCAAAATCGGAAAATGTCCCCACAGTCATAAGTAGTCAAATCACTTTCGTGTAATGTGGTCTCATGGGATTCCAGTGATTGCTGTGACCACAACTGAACTTATTCGGCTTTGCAAGAATTCCCATCCTTTTAGTGATAATTAAAAATGACCCCAAAGGATCCCCCTCCCCAAAAAGAAAAAAAAGGACTCAATCTAGATTAATGGTGATGGAATGGCCAACATCATAAGTTAGCCCCTTTATGATGATGATTGTAATGATAATAATGAACACTTGGATGAAGGATGAACAATCCCCTGTCCTGGAGTTGAATCCCTATACAGGTTAATTAGGAAAGATAACATCATTAGCCACTCTCATGCCTGCACAGAGAATTAATTGGATAAGATGGAGATTTAGGTCTATATTTAATCGCATAAACGATCAACGACAGCTTAGCCAGGTAATGGGAGGTCCAAATCGGTGGGCATCTTATTTAGATCACATTAACCAGCATAATGAGCAAAAAAAGATCCCAGTGTGGTTTGTGATATGGGTGCTGTAAAGATCCCTTTTGCATTCACTGTGCTGATTAAATGTGCATTAATGATGTATTTTTGTGCCTTGTTGACTTCTGATTGTTTTCAGCATTGTGGGGATAATCAATGAGGGATTGGAATACTGGTCATTTCAACAGACAGAACAGAGTTCACAGCCCCATTCATAAACTTTATATAAAACAAAACATTGACTGTATTTTTAAAAAAAACAAATGAGGACTATTCATTGCTATTACACATGAGCAATCTCTCTTCCTCAGTTGAAAAGGCCACCAATGGCCTGATGGCTTTACAGTCATAAATACAGCACAGTCTGACTGTTTGTTCTAAGGGAAGCATTAGCTAGAGTTCATGATCTGTTCTAAGGGGGACATTAGTGTAAATATGCCTTATGCCAAACGTGAGTGGGCCGATCCGCCGGGCGGTTTGAGCCTATTCTTCATAGCAGCTGTAAAGCTTACTGGGTTGTTTTTGGCTGAGGAATACGTTTGTCTGCAGTTCCCTCTAAATAATGCATGGGAGGAACTTTTGTGTGAATTGTCATATAATACATAATGGATGTTTACAAAGCAGTGTGAGTACTTTGTCTTCAGTTAGGGGGAGTTCATTGTAATCAGCACCGAAAGGTGATAAAGCGGCCTGTTTTAACAGTAATATCACTGGCTCTGGTGAAACAATAAGTGAACATCTTTTTGAAGGAGCGCCATGCCACACTCCCCATTAATAATAGAACATCATTTAAAACACAAACAGTGATACCATCTGGTAGATGAGACTGTCACACAGATGAAGCTTTATCTTGGCACAATTCAACGGTAAGTTTTGTGAATGGCATGCATTAGACTGTGTCAGATATCTCTCTTCTTTCGGTGAATATAAATAACACACTGTAGGTCCTACTTTTATCATTCAAGTGCTATTTTACCTTTCGCTCAACTTAATTTACAACATACAGTATATCTAACAGATTAGGTAGAATCCGGAGATCTAATAGAGGTATTTTATATATTTGAGTGATGTGTAATTTAATTCAGACTTTCTTCTTGTACTTTTTATGTCAATGACTGAAAGTGAACATGAGGAGGTTACCTGAGACTATGTGTTCGTGTGTGTGTGTGTGTGTGTGTGTGTGTTGTTAGGAACGACATCATCATCGCCTTGACGACCAAGGTGTAGCTGACCATGAAGAGGAAGAATTCGGGTCTCACAAGGTAAAATGCCTCTCAATTCTAAGAAAAAAACTACATGCATGTATACTGTTACTACTACAATGCGCTAGTTATTTGCAATAGATTTGGTTTACAATCCAGTAGTGAAAAGTGTACTTAGAAAAGCATTGCCAGTTTGAAATTTACCTGAACAAGTGGATTTTGGCCAAATTCATGTACCCATAATTCCCATAAATAAAATGTAATACACTTGCATGGAGTGACTCAAATATACTAGACTATTGTTCACTTAGCAGTGCGCTACTTAAAGTGCAAAGAGTATATTTGGAGTAAGTATGCATGCAAAAAGTCTCCATTGCAGAGTCTGCCCTTTTTCTACCCTTATTGTTAGCTGTGTCAACTTTATATCTTGAGGGAGACTGTCTGTTGTCAGACGCTAAGAAAAGGCCTCTGTCCACAAGCAAATAAAATATTCTTCGGTGCACGGTGCCTTGTCCCTCGGTGACTATTGAATTACATCCCTTATCCATGTTCGCGGAAAAGAAAAAGAATGTCAAGCGAAGATTTCAGGTCGCGCTATGCCATAGAAAAGGGGAAGTGCCTTGTGTAGTGCAACACAGACCCCACTGTCATTCTGGATTAAGGGTTGATTGAGCTTAGCTGACTAGATGACAGAGGAGATGGTCATTCTCGGGGCAGGAGAAGGACACAGAAAACAGGGTTGCAGGTCAAATATAGTATTGTGTCATTTTAGGGGAACAATGTGCATAGTAGTAGGTCCATTTTTGGTTCACACTGTATATTTGCACTCATTATTTGTAGACTTTCATTACACTCATTGTTTAATTAATGCAAACTATATAAAGTTTAATGCTAAAAAGTGTATTTTATGAAGCCACTGATCAAAGAAGGTATTGTGCAACATTTTGCATGATTTTGAAGACCTTAAAAGGTTTGTGTAGAAAGAAGGTCTAGAAAAAGTCACGGAGATGCATTTTTAAGAGATATTTTAGCTCAGAACAGCAATCAATTGTCAGTGGTTTTGTCTTTCTGCTGTTAAACTCTGACCGGAGCTGCTTATTATTGACATGTTGCTGTGATTAAATGAGGAAACAGTGTGTGAGTAAAAAACAAATATACTGTGCAGATAATTTAGCAGTCTTTGAAGTGCGCATGGGTTTGCATGGGTGTTTGGTCAGTAAGCACACGAGATAATTTAACACAGCAGTGAACTCATATACGACAATATCTTTTTGGACTGATACTAACTCAGCTCCAGCAATTACTTATATTCACATATGACTTTTGACACAAAGCCTGAACCTGAAGCAGAAAAGTGAGTCAGTCGTTTATGTGGCTAACAGTGGTGTTGGCAGTCTCATTGGTTAGGGAGCCAGTATCTGGCAGGAGGCTTGCAGTTTTAACAACTAATGTACTTATTTTTCTCACAGCATTACAGTTTTACAGCCTGTATAAAACACATACACACACGCAGACACACACACACACACAAACATGTACACGCATCTCTATTAGTAACCCAGAAAAACAGTTTGGCAAATTAAAAACAGGAATGTTAGGGTGTCTTTGATTCAATAAAATACACGTGTAAAGGAAATGCTGCAAAGTACCTCTTTACATAAAAGTATTATCCTTCTTTTGTGTAGCTGGTGATAAGAGCCATTTGACACAAATAGACACAGCTGGAAATATAGCTAAAGAGTATTAGTCTCCACAGTTGTTTACACAATCAAGTTTTTTTGTGGGCGGCGTTAAGGTGCATGGATATCCTGTGGTCTTTGCCTAGTTAATGTGTACGGACCGCACACTGGCTCTGCTTTCACTGAGTTATTACGCAGAGTGTAATTTGAAACAATTACAAAAACACTGGCCCACTTGTTACAACACTCATTTTCCCTCACATATACACACACATATACAAACCACAGATTCAATAGCTTTACATGTTTTTCAATCACACCCAGTGGAGCAGTGTTCAGTGTGAAAAAGTATAGCATTTCATCCTAGCTCGCATGGTATGGGATAATCTTTCACATTTTGCCTGGGGTTTGTTTTGCTATTTCAGCAGAAACTTGTGCAAGCCATGTGAATTACCATAGGAAAAGACGATAAAAATACCAAATGATATTGTATCAGATGTAAATGAATAAACTATTTGAATAATCAGGGAAAATAATTTGTTATCTGTGATAATAAACGGTGTTTATTGTCCTTTATTCTCCATGATGCATTGCAGAGATAACAGTTTTAAACACACAAGCAGGAGAGAGATAGTGTAACGCGGCATGGAATGAAGGATTTTGTGCTGCACAGTAAGCTATTAAAAGGGCTTTAATAACATCAACAAACTTGGAATTATAAGGCAAATTTAAAAATTTTATTTTAAGTCGATAAAACATTCACCTCAAGTGCAGTTCAGATTCCTGGGAGCCATACAACATTAGATTTATCTTATTTGTTTTGACATATTTCTCACTGTATTTTCTAACATTCTCGTTTGCAGGCCTTGCCATTGTTCAGAGATCAGGGTCAGCCAGCAATGATCTTTTGCAGTTTGTGGAGATGGACACCTTTAGCAGTGTGAGTACAGTTTCACTTCTGGCCCCTCAAGCAGCCTTGTACCTCCATCTCTCTCTCTCTGAAGGTGCTGGTGCAGTCTGACCATTGACATTTAGCATTCCTCTCCGCTGCCTCTGGGTTCTCAATAGGGGATTGAGAGGTGCAGAGGCCAGTGCCTGGTTCTCAAGGGTAAAAACAAAAAGGCTCTTGAAAATCCCAAGGAGTTCCCATGATCCTAGGAAAGACCTTGATCCGACCTGTGTTAGATTTCCATTCCACGGATTAGGGCACATAAAAAGTACATATTTAGCTGATTTATTTAGATTATTTTCAGACAATGACTTGCTATGTTTTCCTTGACTGGCACTGAAATATCTGGCATGATGATCTGGCAACAATACACATTTGTAGAAGTTTGGCAATTTAGTCCAGGAAGATTTTTTTTTACAACCATTCAGCATTCATGGTCTTCACTGACATTTCTAAGCCAGTGCAAAAGCTTGTAGTGACATTTTATGGTGGAAAGTTTTCAAAGTCATTTTTCAAGGTTTTTTTCCAGTAACATACATAATCTGTTAGCATCAAAGGAGCACACATGCATAAATAATTGACTAATTCACTTAAAGGGGGCCAGCGTAGATTAATTAAGCTTGAATACTAATTATGTTTTCTGTCTACACCAACTGACGCGGTTGTTGTTTAATAAGAAACTGTTTGGTGGGTCACAATTACCGTGCACATTTAAGGCTGCTCTATGAATTAAGATGGTTTCACATTTTAAGGTAGAATTGGCTTTGTATGCCTTTGAAACAAAATGCTAACCTTATCTTTAGTGATTTAAATAAAGATGCTTTGTAGATGTTTTCATTATTCTTATGACATTTTATTGATATGGCCATTTATATTATGTTGACAGATAAAAAGAGACTTTATAAACATGAAAACAAAATCAACTTTTATGTCTTTATTGATTAAGCGAGACATTCATTCTCATCCTTACTATGTCTTTTATCATTTTGTAACAACCCATTATGACATATATTCACACATATATTTATATTATGATGAGGTGATTTTCTTCACTTTGACATTCAATCAACGTCACTCTAAGGGACTCGCTGGCAGAACAGCTAAACACAAACCTAAGATTATGGATTTTTAAGTACAAACAAGAGACAAAACATTTGCAGGGATCTCTGTGTAAAGCTCTTAAAACTCTTGTCAACACTCTTGTCTTTGACTCCTATACCGAGTGCATAGGGTGCTTGTCTGGAAATGGTAGCTTTAAGTAGCTCTGTGAAGCTGAGGTTTGCTGTCTACACTCCCCTGGCAAGCAGCATGCACAGGGACAGAGGAAGACAGCTCAAAGCTGGGGCCTTGTTTACAGCTGCGTGGGGAAGAAAACAGGCAGACGTAAATGAGGGTTGACGGTTTCATGAAGCACAATTGGTTGATGGCAGATTCAATGTGACTGGGCTGAACTGGGCGATGATCCGTACAGTATGCAAAATTCACTTTCTAGCTGGTCTGTGCCCACCAGCCCCTAGCAGCAAGCGGTCTTCCCCAAGCCCTTCTAGCTATGCCTTTGAATGCAACAAGAACTGAACAAGGCATTGTTGTGCTCAATTCCTTTTGACAACAATCACATTTAAAAAAGAAAGAAAGAAAAAAAAGTCAAGGATTTTTTTGTCACCAGTTATAAATGATTTTTTGTCATGTTGACTGCAGAGTAAGCATTCTGTGTGCTGCACAGTGAAATCAGGAAAGTGGGATGGATTAAAGGGGCATGTATAAATGCTTTTAGGATCTCAGAGGCTATTGTGTTGTGCTAATTTATATGTATGTTGTAATATATACCCAAATTTCTTGGCATGTGATTTTAGTGCAGCACCATGGATATTACATATTTATATGCAATTTGACAGGCCTGTTATAAGACATTTTAGACTGCACAGGGCCAGTTTACACTATATTGAACAACCATTTTTACCTATACAAATACATATGATTTCAGGAATCCCTATGATGCTTTCCCCCCTCAGGATTGAATTGTTGTTTATCGTTTTAGAAATGCAACATCTGCATGTTCCATCCGGTTATGGCACATTAAACAACAGTGCTTGTATTACAAGGAACATGCTGTCAATGTCAGTGGGGTCTAGGGAGCTAGATGAGAACCAGGCATTTTTCTTAGCTCTCTAGACAGAGAGGCTCACATGGTGCTGTGTGGATTAGATTTTTAGTGACAATGACCCAAAGCTTTAGGCCTGGGGTGTATGTACTGTACTCCTTCTGTGTACTTTCCCTTGTGTGTTTACTAGGGTTTTTTCTCACTGCAACTGAACTTGAGGCAAGAATACATTCATAGTAATCAGAGGACTTATTGACATTTGCAGGACATAGAGCTAATTTAGTTTGCATAGTGAGAAACATGGGCACAGTTAGAAATGAGACCAAAACAAAGCTGTGCCCAGAGGAGAACTAGTACTAACTGCTATGAAAATTACATAAGGAGAAGAATAAAAGGACTATAAAAAACTTTCTTAAGAAAGAAAATCTCAAGCAATGTTGAAATTTTATGACTGGTGTTGACACTGCAGTGTCAGTGATGATATTCTAGATTATTCTGTGCTGTAATTAGGGTGATAAACAGAACACATTTGTATAGCCTAAGATAAAACTTAATGTGATTTCTCCTTTGATTTTTGTTTGTCTCTCCAAAGTACCTTTAACCCTAAGGGCAAATAACAATAATTTGCGAAATAAAGAGCGTCATCCTCCTTCATTATTCTAATATGATGATTAATTCCTTTAGCAAGCAAATATATCAATTCACAATATGTGTTGTTTAAATAACTGAAAAACAATCTTACATTATCAGGTAAAAATAAAATTTACTGTGTATCATTTTAAATGTATTCATTAAGGTTTTCAAAATTGGCTATGACGTTCGAATAACGATCAAAATTTTAATACCATATAATGAATGCAGATGTCATGTAGCTTATTTAAACGGATGCTTTAGTTTACAACACAATATTGTTAAACTGGACTGGTGTAATTCAAAGCAAATGGTGATTGTGTGCAATTTTTTTATTGGTAAAATTACCTGATTAATTTTCCCCTAATTGTTTCTGGGACTTTTTCAATTTGCATATGCAACCAAACAATATTTGTCTTGCAGAAAGGTGCGTAAAGTGTGATGAAATGAAAATAAGAAAAGAAAAGAAATCATAGGGAGACAATCACCACTGATGCCGGATTCGCCTGTCTCATGCTCCACAGTATGTGAAACTCAAAAAAAGTGATTGGTACCCAGTCGAAAAGAAAATGGTTTTTAAATAAGTTACAATTAGATAAGCATTAATCTCAGTGGTATAAATGAATGTCTTGCTGTAGGGCTTGTTGAATGTAAAAACAGATTTACAAAAACTCCTCTTACCAGATTGGTCTGGAAGTAGTCCTTCTCTATTTTAATTGCTCTGTCATTTAGAGTTGAAATAAGCCCCTCCACTCCTTCTGCCCCTTGATTTTTCCTTTGAAATTAAATATTGTATACAAATACATGCTGTTCATAGGCATGAGCACAGTTCATCATTCAAATCTGCATAAAATGATGCTTAAAAAGCTCCATACGCTGTTGCTCAACAGAGCAGTTTTATATGGTGCATCCTTATATAAACATATCCATAACGAAAACAACTACTTATGCTGTATACCTCAGCTTTCTTATTGTTCTGCTTCTCTGCAGAAATGAGAGAAATGTGGGACTGCAGAGTTTGTTCCACATACTCTTGATTTCAAAGGAACCCATACTTGCTTTCATTCATTCTACTCTTTCCATTCCATGCCAATGTAGACCACCTACTAGCCAAATTGTCTTGACTTAGCATGTCTTTACATAGATGGATAGATAGATAGATTGATTGATTGATTGAGTATAGATGTATTACATTTATATCACATTTGCTTTATGCATGGATCCTGTGTTGAAATTACTACAATGAAAATTCTCCAAGCTTTACAAAAGACAAGGGAACTAGCACAGTCTTATTTAAAGATTTTCTCTCTTCTTTTTTGGAGTTCATGTGAATGGAAGTTATGAGAAGTGTGCCTGGATTTCCATACTCATTTGCACACCAAGTCTGTCTGCTCTCACGCAGCCTGTGTAAAAATGCATAATTTTCCAGGAGAGAGTGTTGTTGCCCATTCATTTTAGAAACAAGGAGGAAGTATTTTAATGTGACCTTCATTACACATTCATGTCAACTTTTCTTATCTATTTATGATTAAATTCTTTTCCACTCCTGTTGTTCAATTAGTGCTTGACCCCTTTAGCAGCGATGTAAATTAAATGACATTTTAGTGTCGTCCCATATTTAAAATACTGCGTTAGTTGCGGATCATAAATGATGATCTTCATTCTGCAGCTAATTTATTCATTTAACAATTTCCCTCCAGAAGTTACAGCAGAAGGCTCTGCAGCAACCTAAGCAGAAGAAATCCAAGTCGGCTGAATTTCTGATGGGTGAGTCCTGCTTGATGAGTTATTGCTCATAATTTGTGTAAGGATTAATTAACTAATTACAGACAAATGGCTTTGGGCTAAATTTTGCTCTTGCTTGTCAGGGCGCAATTTGTAATTATTTTAATCATTTCTTCTTCTTCTCTTTTTTTTTCTCCTCCTTTGCAAGATTCTGATTTAATTTTAACCTAATTGTGTTTTAGTGTCATTCGTGGAGGATGCACTTGAACATTTTGGGGCAGAGAAATCACCAATAACAACATTTTGTTGTCATTAAATATGTTTCTTTTTTTTATATAGTCACTTTGACCTAACTGTTGTATTGCCCCTTCATGTCAGTGTTTGTATTTTTATTCATGTTTCTACTTATTTTGTCAGGGGGAGAGGAGAGAGCTGCTGTGGTGGGCATAGAAAATCCAGCCTTCGATGGAGGAGGAAGCACCGAGCTTTCCATTCCTCCAGTTTGGCTGGGGAGAGAAATTCGAGGTGACAGGCCAGATAGCACCCTTGCAGCTCACCAAAAAAAAATGGAGCTGCAAGCCCCAGCCAAAGAAAGAGGTGAAGCTTCATTCTTCATTAGCTTCAAATTTGTTGACAGTAGATGTGTTCCTGATCTAACCTTTCTCTCACTCCCTCTTTCTTTTTCTCTCTCTCCATTCGGGGGGCCCTTGGTCCCTGCATTCCAAAGCAAGCATGTCCTAACAAGCAACCCTCGTATAACTTCTTCCTCCGCTGGAGAACGCTACAGTAGTGGGTGTTCTATCTCTATCTAGAAGTACCCTCGACACAATCAGCCTTGACTCCCACTCTCGGCTACATGCCTTGTGGTGGGCTGGAGTCATAGGAGAGTGCATTTACATACGCTACTACGCTACCAAGCCGATCCGCTGTCTGTGTGGTGTACTCACAACGCCCCCGAAACACGGCTTAGGGCCAATCAGGCATACGAATATGCCCCCTTATAATTCAGTATGTCAGGGAGAACTCTTGAGGAATGGGATGGTAAATTAGGATGCGTTCAAGGTTGCGAGCGTGCCAGTTTTCTCAGGGATGAGTCACATGTTAGATTCTTGATTTAATGTGGTTTATTTTGCTTTTGCTGTGCATGGCTAGTAATTATTATAAATGATAGTCCTGAGACTGTCTTTTATATACAAGAGGTGAGATTAAACTTCACCATGGTATGTGGAACTAGCCAGCATGAGAATCAAAAATCAAAAATGTTTTCTATCAGGCCAAGAAAGTCAGACCATACACATTTATGATACAGGAGACTAATGCTAAACCTAAACCAGTAATTGATAATATTGTTTTATTGGATAAAGGTTCTAAACTGATTTGTTTTCCACCCTTATATCATATTGTTGTTGTGTCGTGCACTAGCAATTCTGTGAAGTATCTTTGGGTTTCATGAAAGCCGTGTGCAGGTAAAGTCAAATTGACAGTGAAGGTCTGGTTTTTCTCCGTTTGAGGAGACATGTCGTAACTTTCTACCATTAAACTGCAGATAGCCGAGATTTCAGATTGTTGAAGTTGTCTGATTGTCTGAAGTTCTCTTTTCATTTAAGAAAAGTGACGCTTTTTCTGCATCAAGTATTTTCATCCACATGCAGCACACAGCATTTCGAATTTCTGCATAAATAAACTTGAAACTTGCTTGGCTTAGGTGGACGTGCGGCATCTTAAAATGTATTTAAAACACATAATTATGTGTGATTAGATTATATGTTGACAGTTGATAATTGGAAACATGTTATTACTTTATTGAAAAAGAAAAAAAACAATACACGTGTAAAAGAAGAACATATTGATATCCTATTGGTTTACACACTACAATGATCTCTCAGTACCTTGTGTTCGACCACAAAATCCGATTTAAAGACGGAATGCTGAAATTATGATAAGACAACTAACCCTAACTCTAATTCTCAATAAGTAGTTTTATTGGGAATACAAGATCTACTGTCACTTAAGTGCACAAATATAGACACTTTTTTGAACACGTACCTGCATGCTGATGATTAGAAATTAGTTAAGTAGCTGATTTTCTCTCTCTTCTTTTTTGTTTTATTAATTGGAGGTGCTACAGCAGTCTGTGTCAAGGCCATGTGCAATTTCTCATCACATGCATGTCTCAAAGGGCATTATATATGCCACTATGTGCTTTATAGGTTTATAACTTCATTTATTTGTGGTAATTGCACTGAATATAGGATTTACAGAAACTACGAATCACAAGCACAAAATAAGCAACACTTTTTCTTTAGGGAGTGTGAATATGCATTACTGTTCAGTGACTCATGTGCCTTTATTGGAAGATACAAAGGCAGATTGTTCCATGTTTGTGACACTTCTACTTAGCCTTTACCAAAATCTTTCATTATCTCACATCCTCTGTTCACAGTGACTCTGGCTGGCAAGAAGAGCTGGTTATTGATATTGTGCATGTAAGAACAGAGAATTGAAATTTTCATTAGAGAGATGAACTGGAGGACAGCCAGACTATTTAGGTAAATCACAGATATGATTCAAAAGGCGATCCACGAAGCTACTACCATTATGCAAATTTGTGTTTGAAAAAAGGGTTTCATAACCTCAGAGCTATTTGCAGAGAAATTGTTCAAACTCTCTGTTAACGATGTAGAGGGATTTAACATGTGAATTTCACAGTCAATTTATGGCACCACTGAGGAGTCATATGGCTGCTCCTTGTTTAATAAGTATTTCGGTCTGACTGTTTAACTTAGAGTACGGACAGAGTGTGAAAACGTCATGCAGATATTTAATATGAGCAGGAAAGAATCCCAGTGAGCTTTGTTGGGTAGTGGCCTAGTGAGCCAGTGGTGCTCCTATGCAAACACACTTACTCACATTTTTATGCGTCCAAGCAAAGATACCCTCAGACTTCTATAAAGGCAATCCTTGTGTGGAATATATAACATGATTTAATGCACCATGCTTTTTTGCCCCACAACCTGAGAAATACAAGTAAAGCAATTTAGTTTGGAGTGAAATATTCAGGGCCTGTAATGAGAATGATTTGGGGTTAAGAAAGCTGCTTGGTGGGATGTACCCTTAATAGAAAGACCCCCGAGCCATTGGATTCCCATAAATTCTGTGGAGCAGACTTGATACCCATAGGTCAGTGATTGCTAATAAGAAGTCAATGAGACATGGGCTCAGGTTATTTTCCTTTGGATCTGCTCCTCCAAACTTGCCCAGTCCGCTGGGCCGCTGACCTCGGAGTATTTAGAAGGTATTGTCTTTGAAATTCCAGGTACTTTTGGGCTTGTAGACTTTCTCATTAGTTCCTTTTGAACACGGCAAACATATGGCAGTCGTATTTAAGAGATTGCCTGCCGTGACCTTTTGTGGCATGCTAATTAGGCCCCAGAGCACCGCAGGCCGTGGAGAGGTGCTCTGAAAAACCCAGCAGTCTCTTTCCCAGTTCTCTCTTTCTGCCCCTGTACTCCTGTCTCATCTTGGCTCTGCCTTATCTGGTAGCAGCCACTGCCCCTGCCCTTCGACAGTGTGGGTTTCAAAATTAACATTTCGCTTCATGTGCTTCTAATAACCACTAACCTGAACCTATACCACCATCCCCCCCTTGCCCCTGACCAACTCCCAACCCCTCTTTCTCTCATTCTCTCGCCTCTCGCACTTTCCACAGGAAATAAACGTGCCCAAAATTACTTTGACCCGTTGTCGGCAGAGCAGACAGACCCAAGGCATTGCGGGATGGCTGGGGTCGGTCCTGAAGATGAGCTGGAATTAAGTATGCCATTCTCTGTCATAATAGTTCTCCTCGGTTCATTAAAGTGAGGTGAGAGAGATCACTGGTAGCAGGCCGCCATTTGAGATGGCAGGACACTATGTAAATACACCAAGTGATGGCATCACTAGATTGGCTACCCAACTCGCTGTCATTGACGAAGGTCATGTATCATTGGTCAGTTTTCATTTCACCGTGGCGTTTTCTTTCCCCTGTCAAATGACACACGCAGAGCCATATCAATAGTTTGCAGCCCCCTCCTAAAGCAGGCCTATTAAAAGCGAGCTCTTGGGAGCCAAGTAATATGCATGTTATAATGAAACATGGCTATTAATGGAGAAGCCATTTCACCTGTATCTTTTGGATATCACTGCCGTGTAATATCAAAGGATTCACCAAACCAAATCTCATCACATGATGACAGGCCGGCTAACAGGCGTGTTAATGCTCCTATTTCATTACCCCTCTGCATACACTTGATTTTCACCCCTCTCCAGCCACGCCTAATATCTCTGGTTTGCATGTTAAGATGTGGTTTAGATTGACTTGTCTGATAAGTAGAAAGTAATTTTGAAGTGCACAAATGCATGTAATTTTCCAGCACCTTTAAAGGTGTACTCATTTTATAATTGTTTTGACTTGCAGCAATATTGAATGCCGATGAAAACAGGCTGTATCAAAGAATGGCTGCGTTGCTGGATGAGGACGATACTTTCATAAATATACCTGGTATGTATTCCTATATTACTGTACTCTATCGGAAGCAGCTGGTTAGTTGGCCTTAATCAAAAAAGCAAAGATTCCTTGCTTCTGCTTTAGAATCACAAAAAAATACATATATGGGACATGTAATAGTAATTTAATCCCTTGTGATCACTATTAAATTGACCTGATTTTATTTTCCTGTCAAGATCATGTATCAGGCAAAAAAGTTGATAGATTTGAAGAAACATTTTTCCAGATCTGGTCCCAGGTGTAATTGCTAGTTGATGTTGTTGATTTAGTGTATTTATTATGTCTCAAACCACATTCAGTATTCATGGTGATATATTGATAAAAATGTCATGTTTTAAATCAAATGACTGAAGAACAGTGACCACACATTAAATAATGGCGCCACAGAGTACTACAGTCTTTACATGCAGTATCCTTAGAAAGCTCAACACAGTAAAATCATAAACAACATTATTTTTTCCGCTAACACTTAAAGCAGCACTAACATAGAACAAAGAATAAGACTAGAAACAGACCCTCACTAGTAGTCAGTGCTTTCCAGCACAGCCATTGTCTCACAGTAGGCGTGCCTTTTCTCATTAGCTCAGTTTCATTTAAATATGTAGCCAACCAGGCAACATTGAGGTGGTTTAAGCTTAGCATTGTTCTGGGTGAAGACAGTCGCACCAGATCCTGTTGACATGACGCACATCTCCCTTGTAATTCCAGCGCACAAGTGATGGGTTTAGGCCCGCTTCAACACGGTAGAATTTAGCCGGCTCGTATTATTTGCCATTGTCTTGGATTTAGCTGTACCACCGAGATTAGCAGCCCCATCCATTGTCTTGGAATGTTCATGAAATCCCACAGAAAAAGTAAAGAGGATCTTGGATTAACAGTTCCTCCATGCAATAGGCTGAGACACAGGGAAGGAAAGAGAGAGAGGAAGAGAGAGAGAGCTCTTACTTCTGTGCTGTTGGAGTCCAACTGCGGTGACTGCCAGTAAGCACTTCTCCAAGCTACAATAGACTTCAAGACAATCACCTTATGCTGTTGTATGGATGCCTCCCACCGGTGTAGGCCGCAAGACTTCTTTGCAGCTGCAGAACCGGCTCAGTGTATGTCAGTACTGATCCTGACATTTTGTGACTGCTTCTCAGGCTTTTATGTTTGCTTTTACAGCCTGCCACAAAGCACCATACACATTTCACAAGAAAGAACATGAATAAGATAAAGTATTAATGAAATGGACAGTGGCCAGTAGAGGCTGCAGACATTTTTTCCTGGAGAAATCCCTTCTGTCTGTCTAAGATCTTCAGTTCTTCCATTTTAACTCGATAAATTCTATTGCTTTGGCTTTGAGATGAAAGAAGACAGAACTGGCATTCTATTCATTCTAGTTCTCTAAAAAAAAGGCGTGAGGCATTGATATCAGCTTCAATGTGAAAAGCATTAGGCATTGATAAAAGATTTAGTTGTTACATGTATTGGACTGCACACGTTGAAAGAATACCGCATACTTTCTACCACTAAGATGGTGCACAAAACTAAAAAGACACACAGCAATCAAGTTAGCTGCTTCTTCTCTTCTTTCAGTAATGAATTCTAGTTTACTAACTAGAATCTAGTCCACATATTGTGCAGAATAAACTTTCTTCCAATGTTTGGGCTCGTTCACAATTTGTTGTGGATGTTGGTTTTTACATGAAATCAGCTTAAAGCCACCGCCACATGAAAACACAAACTGCATCTTCCCTTTGATTTCTTCCACAGAAATAGATTAGATATCTGTACTCAGTTCTGCAGCATCAGTTCAACTTTATGTACCCACCTCCACATCTGCTTTTAAGTAAAAAAAAAAGAAAAAAAACAACTCCTGTTGTTTATTTCATTATTCCAGTCATTGTCAAATTCTTGCATGATTTTGGATGACGTTATGGGATATTTCCATTACTTGAATAAACAACTGAGACCCTATTTGCAAAAAAACAAATAGCAAGGCAGGCTAATGTTGTCCTCCTTTAATGCCCATGTAGAACTAAGTTTCTAGATGTGGTAAGTATGCGCATCCATCAGCATGTGTGTGTCTGGTTGTGTGTGTGTGTCTGTGCATGCCCACTGATGCGTGTCTCTCCAGGTACGCTGCTAGCCTCCAGGGATGAGGAGGTGTTCGAGGTGAAGGCGGGTGATCCGGTGTTTCAGCGGCGACTGCTGCTCCACGGTGGTGGTGATGCCTCGGGCTCCAGGCCCTCCCAGGCCCAGACCATTGCCAAAACCCAGGCTGGGGCTAGTGCTGGGCTGGGAGGAGAGGCTGGACTCGAAGCAGGGATGGTAATGGGAAGAAAGAGCACTGTAAAAAGTAATGCTATGTTTTCATTTGTTTTTATTATATTTATTTTGCATTATGTTAGTAAGTATGATACAATAGTATAAAATGTAGTCTCTGTGCACATACATGACGTAAAATCAATCTAAAATTAAATCTATCAAGGAATCATTCTAGGAAGTTGTATAGAATCTTTATTCAATTCTTTATCTCTGGACAATAATTTATTCCTGCAGATTTTACTGGTGGAGTGACATGATAGGACACATACAGAGAAATATGCAAAATGCCACAGTAAGATTTTGTTTTTTGATAAATATTATAAGGTTTGTGATACCACTGTGTTATTTCTTGCAGTGAGGACAGCTAAGGAGGCGATCCCCCACTACGCCCAGCAGCTGAGGGAGCGTGTGCGGCCTGACATGATCACGCTTGGCAGCCTTTCACTGCAGCAGGTCAGGGCTACAAAGAGGAATATCTGTGTCATCATCCCATATTCACCAGCACATCAGCCATGTCCATTATGCTGTGTATCAGTGGCTTTGGCTAATGGACATAGAGTGTGTGCATGTGTGCGTGTACATTTATCTGTTTTGTCTATTCACATGCCCGTGTGTGTGTGTGTGACGTATGTGTGTGTGTTACGTACTCGGCTTACTAATTTTCTTTCTCTTTCTTTCCATATTTGCTTCACTTTTCGTACACATCCCCCCCTCTGCTACCTTTATAAAAGTTCTGCATTTCATTTCAGTGCAGATGGTTTGAATCTCAGCTGAATGCACTCATGTGAAATTGCTTTTTGTATAACACGCATTCAAAGTTAGATAACTCATTCATCCTTAGCTCAGAATGAGTGCATGGATTTCAACGATATAATCTATGGTACATATGACATCCTCACACAATTAGTTTATTTGTGGAGACAGTTTTGTTCTGTCTTTGAACTTTGTTGTGCATTATTATGCATATTTGTTTCTGACTGAAGCTGAATTTCCTTGGTTCTTTACCCGTCTTAAGGTCTTTTCAGGAAAAATAGAGCGTGACTACTTTTTTATTTTCCGTCTGGGGAGTAGGGATATTGTGAACTAGCATTAAGATCTGAAGCTTCTTTCAAAACAAGCGTTTGTATTCCGTCAGTCAGAAAAGAAATGGGAGAGGATACAAGAACATGGGGTTGCCATTGTTTTGGAAAATCTAGATTGCAAAGAAACCCAGACATTAACACATATGTAAACAGAATGCAGAACTTCTATCCAGCGTATTTTTAGTTATAATCTCACTTGAAAGAGAGTAGGAGCATCAAATTATATGAATACAAAGTCAAAGTAATTGGGAAAAAATGGTTCAACAATGTCCCACCATCACTTGGAAGCCACAGCAACAAATGACTCATCCTTCCTTTACTGGATAATCAGTGGCGTCTACTGTGTACTGTATCAGTATTTGGATCAGTGTTATCTTATTCTGCCATAATATGTATGCACTCTCCTACTGTTTCCACACCCACCTCCCATAGAAAGCATATTATCCACCAGAGATTTCACATCTATTTTAAAAATAATAGTGTTTTTCTTCTTTCTCTATTCTGCCTTACAAAGCCTCTACAGGGCGAGACACTGTCACTTAGCAGTGTCAATGCTTCTGAATGGGGAGTGTGAATGTGCTGACTGAATGTAAAACCGGCAGAAATACTCATCAAACGCTACATGTCTTTAGGGCCTGGCTCAGTATCGATTGCCTGCAGATTGCATTACAGTTGCTCCTTGTGCTTAATTCTGCCATTATGGTGCACTGCACTGTTTCATAAAGCTGCATCCAAAGAAAATGTGCATGTGTAAATTTACATGTATTTTCAGCAAGCGACTCAGAAGGGACCACTGAAGAGGAGTGAGTGGGAAAAGAGAAAGAAGAGACTAATGGCCTTCTTCGCTGGGAATGTTAAGGTAAAGGCCCATGGACTGTATATATACTGTATGAAGGATGTGTTCTTTTTTAAGTTACAGGACATTAACTTTGGGATTGTATGCTGATTATAGCTCATTTCACAAGCTCAACATATTCATCCAAACATGCTACTTTTATTACATTTGTCCATGACATAAACCAGCCAAATTCTAATATTTAATAATATTTCATTACAGCCAGTCACAGAAACTAATAATTTCTTACATTATAATTCATAGTGATGTGGTTTCAATCAAACTGTCAATAAGATCATAATGTTAGTGTTGGTTAACAATGTTTGTTAACATATCCACTTTAATATTTCAAAGGAGCCTCATTCACAAAGAGACTGTGATGATGCAGTAAGAGAAGTACCACAACCCAGGCTCAACACACTGCTTCAGTAGTAAGGCCAGCCCATTTCACATTTCTCTCCATATGTGCAATTGATGTCACATGACTGTAATTATTAATTGTGTGAAAAGCATTTTTATTCCCACTGACATTCAAGTAGGCATGTAATTCATATGTCCTCTGCATGGCTTCTCCTGTCGACAGGCATTGCATTGTGGGTAGTATGGCTCGAGGGCACAGAAATCTGTCCATGTCATTGGGCTTGAAGGCGCATCAATTCTTGGTCCATCCACTTTAGTCAGAGATCACACATCAAATCTGGTAGTGAGAGCCCCGCGGGCAATCATCTTAGCATGTTCAAATTTTTAGTAATTATGGACTACCATGCTGGCTGACATGATAAAATCAAGAAACTACTGTACACATCAGTATCTTCTCTTGTGTTTGGTTGTTTTATGGGTGGGTGGTAGTCGGACACCAGCTCTGTCAGATGAATGTGGTTCGGAGTTTAGCGAGATGCCCTACTCTCGACAGCCTTGAACCCTGTAAATTCCTTCTGATATCAATGGTGGGTGGCTATTAGACATGGGAGACTTTCTATGCATCACCTAGGGCTACATCTGCCTGAAATTTAATGAGAAATGATTTCACTTTTTCTCTCCCTAAGCCTATGAAAGAAAAAAAATAAAGAGGGGAGACGCAGAGCTGACTTGTGGTTTTTGTAACAAATGTGTAATTCATTTGTTTCCACTGTTTCTGATTTAATGGAGGTCGAGTAATTGCATTAGGAAGCACATTGTGTCTTGTTGTGAACTGATGAAAGCACATGTAATACTTTTGATAGGCGAACAGAGAGGAGGGGAGAGAGGGAGAGAAAGGAAAGAAAGACCCAGTGCCTGCCTTTGATGCCGAGCATTTATTTGCTGAATTATCCTTCCTTTTTACAAGCATCTTATCCCCAGTCACAGGCAGGCCAGGGCCCCTGTGATATTGCTTTATATTGAGGAATTAAGAGAGGTGGCGAGGAGACAGAGCAAAGCAACCGCTTATTACATTACCACTGATAAGATTGAAAGGCCGAGAACGGCAGAGACAGAAAAAGAAAGAGAGCAAGGGACCCAGTGGAAAGTGTTTTGTTGTGGTGTTATTAGATTGAGCTGCTGTTGGCTACAGAGTGGAACAACAGAGAGTCCAAAATGCAGGTGGCTGTTAACAGGGTTAGCTTCTTGTGTTTGTGTGTGTTGTAATATGTGTGTGTGTGTGTTAAAAGCCCGTCACTCAAAGCTCTGGGGGAAGGCCAAGAGGAAGCGATGGCCAAATATGGCCAGATGACAGAGCTCCCAGAATCCTACTCTTCAGCACCACGGCCCCTGTGGCAGGTAAGATCTGTGACTGTGGACTGAGGAACGCACATTTGAAGGAAACAGAAAGCACACAAACAGGAAGTGACATGCCTCTTCATCTCTGAGAAGGTTGTTTCACAGGAGGAGATATTGATCCCGAAGTGTTTACAAATCATCAAAAAAGGCAGGGTTGTTTGTTCAAAAACAGTCAAATGATGTAATTATGTGAAATCCTGTGATGAATGGGACCTGTTAGAGAATGAGAAAATTATATGCCTTATTTTCTAGTTTTTTTTAATTCCTTCACTCCTTTCATTACACCAGTGGGGACTGTATGTGCACATGACTACACAAAGACACACATATTCACACACAGGCACTATACAACACCGAGCAAAACGCTTTCATATATAGAATGCTAACTATCCAGCCATATTATTTTTATACAGTATATAAAGATGTTTTCCCCCTGCTTTGTGTGGAGGGTGTCTGTGGTTTTAGGAATCTAAGTAGGAGGGGAAAGGAATCCTTGGAGATGTAAAAGGGGAACAGAGGGAGAGGAGAGAAAAGGGAACCAAGCGGGAAAGATGGAAGGAAGCTGCAGCTTTAGCAGTAGCATCACCAGCTGTGGGAGGAGTGTGCTGTTGTGTTGCATCTGGGGATGAGGCTGCCATGCCACCATGCTGGCTTAAAGATGTAATGAATCTTCAGTCGGGGGCTTTCCTTCCAGGGTGACAACTGGCTTTGAGGAAGGTTGTAAATGCAGGGGAGATTGTGGTATAATTCCTCAGACTGGCGTTTGTGCCCCCCAGTCACCATTCGATTATCTCCCAAATTGCTGTGTTTCACTGAGATAAAGATTTTTTATGGCTTGCTGACTTGAAACAACCGGCACAGGCAGAATAGGGGGCAAAAGAGGGAGAGGGAAAGAGAGAAAGAGAGAGAGAGAGAGCAAGCAATGGCCAAACCTGCCACGCATAGTAATTTCCTTTGGTAAATGACAAAATCTTTGTTTATATGACATTTCTCTAAAATTACTGCAGCGAGATGAATCTGAAATATAAAATGTCACATTTGGCATGCAAAACTATGAAAATATATTTCTGTGCAAAATTCATGGAGGCATTTAATTTAGAACGTGTTTAATAACTAAGGCAGCCTGCATCAGTAATCCTGCCCGGAGGTCCCAAAAAGATTGTCATATTTATTCTCTGCTTTCTTCACCCCCCTCCTTCATTCCGAAGCCAAAAAATTTTAAGGGTAAATGTTCATTGTTAATTAAGATTTACTAATTAAAATGAAAATAATTAACGAGAAAGCTTAATCTCTGAATATTAGCCCATACTTAGAAAGAAAGGAAGTTTTTGTATGTGGCATTTCCTGTCTCTATTAAGAGTGCATTTTGTGTGATCAGTCAATGGGTGGAAAGCCCTGAAAAGATATTTCAGCGAAAGGACGGCCGCTTGCCAGCAAAACCACGGAGGATCCCTTGCTAGAGCCTTTGATCTCATCTGTAGGAGTGCTGTAATGTTATGGCACTTTAGGCACAACTCAGGCTTGGGGCAAACAAACCACCTCTGATATGGAAAATTGGCTCACTTCACCTTTTACCTTCGCCTTGCTGTCTTGACTGTCTCTAACGACGCCTGTGCAAGCATGTGGGCCAAATAATAACAATCAGTCTTAAAGACATACATAGTGCAAATTGGACACCGGTGTGATATTATTGTTTTTTTATTTCTTTGCTTCTTTTTTTCACCTCCTCCTCGTCCTTTCCAGTCTGCATGCATACATCTCTTTCCAGTGTGGGGGTTTGGAGGCCCCCATCACCTCCTCCCAAATTTGAGATGTGTGGGCTAAACCGCTTTGCCACCAATTATACTAATTTCACTTCTACCTAAATTGTTTTTGTTGTTTTGGTATGCAAAGATGCTCACAGTGGGGAGATTGAGGAGCATCTCTGCAGGGCTCAGTACGCACCGTCCCCCCTCACAGACAGACAATGGGCACCGCCAACCGCTGCTAGGTGAAATTGTGTTGGGTGACAACACTGTCCACAGTATACTGTAAAACAATCAGTGGATACAGTAAATGTGTGTGTGTGTGTGTGTGTGTGTGTGTGTGTGTGAACACATGTAGCCCCCCAGAGTGCTACTTTGTCATCGATTGGAATTGAGGGCTTTAATTGCCAGACACTCAAAATTTGCCCTAGGGAGTTGGTCAACAGAGTGTAAATTTGAGTACATAAAATAAATGGGCATTAAGAGATGCAACTTAGATAATCAGAGAAAAATAAATGGGTGGGATAGGATACAATAGGAGAGGATGGGATGGGATATGGTCAGATGGGATGGGATGGGATGGGATAGGGTGGGAAAGTATGGGATATTGTGGATAGACAGATTGGGATAGGATGGGATTGTGTGACATAGGGTGATTTGGGATGGGATATTGTGGAATAGGGTGGGATAGGATTGGATAGGATGGGATAGGATAGCATAGGGTGCTGGATTGTGAGATAGTATGGCATAGGGTCCAACCAACCAACATTGCCACTGAAGGGTATATAAATGGAGATAAAGACCAAGTGGCTCTGTTTAAGCCAGATTGACTTTTCATTCAGTGCTGTTCAACAGATGCCATAGGGCACAAAAGACTGAATATGTATTTATATTGTTCTCTGATTATGTTTTATAAAAAGTAAACGCCGTCTACACAGCTTACCCTATTACTCATCCTAAGCCCTAAAAAAGAGGCACATGTCACCAAAACAAACAAGCAAATAAACAACAAGTGGGCTGATGTAGCCTGAAGGTTAGTGGGATGAGCTCGCTACCAGAAGTTTGGCATTTTGAAACCTTCATCTGAAAGGGGGACGTGGTTAGGGGAAATAAGTATCATTCTCAACTTTGATAACAAGGAATGCTGATGTGCCCTTGAGCAAGGTACTTAACCCCTAAATGGTTGACTGGAGATCAGTAGATGGAAGCCTGCAGCTGTACTGGGCATATCTTACATATATGACTGCTCAGACTGCAATTTGGTCTGGGTAAAAATGTATTATTTAGAAGTTGTCAGTGCTGTGACAAGAGTGAAGTTCTGTCCACTGCAGGCTGAGTGACACAGTGTCTTCTCACACTGCAGTCATGCTCTCTTATCTGATGAGCATCCTAATTTTATATTCACCATTTCATGGAGTGGTCTGCATACAGCAAGGTCACAACATTTGTCTCACTTCACTCCAGTACTAAATTACATGCAACTGTCATGATCTACATGGTGCAATTGCCTGTATTCTCCAGCAACTGGAAGTGTGTCCTCAAAATCCAAAGTAAAGACATCACAAGCCTTTGCTATGCTAAAGTCACACCTAATAATACAGGGGAAAGAAAATGACATAGAAATTGTTTTGTCTCCTTAACCTTCAAGGACAAAGAGAGGGGATTGAGAGAATTTCAACAGCAGCAAAGTATGAATGAGGAAACGCTGTGACAAAATGGTGAAAAGTGATAGGTAACTTAGTAACCAAACGTTATTTACATATAACTTTTCCAAAAGTGAGTTACAAAGTGCTTTACAGAAGTAGTGGTGGGAGGGGCGTGTAGATTAGACTGTTAACTGTTGTTAGCATTTACGACTTGTGTCAATATGGTCGTGTCACACTGTTAGTCTTAGAGGCAAGTTAACTATTTACTTTTACAGATGTGTGATGTGGTAGTTGTGTTTTACTGGTAAATTGTAACATCTAACAGTCATAACAGCATTAGCCTGGTACAGCTGATAAAATGCAATTGCATCCTGACTACATTTTCCTGCAAAGAAATACTGACACAGTGTTTTCAGGGGTTTTCAGTATATGTGTCTCTGTCAAGAATTTGCACATCTGTGTCTGTGACATTCTTGACTTTCCTCCGGTGAAAGGACAAATGTGGCATCCCATCAGTCCAACTGTCCACAGTGATGAAATCAGTTTCTTAGCCTTCATGAAAAAAATATGTTGAAAAAAATTGCAATCAAGTCTCATGTTCTACGCTTTGTGTGTTATAGCTGAATCAGAGCACAACTCCCCAGCCTGTGGAGGTGCGTGTGTGTTGCCTAAGGGCCACCAGAGACAAGCTACCCAGGGGCCTCTACACTGTCAGCGTGGCCCTTCACAGTCGTCTAGGGGGTCCACCACTGGCCTGGTGCAGTAAGAAAGAGCAGCAACAATGGACGGTTTCCACTGAGCCAACTGAGCATCAGGGCCGCTTCCACGACATTGACCTGCACATTAACCAGAACCTGTTTATGGTGAGAATTTTTTGATGAGATGTTGCACAAAAGAAAATTGTAAGTACTAAAATATGAATGGTTATGATTTTCAAAAATACATTCCACAAGACATAAAACATACTTTGCATTTTAATAAAAGTTCAAATTTAAGATAAATGAATAAGCCATAACTTTTTTTTAGCTTTGTTTAAATGTTGGAGAGTGTCAAGGCATAGATAGGATAATTCTAAAAAGGCGTCCAAATATCTGGTTTGAAGTCAGCATTGACATTCATAGTTAAGATTGCAGAATTAAAAAAGAAGATAAGTGACTCAAAAAAACAAATAAAAAAATACACAGAGGTTTGCAATTGCAGGTATCTGCTTTCCTCTATTAACTAATATGTTTCCTCAATTAACTAATATGTTTTTATGCAACAATGAAAGGGCAAACAGTTTTTGTGACTGTGCATTTCTACGTAATAACTTGAATATCTGAAAGCAATTTTGAATACTGACTTAATACTGAGAATACCTGAATTAAAGCATATTTGCTTCCAATGAGATAGCCTTTGATGTTAAATTCAACAGACATTTTTAGTGAAATGCAATCTTAAAAAACAAACAGTCCCCTCAGATAAAAACAAACAATAAAACATGGTGTGCTAATGCAACAGAACCTGCCTCACTGCAATTTTAGTTTTTGTTTTTGCCACAACATATCCAAAAATCTGTTTTCCCTGGTTTCATCAACTGCAGGGAAGACGGAGCAGTTTCTAGACTGAAAGGGTTATGAGAAGTTATATTGCTGTAAAAGACGGCATATGAAAATATGCCACACACAGCCTCTAGGTTTTTCTCTGGGGATCTCCATATGAATAAAACAACAACTTTTCAAACATGACATTTAATCCATGCATGTAAATCAAACCCAAGTTCAATTATTCATTTATATAAGGAAGCAATGTTTTATTGGAATGAAAATGAAGTACAAATGCAGTGAAATATTTAGTGTATTTTCTGCATGTCTTTGAGCATCTGTGACATAGCTGAGCTGGATTGGGTGGATAAAAGAAGACATAGAAAAGTTATGCAGAATTGACTTAAATGTAACATTTTTAAACAGTATTAAAAATCTCAAACTCAATTTTCAATGCATAATAAAATACTTTACATGTTTTCAGATTTGGTCCTTTTCATGAAACAACACAGAAGATTACATTAGATTAAATCTATGCACATTTCACAACCACTTTCCTAAACCTCTTGATATGAGGGAAAACATTCTCTATAGAAGCTGTACTAATCTTACAAAACCCACATATTCATTTTGGATGGTCGATATTGACCAGCGGATTAGAAATCTCTGTTCATGTTTATTCACTGATGATGTGTACACAGTATGAAAGATTCACAAGAGGAAACCTTAAAACAGAAGCCACTAAATCCAGTGTCCCTCCTGATCCCATAGAGTTTTGTACAGGCTCAGAAAGGGCTTCTTCAGTGTTCTGATGGCAACTCTAAAGGCCTTAGCTGGAGCATTTAGCATATGTGGACACTGTCAATATGCTGGTGGGCGTATTCAATGGGATAGAGCAGCCTGATATTATTGTCTCCAGCTCCCATCAAACATAAAGGATGGGGTAAAAGCTGGCATAAACTGAATGCGAACCTGGGATCTGATTCAGAGGTAAAAAAGGTTTAAGTACGGCATGCTAAATGCCTCATGTCACTCTTCCTTCCCTCCTCTCCCCGCCAAACCCTCGGCTGTGCTTTAAAGACAAACCTGTTGTTGTTGTCCTCATTGATAGTGGTGGAAACGCTGATCAGATTTGTCTGACACTATCAGGATTGGCTTGGGTGTTTTCTCTCTCTCCTCTTGCCCACACTATAGCGTGCGATTTCAGGAGTGCTTGCAGTGCCTTCTAAGAGGAAATGAGGAATTAGTGATGGTAAGATGGAGCCAGGAGCTTATATTCCTTTCCTCCCTCTCTCCCTCTTTTTTTCATTCACCCTTTGCTTTGTGTGTCTGGGTTTGGATTTAGACAGAAACGGTGCAGTTCAGTTGGAGATGTCTTGGATATGCTGGCAAATGGGAGCACTTGAGAGGAGTTGGGCCTACAGTCTTTGTGCAGTTCTTACATCAAGTGGGAAGATGCATAATATTCCACATTATAATATTAAAAGGGGATGAAAAAGCAATGTGGAACAAAAGGATGAAAAGTTGTATGGAGATCCGTGGATTTGCTCTAGGCCCCCCCCCCCACGTTTTAATCTGCATTGGTCATTTTAGTCATCTTGCACAATGGTAGTCACTATTTTTTCCTTGCTCCTTTCCTTGACATATGCACATGTGTTGTTTCAAAATGAGAAAATATCAGTCTGTTTTGAATTAAGCCGGACATTTCTAATGGTTTAAGCAGCTCCTCCAGCAAACACAGGAAGTGAGGAAACCTCTGAAGCACATCATGCAGTCTCACAAACCTCACAGTAACACTTCCCACACACATATACAACAAGCACACAGATTTACATGCAGGCTCTTCACACATGTGAACTCGCACATGCACACAAATTACTATTTATGCAGCTCATATTTCTTACAGTAAATGAATAATATGAAATATCCTCAATGTCCATAATCCGTGATATTATGCCATAAATTTGTGTCCTGAGTCAGACACTACTACCCATAATTTCACAGGTGCATACCAAAAGCAGATTATCAGGGGGGTGGGAGGGATACACATGATTTATGTGTTAAAACAAGTCCCCTGCGTTTTCCATTACAACTAATAAAGGGATAAAATATTTCCACCCAATGATGGATGAAGTGGCACACACCTCACTGTCAGTTCATTTTTTAAGCAAACCCACCGTTCGCTGGGTAAATAAGAATGTATGTGTTTGCCATCGACTGCTAACCACTAACACTTTTCTCTTCATGCAAGATACCCTTAATATAATCAGTTTGATTGATGGTGGCCCACTGCATCGCAAATTCAGTCACTGTCAGCTCATGGACTACAATGGCAATCTCAACTTCTCCTCCACCCTGTGTTCGCTGCTGACAGTCTTTATCATTCCAACATTTCCTTTTAGGCAATTTGCTGAGTTGGACCAGTAAGAATGGCGGTTAAGAAAACTCTAAAAAGAACATGGAAATAAGTTAAAGGAGGATTCAAGTCTAGGATGTAGATTAAGTGGATCCCTGAGGGCTCCTGTCCTGTTTGTTACTCTCTGTGTATCTGTTTGTCATTGGCTATGTGGTTGCGAGCAAGTCTGTGCACTTTTACTCCTGTAACAGTGTATGTGCTGTGTCGATATGTCTGCATATGTGTATGTGCCTGCAGGCCTGTGTGTCTGCCTGAGTCGAACTGTGAGTGACTTTGTGCCTTCATATGTGTCTGCAGATCTTACCTGCACCCTGTGAGGTCGTCCCCTCCATGGTCCTTGTATTCCAACTGATCGTGCTACCAGGAGGTGGCAGCCACATCAGCTCTGTGCTGGCTTGGGGGGCATTTCCTGTTTGTGGACCGAGCCTCTGTCTTGTCCAGGGCAGGTGTGTCAGTGGCAGATCAAGGAGTTTGAACAGTGTGTGTATATGTATTTCAGGTCACTAAAGCACAATGATTCCCAGAAAAATCATAACATGAAGTGAAATCGAACAGGAGTCCAACTCTGCCCATCATACATCTGGTTAAACACTGACCATTACCGGTTACGTGTCATTGACCCAGGTTCAAAACCCCTCTGCTCAGAGGGGAGCCGAATACACAGCTGGACCAGTTTAAAAAAATTGAAGTCCTCATCTCTTCTGATCTAGACCACTGGCTGTGCAACCTGTACTTTCAGGTGTGTGTGTTAGATTGTGCGATTAGGAAACATGCGCATGCATGTTTCTTTTGAAGATTCTTATCGGTTGTTTTTTACATGTTATATTTGTAAGTGTGTTCAATAAGTGTGTTCAGGTATGGACTGGTTCAGAATTTTTAATCATATGCTTGTTGGTGTGTGTATCTTTTCCCTCTGACCCTCCCTTATTATTTGGGAGGCTGGATTTGGGTAGATGGCGGTTGGATTTTTGGATTTTCAATGATAAAAAGCTTTTACAGAGCAATTGGCCCCAGAGAGTAAACAAGAACCACATCTTTACCCAGCAATTCCGGATGCATTTGAGCTGATGCATTGATTAGATTAGTAAACATCTTAATTGAATTAAAAAGCCAGAACAAAGCTCTCTGTCTTGGGTTTGTCTCTTTATTTGTCCCTCCAACGGTGACATGTTGTTTGTATTACTGCATCTATCATTACTGTTTTCTGCAGCTGCTTTGATGTATGAGGGATGTAAATAGCCATATTTTTGTGCATCTTTGTGGATGTGCGCGCAATAGGATGTACAATTTTCATACTAGTCACGTTTATGATCTTAATTAAATCATTTCATGCACACTATGACAACTACTAATAGTTGTCTATGTCTGCAGTTTGATCACTAACACCTGTAGAGTAATTACATACACTGCTGTTTTTCCACAAACAGTGGTGATGCAATGGAATGATATTAACATAACTGCAGATGACAATAACATGAAGAGGTTATATTAATGTTTACTGAACCCATATGCAGACCTCTAGCACTCACACAGACCTACCTCCCTCTTGTTTGTGGTGTTTCAGGTAAAGAGGCTCCCTTCCGGAACGTCTGGGGGGCCAGAGGGCTGCATTGCCCTGTCGATACCCCCTGCAAACCCCCCTGTCATGGCCCAACCTGAGGTCCATCATGAACAACACCAAGGCCAACTGCCACTCCAGCCCCAGCCCCAGTCACAGAACCACCTCCGTCCTCAGCCCATTCATCCCCAGTCTCAGTTATACCCTCAACAGCAGCCTCATGCTGGCCCCAGCAGCCGAGCAGGAGAGCCCGCTGTGGAACATTCTCACCGGGGGTCGCCTCTCCACCTGTCAGCTAATTCTGCTTGCTCCTCCTCATCTCTGCCAGGTAGGGGTCCAATGCTAAAACCCCCAACTATGCCACAGTGGGGATAAAATGTCACCGTAATGTCACAAGCACTGGGATGGGAAGAATGGCAGGCCTCACTTGCAGCTTTTCTCTAATGAGGTGAATGTGCTTGAGGGTAGGGTTGTGCAGAGACAGTGGGCCAAGCTTGACAAACAGAAGTTACATTAAACAAAAGATATTTTGTCAGTTATATGCAAAACCCCAACAGATATACACAGATATACTACTACTATATATTGCATACATTCAGTTGGCAAATGTTTGAGCAGCAAGCACAACACTAAGATCCATCTGATAGACTTGTAACATATTCAGATATAGGTTTTTGATGATACAACCACCATTTAAATAAGTAAACAAACTCCAATCAGTGTTATGACAGGAAAACATCACATAAACCAATAAAATGAAGCATTTTGAATTGAATTATTCAGTTTAGATTTTGAACTTCTGATTTTACTTTTAATTGAGTACTGACAATAAATGGTGGCTAATATTAGCTGCTACACATAACACTGTTTATGTTACTGTTATCAAGCTATTCAAAAAACAGTTTTTGTAAATGGGCAGTGGGTACTCTGGCTGCCATATTTAAACGCAGCTAAACTTTTCATGTCAGCTAGACGTTCAAACTGTGGATTAGAGAAATATTATTAGTCTTACATTCACGTGCTATTTAATTTTAATTTAAGCAAGTATTAAGCTTAACTACACCAAGCATTTTGACTATGCAGACACAAATGGTGTATTAATTTGTCAAGACATGTACGCAGGTGTTCTGTCTTTCACAAACTGTGGTTGCACTACTTTTTAATGCGATACTACTTTTGTAGAGTTTGCATGTGTTGGACTGCGTGCAATACCTGCTGTTTGACTGAGATCCACACATTTCTGTTTGCCATTATCTGTCCCATTATCCACTAAAATACTCAGCTTTCAAAAGTAATCTGATTTCCTTTATTTTATATAATTTTTTCCCACTAAGACACAGAGTCAAATGATCTTCTGTAGCGACTACATAGTGGCTCAGTGGTTAATGTTAAACAGCCTTTTCAGTGTGGAGCTTGCATGTTTCCCCTGCAATTGTGCGATTTTCCTCCAGGTGCTCTAGTTTCCCCTACAGTTCCTCCAAGACATGCAGGTCAGGCTGATTTGAGACTTACATTCCTAGGTATTAATATGATTATGTTTCCATGTTTTAGTCGTGTGATGGACTGGTGGTCCTTTGCTTTTCTTTCATTTCTTTCATTCTCATGCTGGGATAAGATCCAATATGATCCAGAATGTGTAAGTGTGTCAATCTGATGCACTGACGAATAGATGGACTGTGGTTGCGTTGCTTATCTGGTGGTCAAGGAAGGGTCATACCACAATTGTAACCACATCTAGAGGTGGCTAATGACTTCGGTTAATAGCAATAAGGATCCACTTCCTCATTTTAAAAATATACTGTTCTTTTTTCCCACCTAGTTTCAAGCCTTCCAACATCCTGGTCATTGCCAGGAATCAAATACAGGCTCATTTGGTATTGATCTACTACAAAGGCGACTGGCTAGCTTCTTTGTTATTAATACATCCCCCTTTTTTTCCTTTCTTTTTTTTTTGCACGCACAGCTCATCTTTATTTAACAGTCCTCAAAAGTTTCTGGGGTGCTCTGCTTTAAACATCACACAGGCTTTTTAATTACAAATGAGTTGTGACAGGTCTGCTGGGTAGCACCCTGGCCCATTTTAAACGTGATGCCGGCTGACAGCTTGGCAGTGTTCTCCCAGCACTGAAACATGTGGAAGAAATTGGTCTTTTACATTTCACAGCTTGTCGCTTCCTCCGCCGACTGACCTGTGACCCCCCACAGAGATCCTAACACCCACAAGGGAAGTGTCCCCAACGAACTGACTGCCTTTCCAGAAAGAGAGAGAGCGAGGGAGGGAGGCACTCACTATGGGAGATTTATGTTCTGCCACACAAGGCAAAAGGTACCAGGTCTTTTCAACACACCCGGCTGCATTAGCTGGCTCACGTGCAGACATGGACATCAGCGCACACACATTCTCGCAGCCAGGCGAGGAGGCTGCCTGGGAAGTGAACCCGATCTATAGTGAAACAACGGATCAAAAGGTGTCCTGCACAACACCTCATCCATGCCGTTTCCTAAGCCGACCTGACGTTTGCGCCTCATTTGCACACAGATCCGTTCATTTTGCATTACCTCTGGAGAGAATTATGGCATTCAGATGGGGAGATTACGTCGAGGTTGAAGGGAGTGATTGGACGGACAACTTTAACCTAGCCAAAAATGGAAATCCAATTCAGCGAGAAGAAGAACAAATTATCCCCTGTTCCTCAGTCCTCTGTCAAGTCTGGGGGTTTCAGATATTTCCTTCCCATTTCATGCCTCTCTGTTTCTGATGTGTGCTGTGTGGAGATCACTTTCTCTGTGCATGTGATGCCAGGATTTTCCTCATTATCCATTTGTCTCAGAATCAGGACAAGTATATGGAGACCTCTTGTCATTGCGATAACATACACACAGCAGAGCTTGACAGTGAGAGGTTTGTATTCCTGGGGCCTTAAGTTAATTAATCCCCGTAGAAAAATCACAGTGCGCAGTGACTTGTCTATTACAGAATAAAACCTGACATCGCAATCCAAGATAATAGCTCTGACAAGTTTTGATGGAAAAAATCGAAAGATTACTGTAAGTGCTATTGTGTGGGCATTAATGCTTTTGTGTTTCATATTCACTTGGTATTGGATGGTTATAATTCTGGTTTACTACAGTTGACTCGTCCAAGCATAATGGAGTGTATTTGGCTTTTTAACATAGAGATTAGCTAGAGGCATACTGTGTTAAGTGACCTTTCACATTAACTGAATGATCCACTTACATTGGGTTTGTTTGAACCCAAATGACTAATTAGATTAGCGTCTTGTTTCATGATCGCCTTTAGTGGATCACTATGAGCACGCAGATGATTCTGCCATAACTGTATCACTGCTTCGTTGGTCTGTTGTTTTATTTTTTTATTTTTTTACAAATGCATCGTAACATCCATCCCCTTCAGCACCGATAGTGATTTCGAGGATTCCTCATCTAATGTCTTCTTTGGAGTGCTGCCCTGCACTTTCAGGATGTGTTCCCCTCCAGGCCGGTCCCAGTCATCAGAGTTTCAAACCACAATGTTACATCATACCCTCTCAATCAGTCGCACTGCATCCTGCCGATTAATTCAACAATGTCCAGTTTCCAAATGGATGGATTCAACCTTTGAAGCCTGTTTGCAGAGATACACGTGTAAACTCTCAAAGTGGATGTGCAAGCCTAGGTGACTGCACATAGAGGACAAATACAGAGCATATGAGACAAATACACCCAAAGGTGACAGTGTCTTGCCTCCAAAAAATCACTGACAATTCACAGTTTTTGTATGATAACATTCTGCAGCCCATGTGTGGTTCACTGAACATGATAAAGACAAATTTGACTTTCAAGAGCAACAGAATATACAAAATATACAAATATGCACATATTAGTATGCGCTGTGTGTCTGTTATTGTCATTAAAATGCAGTGGATTACAGGAAAATAAACCCTTGTGTGAAGCGAAACCAAATCCTCACAGTATTGTAGCAACCTTAATACAAATCCCGACATGGACTCAGGGGTATTCCATGAGTCACTGACCTTTGATCCTTCTGTAACTTTGGACCAGTCGTTAGGCAATTAGGGGCCTAGGTGAGCAAGATCCGCCATCTCAGGCTGGTTGTATCTCACCGGTAACACAGCGATGGGGTCTCAACAGTGTTACGGCCCTCAGGGTTTTCTCTTTCCTGGGCCTGTTTTTGTGTGTAAGCAAGGACGAAAAGAGGTATGTGGAGTTATGCTGTTGTGAAGTACACTTATTTGTATTTTTACCTTGAAAAATGTTTGTGCATGTTTGTAAGTGTCTACATATTAAAATCTTTGTTTTTATTCCACTGTGTGGGTGCGTCAATGCAATGTTATGCACTGGAAGATGATGGTGTGTGTGTGTGTGTGTGTGTGTGTGTGTGTGCGCGCGCAGCTCAGAACGCAGGGGGATAACAAGGAGTTTGTTGTTGGCCTTGAGTGCCCGGAGAGGCTGGAGTTGTGGCAGCTCCAGCGCTCTGAGTTCATATACGTAGCCCTTAGCTGTCGAAGCTGTCGATGATGTCGAAAATGTCGATGCAGCCTCCGCGCTCATTCTGGTTCCACAGCGTCTGCGCATTAGCAAGTGGGGCCTGGCATAATGAGTGCGAGTGTGTGTGTGTGTGTGTGTATGTGCAGTCTAAGCATCCTAATCCATGGTGGTCCAAGTCCACGGTTGCTGTTGTTGTTGCCAATAAAGGTTTGGGTGTGTGTGTGTGTGTGTGTGTGTGTGTGTGTGTGTGTGTGTGTGTGTAAAAACAGCTGGCCATGGGCTGCTGTGCTCCGTCTCAAACTACCTGCACAGCAACACAAACACATACTCTGCTGAAATGTAATATTTGCTCAAGTGCATTTCTACTTGGAATATTAGCAATACACTATTAAAACAATGCACTATAAATTACAAGAAAAATAGAAGAATTTGGATGTTTTAAAAGTTTAGAAATGCAGGTGGTTAACACAGGCTGATAAACTACAAAACTCACTACGTTCTCACATTTTGTGTATATAACAAAAAAGAGTTTCTGACATTGTGCCTGTTGATGAGATCCATCTCCCCTCAACTTTGAACTACTATTGCATCTTGCATCTCATTTTTCATTTTTAAATGCACCTTAGAATGTGTAAAAAAAAAAAAAATCAAGTCCAATCATTAAGATATGTATAATTAATAAATAATTAAATACACAATACATTTGACTAGGATTAAATCTACAAATCTCAATCTCAACACTAACACAAAATTGACTAGACAGTTATGTAATGTCATGAAAATATAGAAAAATACTAAACAATTTCATTCCAAGAATAGAACAAATATAACTTTATCACCTTGTAACTGTAGGCACTCTAAATGTTTATCAGCAAAGTGGTGGTAATTAAAAACTACCTCTGTGTTAGGATGAAATCTGACTTTAGACTCCTTTAAAAATAGCAGTGAGCAGACTATTCCTGCCATTTAAGTACCTTTTAGCTGTCAGAAGGATCTCTGATGTGTCGCCTATATTTAAGTTATTATTACTGATCTATTTAATCCCGCAGCAAGAGAAAAATCATATCATCGCAGAGGTTTCCATATGTATTATATAGATGTGACTGGTTCCACGGGGGAAAAAAGTTTCACATAGTGAGATTTTTACATGTATCAAGCTAAGGTTTACTTAATTACAACCTCCAGGCAATGCAGGAACCCTTTTTTAAATTCTGTGAATGTTAATATGCTAAATAATGCAGATCTCCGACTCTTCAAGCATGAGACACACATCTGGCGGCTTACGATTTAAATTACAGCAAAAAAAAGGAAGAGAGAGACAGATAGAGACAGAAAAGAAAAAAGAGGGTTAGGGTGAAAAAATACTTCAAAAGTAATTTTCCAAAGACGGGAAGAATGGGAATATGTATTACAACCAAACTTAATTTCTTTTTTGATTTTTCATCATTTCTAATTGCATACATTAGAGTGTTGAGGCTGGGAAGGTTCAGCTCTGAGATTGGGGGAGACAGAGATGACTGTGCAGTGGGAGCTCCATAAGTTAACACTCCTCTCGCTGTACAGAGTGACATCAGCCTTTTGTCGCTTTTGCAAGTTTCCAGATAGTATACCAAAACATCTTCACTACCTTTGCCAGGAGTGGAAAAACAAGACAAAAGCAACACTTGCAGTTTGTTCAGAAATACAAGAGTATTTTATTTGATGTCTTGGTACACTGCAAATATATATTTTTCAACAGTTATTCTTCTCATTTTAAGTCATTACAAACCTGGAATTTTTTGCATTTTGCTTAACTAAATGTAAACCTTTTTTTTATTTTTATTGTGGTGTATTGAATTATTCCGAATGTAAAATATATTTTTGTTTGTCAATTTTCATTATTGCTTTTGTGGAGAGTTCATCTGTATTTTTAACAACTGCTAATGTTTTGGATTTTGCAATACAAATATTCCTCAACCACCCCTGATCCTCACCATGATTGCCAGATGTGGTTTGCGAAAGAAAACAAACATGAACCTGTCTTTCTTTTTCACCCTCACTGCACGTTACTTCTCTTTTTGGGATGCAGGGAAGAATTCCTCCTCAGGAGCCATTTCTGGAAACACGGGAGAGAAGAGTGATCCATGCAGGGGGAAGGCAGAGGGTGGGATTCACTACAAGGTAACACTATGATTTAAGAGAAAGTGTTCCCACCCTTGAAATGAGCACCCTCTCCGCTTTCCCTTTCTCTTTCCACCCCTCTCTGCACCCCAACAGACACCTCCCCGGCTTATTATCTGAGATTTGTCAAAATACATTTCACACTAACAGGTATTTTTCAGCCTTCAAAGCCAGTTTTGATCTGCTTGACAAGCCAAAGCAGCTCAAATTCTGTGAAATCAGCAAAGCCAGCCAGGCCTCCCTTTTTTTCTCCAAGCCGCTCTAAACACGCCTCTTCCTGTGCTACAGAGGACCTAAGCTAAATTAATCAAAGCCTGCATGTTACCTGCCATACTTTGAAGTGGTAATTGCAAAATTACTCTGTGTGCTGATCTGGCATTGCTGCCTCCCAGTCCGCCCCTGCTATTGTGCCTCCGCTGCGGCCTATTGTTGATTTGATGTTATTGTTGAGGTAGTTAGAAGCCTATGAATGAGGCTCCGTCTGTCACACACATATAAACACACTCCCTCCCCTCCTGCCTCTCTGCTCTATCCCTCCAAGTCCTTTTTCTTACTAACCTCCTTCTATTGATGTACAAGAGGCTCTTCAGACCACCATTAATCAGTGATGACCTGTTAAATAAATGAGTTTGTTGATATGAGGTTTTATTTCTCTGCAGCCTCTGTAGACCGTGTTTTTTTCTTCTCCTCTTGGCCCGATCTTTAAAACCTTGCAAACTCTGTCAAATGTCGTGGTGTGGAACCCAGTTGTCTAATGATTAAGTGGAGTGATCTCCAACCTGCCCCAGCCTGGGAGCGCTAGGGATCAGATTTCAACCCTTCAACCTGCAGTGCAGGCCTAATTAAAATGAATTTTCTCCAGGCGACCACTTTGCCCACAGGGCAGGAATCCAGCTATATACGGAATCTGCTCTTAAGGTATTGCATTAAATTTATTGTGGGGAGACACCGGAGAACATTGCGGTTTATATATCTCCTGCATTTTTTCTCTCTGCTTTCTTTCCTGCTTCTTTCCACCTTTTTATTGTGATCATCACTCTGGAATCCAAGCTTGCTTTGGCAAAGATTGCCCTATGAAAACGAATGGAGCTTTTATGGGGTCCTACCCATTTACTACTTCCTGGGCCTAGTTTATCTCAAAGAGAGAGAGAGAGAGAGAGAGAGAGAGAGAGAGAGAGGGGAAAAGATGAAAAAAAAAATGAAATGGAGAGCGGTAGAATGAGACAGGGGCGGAAGAAAGAGAGAGGTTTGCTTATTCCAACTGTGGATCTCATTAACATACATCAGTGAGTATTTCACAACTTCAAGCAGAAAGGCACTAAGCCCACCCAAGGGCAACACAGGCAGGGCTGACAGGGCCAGGGAAAGCAAGCCGTTAACATGTTGGCGGCTTAACAAATAATATCTGCTCCCAAGTACCTTGGTGAAATATTTAAAACCCCACTTCCTAACTCCATTTGACTGTGTTTATGACGATGACAGTAAACGACTTGTGTGGAAAAAAACAGTGCCAGCTGCTCAAATATCACATATTTAACACCACCGTCACTGTACGCATGCTTCCCAAATGAACTCAACTTGAATGATGGCGTGCCGTATGCGATTTTGCCGTCATTCTTGTCTCATGTCAATTCAGGCGAGGTTGAGATATAGGAGAGGCTCCAAAGTGCCACGCACACTGTCACTGTCACCGTGTGCATCCCCCAAGATAAATTCAGAGGCCTGTTTCCTGCTTTGATTACAAATGACATCCGCATGTGTTCTCCCCGATTTCTGCTCCTCACAGAAGAAGCCAATCAAGAAGACAAATAGCTGCGGCCCCAGCATGAGCTGCAGCAGCGCACCGCCTCGGCAGGCAGACAAACAGAAGATGCAGCCTTCAGTGGAGAACCTCTCCACGGAGGAGATGGAGGAGTATACATTCTCCCTACAGTAAGTCTCACCACTCATTATCCTGCCTCAGTCTTGCAAAACGTGGAGGAAAAAAAAAACGTGGGTGACAACTGGTTTTACAGACATTGATGTGCACGGCATCAACCAGACGCTGACAACAAAATGTGCCTTGAACACCTCCTGTACAGATATAGTTACAGTAGTCACATGTCTTTCAAGGGAAATCCTAGCTAAATAGAGTTTGCATCTGCTATAGACTTTTTAACATGAACAAGTCACAGGCGAAGTAATTTGCAGAGCCTCATGGCCTAATCTAACCTGAAAAAAATAAAGAAAGTCACACTGTGTGAGAACTTTACTAGTTTGTCCACAACAGCTTAAAATGTATATTTCGTACTTTAAAATATCACTGTCCCCTTTTGTGCTTTAATCACGTAAAAACTTTTCTGCATTTGAATTAACATGGACTCAAATGTCTGAACTCCTTTTGTTTAGACATTTTGTGGTTTACAGTTTTAACACAAAATAATCTAGTTTTATTCAAACTAATTTGGTTTGTAATAATACGTCATATGTAGCCAAACCAAACATTGCTCAACCTATACCCATTATGTCACTATGTGGTTTATTTGTTTCCTACTCCTCTGCACAACAAAATGCAACAAAGGAGGGTTAGAAAATTTTGTTTTCCTCTTCACCGTTGCTTACAGCATTTGATTTTAATGAGAAAACAGGGATGTATTAAATATAAACAAAGCAGGAAGCCCAGCATTTCAATCACCTTGGCCAAATGCGTTAAAAGCAACAAGGTTCAGCACTGTATGCCCATGGAGCATCAAAATAGGCTAAAAGCAAAATTGCTTATTTCAACAAAAAAGTCACAGGTATTTGTTTTCATGTGAACGTCAACTAAATTAAGGGGAGGGGATTACCACACACTACTACACTAGGGGGGAGAGAGAGGCAGAGAGAGGGAGCCGATATGTGTGAGAGAGACAGAAAGCGAGCTCTCCCTAGAGATTTAAAAGTACCCATGTTTCCTCATTTCTGGGAGTTGGTAATTTATAGCTGCTGGTCACATATTAAACAAGATCAGAGACTACTCCCTGACATCTTCTGAACATACTGGGGGAATTCAAATGATTACCAGCGTATCCTGCCAACAAATGACGACACAGGGACTATCTTGAGGGAGAGTGAATACAAAACGAACACAGAACCCAGGCAGGCTGCGCACAAAGGGACACAATTAAATGGTTTTCACGATTATTCATAGTGCCGCTTTTTACCTCTGAGCAGTCGCCGAGTTCTGTGAGATGAGACATTTCTGTCAGCTATAGGTACGGATGAATTGAGTTGGAGCCCCGGTGGTTCCCTGATGCCCTGTGAAGGTGCTACAACTATTGATTTCATCTTTACAAGCACACACATATCTCTGAGCTAAAGGCTGCATTTTTGCCCTCACCTAATCAGAGCATTAGAAAAATATGGTGCCATGTTGGCTTTTGCAAAGACACTGCAGTCTCAAAGTCATACCCTCACCATCCTCTCCCACTGTGCTGTTTGACTTATTCTGGGCTTCTCTACATCACCTGAGGACTGACAGAAACGCAGACGTAAGGGATTGTTTACTGATTTTTTCTTTTTCATTTGCCGTAATGATGTCATCTCCATCTCTTCTGGCATTTTGAGAGCCCCATTTTCATCTTTGTGCGTGTGTGTTTATATTCGTTTGTGCGTGGGAGTTTGTTAGTGTTCATGTGTACATTTTTTTTACTGTATCTGTGCACAGTATGTGCGCACACGAAAGCCTCTGTATACATGTATTTTATGTGGGATGAGGATTCACACTGCAGTGATTGAGGGATATTACTGCCATCTATTGAGCCACAAGAGACTGAGCTCATTGAGATTTTTATAGGGCGCCCCAACACAAATGTGCAAATCAGAGGCTCATGCATTATTTAGCAAACACTTACAAACAGTAAGATTCAGTTAAGATAGTCTGAGAATCACACAAAATCTCAATCCATTCATTTCCAGAACATCACAAAACTTTATTCACCAAGTAAAATTAATGTAAAGCAATGTAGTGGGAATAAAACAGGCCAATATCTTACAGAACTACTCAGTATGTATAGTACACATACTTATAAGAGTAAATCTGTGCATCACAGGCTGTGGCTGCAGGTGTAACTTCAAAGTCTAACTTTATATTAGGAACTCAATTGTCTCAACTTTCTTTCAAAAGAGTATTACCTCATCTGTTCAGATTGGGAGATGTTGAGGTGTCTCCATTATACATGATTTAATACATAAATTGTATTTTATATTTAAAGTTTTATTTCTTTGGGGCCAGGATCTGTTTCTCATTTTTGGAGTTAGCACTTGTTCATGTTCTTTTTAAAATTGTTTTATTTGAGGTTCCTAGTTGATAACCTCAAAAGTACTTCTACCCCCTTAAAAAAGAAGAATGAAAGCCATGGTATATGGAATCATCATAACCTTAAACCATAAATTACAATTTCAAAGGCAACACAATACACCTTTTACTGCAAGTATTGACAATGGCAAGTCAATTCTTGGAAAATGAAAAAGACTACAAAAACAAGCCAGGAATGATTCTTCTTGATTTCTTTCTTTCTTTCTTTCTTTCTTTTTTTTGAGTTCCTATGCCGGTGCTATCTGTTTGAACATGCATGAAAGACTGCTGTCGACCTTCCAGCGTATTTGATGTCTACAGGTGTAATTTTAACCACCTTTTTTTTCTCACAGAATAGTACTGAGCAAAATCAAAGCACCTGATTCAATACGGCTGTTGTAATTTGATAGGGCCAATTTAATGCTTTTGGATGGAGCCACAACTACTTCTAGAAAAGGTAAACATACTCAGACTGAATTAATTTTACAACTTAGACGGTACTTTAGCGGTACTTTACACTACAGTGTACAGTGATAAGTTACCTTTGCGAACTTGCTTGATTTGCAGTCCCTATCATATTTTTAAAAATTTCCAAAATGACACATGCTTAATACTGAAGAATTATCAGTTGTTGTTTTTATCTGTTAGATTTAGGTTTTCATGCATCCATGATTATTGCCAATTAGCTTTAGCATTGTGTCTCACCCAACTATTTTTTTTCTACTCTGGTTTTGAGGAGAGAAACCTGTTTTAATCAAAGTCATTCTCACATAGCAATTAGATCTAATTAGTCCAATTATCAAGATTCTAATTACATTGAAATATACCCCCTAAATCTCATATCAATTATAGTATGTGTGACTTGTCCTGATCAGGAGACATGGGAAGAGAGAGAGAGAGAGACAGAGAGAGAGAAAGAGAGAGACAGAGTAACGACAAAGCTGGGTGGGAGGTAAGATAGAAGAGCATCCACATCCTCCGGAGGCCAAATGACTGCCGAACTGACTCCATCTGTCCCCAAAGCTTTTATTCCAAAAGACTGTATGGCGATTTGGGGATAAATGTCACTTAAGCTTCATTCGTTTTTTCATATTCAGAACTATTTTGTTACTTGTTATGATGTTATGATTAGTTACATCCTAGTTTGCATTAGCTGAGTGATGAGTCAAGATAAACAGCGTTTTAGCATTTAGGTTGAGAGCTAGATATCGAACATCATTGTGACATCTAAGTTTAAGCTGTAGAATAAATTGTGGTGGAAATAATTATCATCTTCATTAAAATTAGGTAACATATTCACTCACATGCCAAGATATGGCAGGTACTGTACACAAACACACACACAAATATGCTGAGACCTGCACAGTGTTATACTACAGTGTTGCAGTATGGCACTGTAGGTGTGCCGGCAAAACACACACACACATGCACAGCCTGTTCTTGTTGTGGAGTCAGAGGGAACACACTGACCTAATTTCCCCCAGTTAGCTCGCCTCGTTGGGGACCAACAATCCTCTCCGCCCGTTTCCCCCAACCGAGCCTATCAGAGCACTCACGCACTGTGTGTCTCTGTCTCTCTATCTTTCTGTGCCCTCCATCTGTTTGACTCTGTATACATGCTCAAGTGCAAGATTAGCAGTAAAGTGTACAGTTATATTGTTCAGGGCTGCTCATTTGCATTGGTCCATGACACTAAATACACAGGATTGTGTGCAAAACATTCTAGTGAAGAACCACTTACTATCATGGTGAGAAGGAGAGATCAGCCTGCAGTAACAGACAGAGAAAGAGAGAAAAACACCTGAAATAACAGCTAGCTCTGGACTGTCAATCCCGTGCATACTGCAGCTCCGAATCACAACTCAGTGCAAGGGTCAATCAATTCTGATGTAATGCTGGTAGGAGAGGTGGGTGGAGATGGCAGTGCTGTTCACCGCTGGGTCTCTAGTGCTTTCCAGGGCTCTTTCCTGTGCTGAGGGCGCAGGAATGTGTCTGCGTGTGCCAGTACGCGCATGCATGTGTGAAAGAGAGGCCCCTGGCTACCACGAGTGCACATGTTAGGGTTTTCTGTGGCCAGACGCGCCCTGGGTCACTTCGGATCTCACAGACACACATACACAATCAACGTGCTGCTTCCTTTATGGAAATCAGAGCTGTCAGCTCCCTGACAGGCAAATGTTGCAACATGATTGGTTAATCTGCAGTGATGTGGGTGTCAGTCAGAGCTGACTATGGTCCCATTGGTGGTCTGGGTCAAATGAATATGTTTCCCACAGACACGTAAAAGAGATGGGGGGGGGGGGGTAGAGAGAGAGAAAAAATGACAAGAACTATATGTGAGAGCATATGAATGATTGCGTGTGATTTGTGCATGAGAGATTGTGTGTTTGTGTGTGTGTGTGTGTGTGAGCGAGAGAGAGAGAGAGAGAGCTAGGCCAGAGGTGACGATTCCCTCACGCACTTCTTTTTTCATCTGTAATCACTTGTTCCCCAGCCTGACATAAACATCTAAAAAAGATCAGCAAAAGTCAACAAACAACTCCACCAAGAAGTTAAAAGTGGATTTTTACATGCAGATATATGTTAGCTAATGCACTGTAGCACAAACATGCACTGAAGCACTGTGCCCAGTGCAAATAAATATGAACTTTTAGAAAAACATCACTGATAGGCAGCTCTAATAATATCACTGACAAGTAGTAGATGTGAATGTAATCAGAATTTGATTCACAGTGTAACATTTGTTTATATATGAGCATGATGTCATCAGCACCTATTTTAGCCATTGCCAATTTAGAACAAGAGCATGCTTCAGTGATAATTGCACTGACACCACAGATAACAGTTTGCGTTTGGCTTACACTTTATTTGTTTGGAGGCATGTGTGATATGAATGGCATTTTTAAAAACACACATAAACTCAGCTCAACACAAACCTGTATCCCATTTCTAGATTTTTTTTTCCCATCGGAAAAACTGTCATTGCTGATACTTTTTGCAAGGTTTGATCCTGTGATGGTAGCAAGAGAAAAGTGACATATGGTCTTGCTGCATCATGTAAAAACAGCAGTTTTAAGATGACCATTTCATCCTGCATTGACAAGTTACAGATGCCTAGTCTGTTCTATGACACAGGGTGGCATTTCAGGTCATGTCTTGGCATAGAAAATCTGTGTTTCTTGCTTTCTTTTTTATTTGTCCATCACCTACTTAATTGCTCTCTACATACACACTTATTACACATAGAGAGTCTCTCTGGCTCATTATTATTTCCTCTCTCTCGTTAATTCTGTCTTTATCTCACTTTCTCTGCCTGTAATTTTCCCCATCTTGCTCTCTCCATCCTTTCCTCATTCTCGCTGTGTCTCTATCTCTCTGGTGACAATGTCCTGCAGTTATGAGGCAAGGTCAGAGAAGTGAAATCCATTTAAATACTGATGCAACTCTCTGGAGGCCCATACTCAGCCTCCGCAGCACTCCTCCCTGTACGCCTCATCCAAATTGATGAATAGATAGATCATTTATTATTTGTCCAGCATTAAACATTCAATGTATTTCACAGTGAGTATTTTCTCAGTGCCCCCAAAAAGTTTATAGAAATAAAAACAACCTGTTCTTCATTGTTGAGGACTGCGGTGGTAGTTGTAGTAGCTGAGTGTGTAACGAGGGCCTGGGAAGTCCCTGTGTGTTTGTTGATCCCAGGTGCAACTGCATTTGAAATGTTTCCACACTAGTTTATGGCGCACCAAGGGACCTGCCATTTCCATGTTTAAATTCCCTCTCGTGCTAAGTCAGGCGCTCCATAAAAACGCCACATGTTGCATGGCAATGAAACGGCTACCTCATGTACATATCTAAACTATTCCAAGGTGTGTGTGGAGGCCTTAGAAGTTTGCCAACGAACAAAGAATATCAGTGTACTTTGAAAGAAATCTCTTTCACAAAGCACGTCAATGGTATAATATGAGAATGAACTAGTCATTGTTGAGCATTTGAGTTTCATTTATCTCTGACCACATTACCATGACAATGGAAAAGATGGATTAGAAGATCAATAGCACTTTCACAATCTGGTTGGTAAATATGAAGCTACAGCCAACAGCTGGTTAGAGAGGATTTATTAACATGTTATGTTTAGTTTCTTTAATGGGGTTATGTGCCGGACAATTTCTTGACCAGGCACAGTACTTCCTGTCTTTTTTTCTGAGGTTGCCTGGCAACTAGCGGAGACTTCAGGAAGTTACTAACGGTGAATAAGCAAACAAATCCTTCCAGGTTTTGAAAGAAATTGCATGCACAATTACTGATCATAATCAAAGAGCAGTAATTTGTATCTTTATCTGAAATTATTACATATAGATCAACAGATCATTTTGATGGTCATCGCCATAGAATGTCATCTTTCAGAATTCACAGCCCCAAGAAGGAGCTTTGTTTACCGACATAAAATGGCCCACATCCTTCTCTTAATTAGCACTATGATGCTAATATGAATGTTTCTTCACATTAAATCAGATGTAATCACCAAGGCAACACTTCTATCAGCTTGCGATTCTGTGCCATCATTGTGTATCCACTGCTAGCTTATCAACAGCACAGAGCACTTGTGGCTTTCTCCATTGCCCCCATATGCTTGCCTGCATGTGAGAGAGAATGAGCAGCCGCTTTTAGTCAAACACGGGTTCCTAATTAAGTTTAATTTTTTTTTTTTGCTGCTTTTGATTATGCTCTCCTCCACTCCCTGTCAGCTGCAAATAATTCTGATAATTTGGTGGTGCACTGTTACACCATTTTAATCACATGATGATGGACTCCAGTTCTGCTGCTGAGTCACTATTCCATAATTCTTTTAACTACACCCCAAATACCTGCCACAGTGCTCCCATTTTCTCAATGAAACTAATTTACATGTATTCTCACTTTGCCAGGGTCTGTGTAAAAACACTGTTTATAAAGCCCCCACATGGTAGGTAAGGTAATTATTCTTGGAACAAATAAACATGTTTTTTTAAATGAGGGAAGAGAGTGAAAGAGAAAGAAGGAGAACAAAGTTAAAGTGATTTAAAAAAAAAAAATTGTGATTTTTTTCCAGTATAAATAAAACTTCTCTTCAAGATGATACAAAAATGACTCAATTATCTAAAAGCCTTGCAGGCGTAAAGAGCTGCTCTGTTCAACTTGTTTTTATGCACACACATACACACACACACACAAACACACACATTTAAGGTGCTTTGGAAAATGATACCAGCATAGTAACCAATGATTATCATTTAATATATCTTGCGGGAGCAGGTTTCTTTGTGATTTCCCCTTTGTGATGTGTCGTATGCTTCCTGCTTTATATTTGCCCCACCTGTGCAAACCCTGCTTATGTGCCAGTCATTACGCAAATGTATTTGCTTCTGTGGAAATGCAATAAACAAGCACTTTAAGCTTGTTTAAGTTTTATGTTTCTAATGTGGGAATGACCAGAGCATCTGCACATGATGTAAACTTGCATTGGCACACATACACTTGTTCATGTTTATGCAACACATAGTTGATTTAAATACAGATTGTCCTTACACAGGGACCTATATACTGTATCTCATATCTGTAAATGTATGGAAATACATACACACCGAAAGTCAGTTCACTGATCTTGAATTATAGATGATCATTGTATTTTCTAAACACAAAAATATTCATAACAAGAATGACTCTAGACAATGAAAACAGTAGATTGTTGTCTCTAGCAATTATAAACAGCATTGTAAAGGTCAATCAGTGTGTGTATGTGCACAGTATGTGTGTTTATGTGTTCTTGTTATATGTTGTATAATTGCAGTGCATGTCATTCTTTTGACAAAGGCTAACCTGTTACTGTCTGTGGAATTATCCTATAGGTTATTTATGCAAATAATAGACTCCCCCCTTATAATATCTATGTTTTAGGCTAGCTGATAAGGCATTTTAGCAGTAATATGGCATTTTTCTTTCATAGTACCACAAACCTCTGTTGTCATACAGTACAGATTTACTGCAGTTGCATCCTTTCAAAACAGCAGATAAATACTGTTAACAAAGGAAACAGTAAAGGATCTCATTAGTCTGTTAGAGTTGGACAGGTAAGAAAACTATACTTTTAGGGGTTGTTATTTCATCATGAAGATACTTTGCCTTGGGTTTGGTTTACACACAGCTTGGAAATACACTCCTTTTTATAAACAAGTTAGATTTGAACTTATTTGAATGTGCACATATAATACCCATTGCCACATGTGTGCATTTGATTACAAGTTGCAAAGTGAGTTCCGCACAACGTTTCTTTTACTTTTTAAAAAATTACATTCAAAGCCCTAATAACGCCTTAGAAAGGAACAGGTTGTGTAACCCACAGAGGGCAAATGACAAATACTGTCACAATCCAGAACAAATGCATTATCAGCATTCTTCAAAAATGAAATGTAAACAAAGATGTGGTATCTTTGTCCCATCTCCTGACACCTAAGATAATCACACTTCCATAATCACCACAACGCACATCTGGGCCACTAAGAAAACAATTAAGTTATCTGTCAATCTTTTAAGTCTATTTTCACACTGTATCTTTGCTTTCTCTATTTTCCCAGTAGCAAACCATTCTTCGACTATGAGGGAAAAAGAAGTGTGGTTTTACTGTTTTATAAACAATGCCGGTGGCCCAAATAAGAAAGTGACAGAAAATAACTTAATCCTCAAAATAAAGGGATAAAGTCCAATACTTTAAGTGGCCTTAGACTGGAGGGTTTAAGCCATCAGGGCAATGCAAAGGGATTCTGAGGGTTACCTTTACTCTCCTCGGCCCTGGAGCCTTCTCAACACAAATCTACTATTTAAATTGTAGCACCCCACTGTAGTCCTTCCTCCCCTCCTCCATTTCTCATTACCCATGCCGTCTTGAAGGTTTAATACTTGTCTGTACTTGCTATTCACTTTGTGCTATTTTTAAGAGCACAGTGCTTGTTTGTTGTCATGCCGTACAACGTTAAGGGACACAGCCTGGGAAAACCAGTCCAGAAAATGGTTCTTGCTCCAATGGTTGACAGATATATGCTAGTTAAATCTGATTTACAGGCCTTGGCACTCTGTGGCAAGGTTTAAGGAGGATGATGAGTCCTTTTGCAATGTGCTTTGATGACATGGGAATGAACAACAAATATATCAAAACTAAGATAATGAGGGAACAGCTTCTGGCCCAGATTTCACAGAATCAAACTACAATTAAAATATGGTATTGTGTGCCAGTGCATGGCTGTTGAAATGGTTAGTTTAATCTCTGGGCCGCTACGCCACATGCTATCAGTCGTTCAGAGGACAAGCTGTGATATTGGAATGAAACATCGTTCGTTCCTCCAAGATAAAAAGCCCACACCTCCACCCCCTGCCTTTCCCTCTTTTTTTGTATTGTACTTTTGTAATTGGAGGTGCCATAATGAAATCAATTCAGTGGTGATAACAGATTTCACATCACGTTACCAGTTTCCTTTGGAAGCGGCCACCACATGAAGACATCTAAAAATATACCTCTTTCATGCATCATCAATATCTTCATTATATGAAAGACGGGCGTCAGGTTGTATTTGCTGTTTTCGTTTAATGTCACTTGACAGGGTAGCATCTTGCCTGTGTCTGTGACACACTGCTTTTTTGTCTACTCTGTAATTCCACTTTTGCAGACATGCGGAAAGCAGTTTTATACCACACAGTGAAGCAAGTCGTGATAAAGCTTGGAACAGGATGGTAGAGCCTTTGTCAAAATCATAACAGAGGAGCACAGACACACATTTGCTCACACATTATCATCTTTCAGCATTACGCCTCAAAAATGTGTATAAACACACACTTGACACTGGAATTGCACACTTTTCAACATCATGTAGTCACAGCAAAACCGTTTTTTTTTTTTTTTGCAGTGACCTGAAAGCAGACATATATATTGTGGCAATATCTCCTGTACAACTTACGGGAGATATTGTATGTATGGCTTCTTTGCTTCATTTAGGCATTTATTCCAAAGATTCAGGGTAGTTACTTTAAAGTTGTCTTTATTGCCAGTGTCATTCATTAATATCGAGCACCCCCTTACAAAAAGAGGACATTTTATTATTTTACCACATACTGCTATTCTCAAGTAGCATTAATAGTAGAGTACAGAAAACAACAGTAAACACTGACCGTCAGATGATTTAATTTAAATATAATGCAAAAGCAATAGATGCAATGTAATTCATCCGTATTGCATATATTATGTTGTAAGTACAGCATCTCACTGACCTCACACAGGGAATATAGAGTATATATGCAGTGGAACACTTGTGGAATACATGCTGTAGTTTATAATCTCCATCACAGAACTGACCGGCAACTGACTTCTATGGCAGTCTTATGTTTATCCTCTCTGCTCCATTTTATTTCAGCCAAATTATGAATATTTATCAGCCCAAACTGTTGACGGAGCGTTTTCTGAATGAATCTCTCATTCTCCCACGTGTACTGCACGCTACACCACTGCTCTTGTGTGCATCCACTAAGGAACTTGATAACTACAAATAATTTAACAAAGTGTGTACCCAACTCACAGGAACAGCAAAGAGGATCTCTTTTTTTTTAAATGCAACTGTGTGATGGTTGATATGGTCATATGTCAGCAGCAAAACAAGTAGAGGAAAACACAATGCTGCGTTTTAATGTAGGTCTAGCCTAATTATTTGGTGGTGATGGTGATGGGGGGATCAGGGCGGGGCAATACAATTGATTCTGTTTTTTCTTGTTTTTCCTCTTTAGGCAGTGTACCATTTTACCCTAGATACACACTACAAAGTGAATTCCAACTGTGCTCTGGGACACAGTGGTGAGACACAGGGATGTCCACAGGCAAAGGCCTTAAGTCGCACTCCGATGCTAACCATAGCTCTGCTGTTTACGCCCACGTTAGCCTTGGTCTAATTACTGTCAGCCAGACAATAGGGGTCATGTTCAAACTATTGTAAATGGATGTCTATGCACATAACAATAATCACTAATTTTCAGACAAACACACAATGTACAGTATAGTATGTGGTATGTATGTTTTTTTTTTCTTTACATATATGACAAATTTTGAACTCTACTCTCCTCTCCTCTCCCATCCTCTCCTCTCCTCTCCTCTCCTCTCGCTTCCACTGTTCCATCTGTGCCCTCTAAATGAAAGGGAATAGTTGAGCAGGCCTGACAAAGGGCGGCACAGAGGAGGCAGAGGTGCTGAGGGAAGCTGAGCACTGCTGGAAGGGATTCCTATCTGTTTGTGTGTGTGTATGTGTGTGAGTGTATGTGTGTGAGTACATTTGTGCACATGAATACATGTGAATGTGTGTCAATTTGAATACTACATTTCCCTACCTATGCTGAATGCATCTGGTGATAGCAAAAAACCCAACAACAATGCAAATAATAAGGACGTATTTGCACTGTGAATACAAAAACATGTCACTACATCTAGTGTGGTAACTCACCTTACTTCATGTCAATACAACATACATGTTGCTATTTAAATCATCTTTACTGACACTGTCAGCCATGTGCAGGAACTATTTAATTAATCATCCTGTGTTCAAGCAATCTAGATAAAAATGTAGTGTCCTTTTTCTTTTCTTCTAGGAAATTTTACAGTTTAGGAAGTACATATGTACATCATATACATTATTGTGTTTATAATTATCATTATTAGAAGAAAAGAAAAAGTAAATAAAAAAAGTTAAGATGTCTGATTGTCTTACAAACAGCTCAGCACTGACTGGATTGGGCTCCAGCCCCTCACGCCTGTCCAACCGAGCCCGCCTGGCCCTCTGCATGCTGCCGTCCGAGCTGGGCCTGCCGTTGCTGCGGCAACAACAGCCGCATAGTAGCTGGCGTGGCTCCGTTCGGCAGCTCGGCCTCATTATGCTGCTGCTGGCTTTGATGTGGTTTGTGAGGCTCTACCTGCATTACTGCAGCCAGTGGCTCTACCTCCAGGCCATAGCAGTTCCTGTCAACAAGTGAGTTTGCTTCCTTTGATATTGCCCTGCGCGCGCACACACACACACACACGGGCGGGGGAGGCGTATGTATACACATACACACAGAGAGTGGAACTACATAGACATTTTTGAGCACACACATCATTGCTGACATAAATCCCTTTACATGGAAGGCAGATACATACGTAGATTACTGAAGCACATAGGCACATTGCAGATGCGCACACATACATCACATGCAGTCGTGGTGAAATGGGATGTGGAGGGGGTAAGGAGCAGAGGAGAGAATGAGGATGTGCAATGTGTCTGAGTGTGTGTGTTGGAAAACATGCACCCTCACACACTGGATACGCCCAAATCATCTGTTTGGAATCCCCCCATTAACATTTTAACAAGACTCTCTCAATATTAACAAACCATTGCTGGGGGAGTTTGTTGCTTTCACCACACAGCTTTAAGTCCCAAAAGGCTACATTATTTGGAAGGAATTTATTGTTATTATTTGGTACACAGGATTGATAATAAACAGCAATAAGATACCACAGAACTGTTAAATCACATCTCAATGGCATATGGTGCTGATTTAATTCATCACAATAAAACAAGCTGGCTGCAAACATGCATACAAGGAGGTTTTTATTACAATAACATGGGGGTGCAAACATCACGCGTTAAATCATGGAAAGTAATAGAGGAAGGCTCAGGGAGGGAAAAAAATGTGGCTGTTTAAAAAAAGGATGGACTGAGGGGGTGGATAGGAGGTGAAAAAACTAAAATGCGAAAACAGAGGGGGTCAACGTTGGATGACAACTTCCACATGTCCGAATCTGCTGCTCTCCCTCCGAGCATTTCTCTCTCCATGCAATGGCCAGAGCTGGTGGTGCCCAGTGAGAGAGAGACCAAGTGACAGTCAGAGTGGCTAGTGTGATGACAGGCCACCCTCCCTTCTTGTTTTTATCTCCCTCTCTTTTTCCCTCCTCTCTGACGCTGTCTGTCTTTGCCTCCTCCTTCCCAAAAATCCACCCTCGGACATTAGCGGACAGCAAAGTGTGCCTGGGAGCAACAGTCTCCAGCCCCAATGTTGCTTTTTTATATACTGACCCAATTAAAAGTAGTGATACAATGTCAAGTGATATATATTTTTAAGTATTATATAATTGGAGTGCTGTGCTGATGCATCAGTGTGTAACCAGCATTTGTGTAGCAGGGTCAGGTAACTATTAGTATAAAGTAGTATCAAATGAAAATATATAAAGAACAAGTACTTCCAAGTTGTATTTAAGTACAATCCTTGAGTAAATGCACTTAGTTACTTTCCACCATTGTTCAAGGTAACATTCCCTGGAAATAGCAATGCACATGCTAAAACCATTACAAAAGTACAACATCTAGTTCATACAATTTCAATACAATATCACATTTGAAGAGACACCAAAATTTGATTTAATATGGAATGATGCTGCCACCGTCAATATTTGATGTGAAATGATTCTGTCGCTGTGAAAAAGCTGTTACAATTTACTGAATTGGAAAGTTTCATTGTATCATATCAAGTTCTACTGTAAATGAAATATTACCATGCCATTTTTGGACTGAGATTGAACAGTGCAATTTATCTGAAAAAGAGAAGCCTAGATTGTTAAAAAAAAAATAACACTAAACTCCTCTGTCTGTACCGGTCATTCAGTGAGTTAATCTCTGTGCTCTAAAAGGACTTTTGGTGGATTGAATCTGTGCGCTAAGAGATTTTGCCTCAGATAAAACACCAATGGACCTCCGCTGTCAGATTAATGGAGAGAATCTGAGAGATGCTTGACTCTTGGAGCAAATCAGATGGAAATTAATGAGCAAAAACTGGACCTCTCCTCTCCCACCATTGGCTCTACCTCCTCCTGACTGATGGGAAGATTAAGAGACTCATGAGGCTTGTGGTAAATGGGGAGTTGAGGAGTTTAGGGGGCTTAGAAAAAAGCCAGCACAGGTGTTGATACTCGTATTTGTAGCATCTGTAAGTTTTATTTATTTTTTTTACTTCAATATATATACAGATTGTCAAAACCAATAAAAGTTTTCATAAAATATGTCAAATGGGACCAGCAAGGCAGCTCATTCTAGTAAAACAGCCACTTATATTGTTAATTGTCATCCAAGTAATTACATATGTTTAAATCAACACAAACACTAGAACATCATGTGTGCATGCTGGAACCAGTTGCCCTTGACCTGCAAAATATCACAAACACAAATATACTACACGCATATTGACACATGCACACACTTCACACTACTCACACGCAAATCACCCACCTCCGTTTCCTCTCCCGCCAGATTCCAGTTCCACGCACACACAGTGGACCTCGTATACCAGAGTTCTTTGCTCCACACCCGCGAGGAGCTGGCGATGGTGGTGCTGGGTCCCCTGACCTTGAACGCAGTAACGTTCCTGCTGGTTCTGATCAGATGGGGCTGTCAACAGATATTTGGCTCACTCCCTTCCTTCACGTCAAAGTTTATCATGGCTCAGGGAGTGTGGACAGTCCTCGACCCCCTGGCAGTCTTTGCAGTGGACGCCATCCTCGGGGTAAGTCACTTAAAAATAACTTGGACACTTGTGCACTTTAAATAGGAGTTCACTCTATCTTGGCAAAGTGACTTTAGATTACAAAAAGGGGGGAGGGGAGAGGGTGAGAAAGAAAATGTGCAAGGTTAGATGGGTGTCTTTTTTTGGCGGTGAGTTGGATTTTGTCAGTGAGGAAGACTGAAATGATTTGGAGTGTTCATAGTTGTGAACCACTTGACAAGAGATAATGTCTACATCAAATCCTAAATGTCATTTTAATGGTTGTCTGACTTAAGTTAGCAATGTAAGATGTAGAGTGAGAGGAACATCAGCTGGACAGTGTGTGAAACTTTGTCCTTAAGCCATCATGTGATCTTCGTTTGGTCAATCGCTGTCCTGGGCTTCCCCATATTGAAAATGTCCTGACCTATACATGTAACAGTTACAGATTTGTCTTTTTTTCATGCTCTTCTCTCAATCCCTGTCTCCTCAGCATCTTGCTTACAGCCCAGACACACCGGTGGGTGACGCAGCCAAGCTTTACTGGCACTTCTATCGAGCTGACCAATCAGGTGCAGCGGGAGTAATCATCACCCTCTTCCTCTATGCAGTCCTTTTCCTGCTCTCCATCACCATCCTCTCCATTTACCTGCTCAGGTAAGACACACAGGACGGTGATGACCTGATCTGATTCCTATTCCACTTCCTAACCCTTGTATCACTGAGGCACAGCGATGAGCGTGCATTCCATGTCTGCTTAAATCCAATCGATTCAGGTTCCAGTCAAGCCAGTTACTTTTTTGATTCTATATTGCTGACCTTGAGCTCAGTGTCTGACCTTCCTTGTGGCATCCCAACAGAGCAGAAGCTGGGAATGATCATTTGGGTATTTCTGAATGTGACATAGCCTGTAGGGACAGTGTGCCAATGAAGAGGAAGACCCTTTCTGAAACACTCTGGCCCTCACCAGCCTACTAATCTCAAGCACCAGTTCAGAAATAACTCTAAACCATCCACCCCCACAGCTTCATGCCATGTTCAACCCCATCCACCATTTCTTTCCCTCCTCTGTCCACAGAAAAGGACAAAAAACAACAGAAAATGAAAACAAATGTTGATCTAATCCATTTTGATTTTATAGTCGCATGGAATTACTTATGCAGTTATGCATCAACCTCACACATCTACACACACGCACACACACACACAATGAGTTATCAGACATAAAAGCAGAAATACACACATGCACCACACAGTTGCCTTTTTTGAACACACCACACTCTGCAACTGGTTGGAAAATCTGAAGCATTTCTAATTCAAAAGTTAGATGTGTTTTGATATAGCGTGAACATGTGAACCCCTTACATTATCCGATTAGGCTGAATGTTTTGCATGGTTGGTATCACTGCAGGTTCCATACATACTGAAATGGACTGCGCATACATGGTAGTGAACACACAATCTCTATCTTAATGGACTGTGTGTTACACTCTTGCAGATTGAGGTCACCCATGCTGAAGCATTCACTTGCTAGGTTTTAGCGCCTCAGACTGCTTTAACAAATGTTTCTACTAAGCCTTCATGTCCTCTTTAGAGCTGTTAGGAGCCTCCTGATTAGTGGGGATGAACGGGAAAGACAAAACAACAATGTAAGATTCTTTCACAGCCTAGTATAAAAGGCTGGTCCCTAACTGTCAAACATTTTCTCAGTTTTAGAAAAAAAAAAGACAGATAGGAGATTGACACTGACACTGACATTGCAGTGTCCAGCTTATTGCACTCATCATGTTTTTTTTGCAGCACGGAAGTAAAAAAGTAGAAGGCGGGTGATAAATTACTGAATAATGTAACTCAGTGTTCATCCAAGGTGTGTTCTCCCACCCTCATATAAGACCAAATTCCATTAACGGCTCAAAATGTAAGAAAACCCTTATTGAATTAATCAGTTTGAGATTGGCGGCCGAGGAGAGGGTGCCATCTAATTTCAGTAAGCGGGACGCTTATCGGGCTCCAGCTAAATGGACAATATTAAAACAGCAGCCGGGAATAATGACTTCTGCCACTCAACCGCCACACGGGTTTGTATTGAATGTAGGCCACGAGGCTGAAGCAAGGCTGATAATTTTATGGGTTACAGTTTCCTATTGGCTGCAAGGAAGGGGCTCTGACACAGAGCGTGACCTATTTCTAAAAAAATGCCTTGGGCTATATGTATAGATAGAATGGACTGTTATCCTTTTTTAATTACATTTTAGGCAGCCTTTATTCACTGGCTGCAAAAATACACATCAGTGATGTGTTTTACACCTCTATCTTCTTTGAAACTTTATAAACACCACAAAGACTGATGTTACATTGACAGTGATGCCATTACATCCAAATTATTACAAGGTTCAAGACTAAATAATTACTTAGTTTGCATTCCCTTACGTAGTTACTTTGTTTCTGTGTTTGTGTGGGTTTTTGTGTAGATGGGTTCTCAGTACACACTTATACATGTGTATATATGTACATGCAGCATACAGTTTAAACAGGGACTCAGGGGTAAGGGGGTAGTGATACTCCATTGCCACTGGTCACCACTAAAGGAAAATGCACTGATAGCGTATAACAGAACGTCCATGAGTTGACAAATTGGATTGGATTAAATAATTAGAGTGTAGGCTATAAAAAGTGGAGTAATATGCATTTAATGTACAAAGGTTTCCCACACAAAAGCACAATTCCCTTTTTATCCACCATGGTCTTGTAGTCATGAATATTCAGCTGTTATGTATTCCATAAGTTAACAAATGTCCTTAAAGTAACCCCTATTCTGAAGAAGAGATGATGAGAGCCTCAGCCAGGTCATACCCCGCATATAAGTAACACATACTTAAATTCAGGGCACTTCCAACACCAAGGAAATGAGCTTGTTTTGAAGCACAAAGATACAAAGATGAGGAATTCCTCCAAGACAGAGAACGCATAAATGAATGAGAAGCACAATTCAAGTGTAGGATGAAAATGAATGCATGCTATTCCTGTGTCTGAGGTCAAGATTCTACAAACATCCCCCTCCCAAGAGCTATGGGGAATGATGCTGAGTTCAAAGCTCCGTACCAGCTTCTTGTATAAATCCCGGTCTCCTTGATGTTGGTTTTATTTGAGAGTTGATTACCCTCTGACAGGCTAGAATCTCTATGGAAGGGCACAAGGTCTTCTGGTTTTGATGGTCAGCCAAGGCATTTGTTTACAGACATGGTGATTCTTTTTAGGGGTTGGCTGCATGCACCCTTGTGTGGCAAAAGAAAAATAACACTTTGGTGATGTGCGCTCATCTGGAGGTATGAATCAATATGCCTTCTGCTGCGCCAAACGTTTTCTTGTGACTCAGGCCGGTCTCTCCAGACACATCTGCAACCAGCACGTCCGCTGCATCTGCCATCTTTGAAGCTCAGCATTAACACTGAAGAATATCCCAGGATCTGACTCCCACACATTAACAGATGTACAACCACGCAGACACACAGCCAAACACAGACATCGCTACAGTCAGCTTGTGTTAACAAAGTGCTTCCCACTCACAGGCCAATTTGTTTGATTCCGTTTGCTCTTTCATTGTGTATGAATTGATGTATTGTACTTTTATAGAGCATTACACTGCAAACATACTTTGTGTGATCAATAGAAGATTCATGTGTACTTCCAGCAAGTTGGGATCATTGTGATCTGACCTGTTCCATAAAAGCCAACCAATATGACAGTAAAAAAAGTGGACATGATGCTGTTTGACATAGAAACAAATGCTTTTCCTAGCTTTGACATATGCCCCCATGTGACCTTTACAGGGCAAAGACAGTGAATCAGTATGGCGTCGTCCCTTCTTTACCTGTCCTCACTTCCTCTCTCACACCATACCATTCAGATTCCACAACGACGGCCGCATGCTGGATGTCTATCAGCGGCTCACAGCCACGGAGGGGAAGTACTTCCTGCCTCAAGACCTAGAGCTGTCCAATCAGGAACTGAGCTATATTGTCAAGAAGGCAGAGCAGTGGAGAGGCTTCAATGGGGAGAGGCGTAAGGTAAGCATCTCACCACACTGCAAACACTCCTGTCTCTCTGGACAATGCCGTTCTCCTCAAACCCGTGGAGATTAATTGAGCTAATGGATGTTTTCTTAACGAGAGAACGAGCTAAAAGGTCACTGATACTAATCTGTTAGATTGGCTTGTGTATAGGGGGGAATTACAGTTGGTTGTTTGTAATCCCGGGAGGTTTCTGCCATGTTGCAGCACAGAAGGAAAGACTGGCTGGAAAAGGATGATTGTGATACTGATAGGAACACTTACTGGCAGCCATGATGGTATCCCACTGTTCATTAGTACCACATTGAATTTGGTCACTTTAACGAAGACATTACGTCCGAAAGGATGTATAGAATAGGCTCAATTTATGTCATTACATTTTCTTTAGTTACATTTCAGAAAGCTGAGAATTCATCTCAGAGGTCTTCAGCTTCATTCTAATTAGTACAAGATAATTACCAAAACAGAAACTCGGCGAGCGGGCTGCATGATTAGTCTGTGGAAACCAATTTCCGAAGATATTTCATTAAAGAAAGACTGCTCAATCCACACACATACTGAGATGCATATGCTACAATGGACATTCTCTTAATGTGAACAACTTGGTGTCATGGGAAATGCAAGATTCTAGTTCGCATAAATGGCATGTCCCCATGAAATTACTATTCCTTGGGAGAAGCTGTCGCATGTTTGACAGCCCAGCGTAGGTCGATGGTGATGACACAGGGAAGGGCAGGGTATTAGCACTGAGCCTACACCCGATGTAAAATCTTTGCATAGTGATTGAAAATGTGACTTGTTGAGATAAGGGAAATGGAACATAGCGATCAAACTGCAGCCCCCTTTAATTTATTCTGTAGAATTTGTTAGTGGCACACATCACTCGGTGTTCTCTGTGTTCATTAACTTCCTTGCTCTTTCCTTGCACAAGTTCGTATAGCTGTAAAGGGGTGAAATGGAATCAGAAACTACAGTAGATTAGTGGCTTCTGGTAGAAGATTGACTGGCTGTTAAGAAAACATTTTGTCTTACAGGGGAGTAAAAACAGGCTTGACTAATCCAAAATATTTCATGAGGGTCACAAGGTTTATATTCAATCACAGGAAATATAACCACCAAAATCAACTTCCTCTGTGAAACTTGTGTTGAAAAATTAGTCTACACTTTAAAAGGGTAGCGGCAGACATTTCACAGAAAATTCTGATTGACAGTGCTTCAACAAATAAATATGCATGATTAATAAATACAGGATTGTATCTCTTGGAATTTGTCTCACTTGTCATAGGAAGAATGCTTGCAGTTCATCTGTTGGTGTCTATACAAGTTGAGCCACAAACTTTATTGAGCTCTGTCTTCCATACATACATACATAGAAATCATGATGATACTGGAACAGCAACCATTATTTTGATTGGATATAGTACATGACCTTACTTCCTGTTTGAAAACTGAGCTTATGAAAAAGACAGGAGATGATGAATATTGTTGACATTGTTTGTACTTACATGTTACTTGAAACTTTCTTACAATTTAATATTAAACTCACAAGACACTGTTTGTGTCATGCAGAACTTACTGCTTTTTTTTTGCTATTTTTGTACACCTGTCTTGTAAACCTTAATGAACTGCATCCGTAGCTCCGAGAGGTGACTGCACTATTGCTAATGGGATGGTGATAGACCTGTTTATTGGGAGAAAATTGAACTTTCCAATGTTTGTAGACTTTGAAAGAAATTACACCCCCAAAGTTTGTGATTAAGAAAATGCTTCATTTAGCTGCTGATGGTCTCTTGCTGTGGTGGCACTGCTAAATCATCCTTGCATTACTGCATATCTCCCTCCACAGCAACAATTATAGCATACTTCATATTGTCCCTAATTTGGCGTTATTAAACTGATAAAATGCCAACACGTTAACACATTCTCCGGCATGATGAAAATTTAGGGTTATTGCATTTTATGATTTTTACATTATTCAAGCTGGCCATTTTTCATCAAAATAAGATGGGCCTTGCCATTATTTCATAATTATTGTAACAATTTCTCCTGTGAAAAGGGTCACTTTCCTAACTCAGCAAAGACATATCCCTATTAGACTAATTTGCCTACATGCAAATTTTTGTCATTTTTCCCTCATTAACTATTTATCATGGACAGGAAAAAAATATATTCATGAAGGCAAGCGAAGGAGCAGCCCGACAGAGCTGAAACTAATATTTTGCAACTCTAATGATTTTTTGCATCCTTAATTAGATAGAATAAGGTTGATATGATTAGGTCAGGATGTAGTGTTTTTCATTAAAAATACATTTCAGAAACTGTATTCCAAATGTGCCCTTGCAATTAAATAATGAATCCGACGCATTCCTTATTACGGACCCAATTAATATCAGAGGCAAGGGCGTAATTTTAATAACAGTGGGCCACAAGGCCTTCATTAGCTAAGTCAGAGAAAGGAGGGATGAGGAGAAGGAAAACAAGGCACTCACAGGAACAGCAGCAGTCTGATATTGAGCCAATTTTAGAAAGTTATTGAACAGTACACTCTTGAAAGGATAAAGTATGACATTTTCAACAAATAAGATCTGGGGGTAAACAGGAACTGCAAGTACCTCTTGTTTGTTTTAGCCTAATTTGATACCAGTTGTATGTCAGGTGCCAAACAGGGCAACTGAAAATGAAAAATCATTTAGAGAATCACAAGTGAAAGTCTTTTAAGGTTAATCTAGTACTTATAGTAGGTTATAATATGCAGCTGTAATATTAGAACCTATTCTGTAGCACCCTGGATCACAAGTAGCAATTTGTTGCTTGACTCTGCATCAGTCAGGAAACCTTTAATAGCAACAAGTTAGAATTCTGTCAGCCAGTTGCACTGTGCTGATCAGGCAGCCCACTTTCTGCATGACATTTCAGGGTGTCTTGTACCTTAACTGTCCCATTACCTGCAATATCAACTGTAATGGGACAACACGCTAGTGGGACAAGCAGACTATTCATTCATTTTACACAAAACATTGAACGGACTTTTTTATGTAAGACATACAGGGGCGGAGTGGGACAAAAATTCAGCATTGGCACTGTAGCCACGCCAGCCCACCTTACCACATATCCCCACAAACACACATTCACTACTTAGGCTACATTTGTTTACAGATGGTGAAATAATATAAGCAGTAGGCCTACCGTACGGAACAGCAAGTGCATCACTTTGTGTTGAAAAGAGTTGGTGACATAAGGTTTGAAAATAGGAGTGTAAAAGAACAGGCCACAACATTTGGCATTACTGGAGGAAATGTTTGCAGTGTACAGAACATCAGAGGTTGACTACTATTTATAGACAAAAAGGGTAAAGTTAGAGCAAATAAAACACAACAGTATGGTATGTCACATATTTTGCAGTTACAAAAATGAAAGATTATTATAATCAATTAGGTTCAAAATAGTTTTCTGGATGTGCTGTGCTGTAACTCAGCAAAATCTCTCTGATGCTGTATCTCCCTCCAGCACTGAAACAATAAAAAAAGAATCCACATTCAATAACCAACCTGCAAATGGCCTATTATTACCAAACTTGTAATTTTCACAAGGCAGTCATAAAACATAATCTAATTTTAACTTTCTCACCAATTAACTTTATATTATAGATTCCTCCATGCCATATGATCATTTCAGCTTCAAGGTTTAAATATTACTCACAGGTTAAGATGTCAGCAGTAGAGCTTACTGGCTAAGCAAAGAGGGTGAATGAGTCAAGGACCTATCTACCTGTGTGCTCTTTAATTTGATCCCAGGAAGGAAGGAAAAAGAATGCGTTTCAGTCAAAGATCATTAGCCTGAAGTGTTGTGGATAACAGCTCAGAGAGGGGGCATTAGCTCACCCACCAATCATGGCATTTTTCATAATTGAAATTTAAGACTTACCTCACAATTTTTGTTCCCCACTTCTATTTACATATGTAGCATAAATCACACCTTTTACTCAGTTAGTGTACTGTTGTTCCATTCTTGCTTCAACCACATCACAAATTATTTGGAGATTATTTGTGTGCTATTTCTTTTTGATTCATTTTTATGTTCTTAAGTCCCTCTGGTGAAGTTTGTTTGATTGGATTGTCACTTGGACTTGTCCTAGACTACAATCAAAGTAAAGTATACGTCTTTGCAATCACATCACCTTGTGTGTTGGTGTAATTTGTTTCTACTAAAACCTGGACGTAGTAATGAGCATAACAGATCATTGCCGTAGCTCAAAGTGAGAAAACATGTAGAAAGACAGAGATTGCAGCCAAAGTTATCTCTCAAGAACAAACTACTAGTGACACTTAGTTTAAGGGCATTGTGAGTGTGTGTCACTTTTTAAAATGGTTTAGCATGAAGGCTTTGCCAAACATGCGGATTAAGCCAATCAAAAGTTGACAGATTTTCATAGGAAACTGCAGCAGACACTGCAGGTTAGTCAGTTAGAGGCAAATGATGAAACAAACAAACAAAACATTTTTCTTTCCTAGTGCTAGTACTATTATACCATCATGCTCTGAGCTAGAGAGAGTGCTAGCATCCTCTACATCATCCTAGTGGTTCAGTAATGAGCCCCATTAATTATGTAAAGGCAGTGATGCAGATGGACCTAATTAATTGTCTCTTGTCACCCCCTTGATTACTGTACCTGGAAGGGAGGTGTTGATTTCTGTAATACTTAAGCAGGTACGCAAACTGTTTTGTCAGAGCCACCACTACGACAATGACAGAGTAGAGCTTACCCGCTACAAAGCGCTTTTCCTCTTAATTCTCCAAAAGGAAACTTTCCCAGTGGTGGTGGTGGTGACATTGTGATAATTGAAGGAGAGAGGGAGAGATTAAAAGAAGCAGGGAAGGAGGGGGGAGGAGAAAGAGGGCTTGTGTGGTGGCCCTGGAGATGTTTTCGCAACCTGATTGCATCAACATTTGCGTACCTTCGTGCCGTTTGTCTCCGTATGTCTAGGTAATGGGTTACCAGCGGGCAAGTTTGGGAACACCCAAGGTGCTTTGCAACAGCAGTGTGGTTGGTGGGGAGTAAACCTGTTGAGAGTAGAACAGCACAGATTGGAGTGGTAATGATAACCTGAGTCTGGGAGGCGGGCTGTTAATCATATAAGACGTGTTCTCCATCTCAACTTACAGCAGCGACATGATGGTGGGACCTGACCAGAGAGATACCGGGGTCATCCTTTTTCCTTGTGACAAAAAAGACAATTTGTAGCATTAATCTCAAGTCATTTCATAAATATTCTATATTACCTTGCCTTTCATACAAAACAATATAACGTAGCTGCAGTTTGTTATACAACATGAACTTCCAACACACTGAACAGCCTTTGGAAGACACACCTCTTCCACCTAACTTATTATAATTTAATATGTATCACTGTAAATGACTTTTCTGAATGAGTTTTGACATCATAAAATATGCATAGCCTGTTAACTCTCTAATAAAGCACTTTAAATGAAACTATTTACAAGACAACAATGCACACAGTACTCATAATGCAGCACTTCATCTGGTTTATTCATCAGTCCTGCTGTGCAAATAGTACAGTTAAGTGAGTATGAGGCCACCTGGGCTGAAAATATAAACTAAAGTAAAGGAAGAAGAAGCTTTTTAAGAGGAAGGCGGACAGAGGGAGCAGCAGGCCGTGACAGCATACACAGGAACCCCTGTCACACAACAATAGAACCCTCAGCTCCTGAACAGGAACCCATAACAGCAACACAGGAACACCAGGAGAGGAGAGGAGCTGAGTGCTTCAGTAGCACAGGAGGGGTCATCCAGAGTCAGAGGGCAACGACTGGTCTATGGTGTGTGTGTGTGTGTCCTCCCAATAATGTCTACCAAAAAGCAATGTGGTCAGTGTGTGTGCATTTATGTGCTTAGCTGCAATTGTATGAGTTCATGCCTGTGTGCATTTATACAGTATGTCTGTGCATGTGTGTCTACCCTTATGCACATTTGTAAGTATGAGTACATGCATGCAAACCTTTCTGCATGCTTGCATGTCACATTAGAGTGGCTTCTTCAATTACAGCGGATGGTTTTTATTTTGTTTTTTTTAGTGGGCAGCGCTGAGGGCCCCAATGGCCCTAGGCAATAGCAAGTAGGCAGACAAGGACAGTGGCGACGTAGAAGCAAGCACAGCTTTCACAGTCAGAGAATGAGGGAGCTCAATATGAGACAAGACTGCAAAGGCTACATGCTTGTGTTGCTGAAAAGGTCATGGACTTTGCTGGGCAGTAATGTGTGAAAGCGGTACACAGTGGTTAAAAAAGAAGAGAAGAAAATAACAGATAAAGATCAAACACATGTACACTTTCAACTCCTTCCCAGTTTGCACATATAACATTTTATTTAAACAAATACAAAACACATTCATACAAACTGACCCATTCAAAGTAATTTAAAAAGAAATAAATGTTATCACTGAGGATACACAAGTGATTTTTGTTCATAATACCTTCTTAGAGTCATGATTCCAAAATAACAGAGAGACGTTCTGTTCATTAGTTTTTCACATAGGATCCACACACTGCAAGTGCATAAAATGCATGCTCAGCCACTTATAGCTCAGCCAGATATACTCAAGTATATTAGCATCAACTTTCATTCACCCACATTGTGTCCTAGGAACAATATCTGCATTTCTGCTGTTCCGTTTCTGGCGTTCAACAATCCTGAACTCTTTAAGGTCTCCAACACAAAAGTTGTATAAGCCACAGACCAGTTTTGTTTTGCTACCACCATGTTTCTTTCCCTCCCGTCACCTTACCCCCAATTGGAGCAAACATGCGCAGAAAGACTATATTTATTCCAACCGGAGAGAAACGGTCAGATTAAGCATTTATATGGTTATTAGGCGCTAATATTGTCCTGTTGAAGGTATTTGCAAAGGTATACTCCATCCCTCTCAACTCGATTCCTTCTGATCAGGCCAGATCGGGCCAGTCTCTTCTGATTCAGGTGGTTACATGAGGCATTTTTATTCTGAAATTTTATTCTGGCTATTATTCCAATTATTAGTGGGATATTAGGGTCCATGTAAATGCAGCGAGTGATACACGTGCCTCTTCTTTGACCTCTGTTTACACAATGGCCATTACCAGGTCTATACATAGCTTCCTCAAGAGATCCGAGCATGTGAGGGCATGGACACAAGAAATGTCTCTCAGTGCTAACACTGTATTCTATGGTTCACTCTGGGTAGTATATGACTCATAGGCTCTGTGATGTGTGTACAGTGTCAGCGTCACAGCAGGGGGTTGCAGCCATCAGGGTTCACCCCCTATGCCCACAGAGCCCTGTGAGAAAGCGAAGCTTCTCTTAAAAAAAACAGGTTATGTATTCAGCAGTTTCCAACCGCTGTTATATGTTTTGCAGAAGACAAAATGTCATGTCATTTTGTTGATTTTATTGATTTATTTTTGGTATATACAATAAATTTAAACAATGTTGAATACTTTATATCATCCTCCCCTGTTAGATGCACAAAACAGGTGCTGTAAAAGGTTATATCAGGTTATATCATTATAATCAGAGTTTCATTTTGTATTGATAAATATCAAGGCCAGTAAATCATTCGAGTTCTATGAACAGAGATCTTAGGCTTCCTATTTTTGTATAAATTTCACAATGTGACGCACTCACTTACCTCACAAACGCACCACTATAAAATCATCCCATTTCTAAACAGGCACAATTCCAGCAGTGGATAAAGAGAGAAAGGAGAAAGTGTTCCAGTATGAACTCGTTGGTGTGAACAGTTTAATTACAGGGAGTGTCAGCCCTATTGCTTAATGTGTCCCTCACAATTAATCCAGGGAGAGGATGTCATTATCTACCAAAGCCTGGGCCGGGGCAGGCTTTTCTGTCAGAGTCAAAAGAGGGAGGGAATGAGAGTGTGAAAAAGAGAAAAACAGTCAAAAGACGGAAGTGCCTTTAGCTTGCAGCCGACAATATGGTTGACCTCTGTGACACCAAAAAGGATCAGGCCAGGATTCTTGGAGATCATTTGTTCTTCAAATGTTTCGGAAACTTGCATCTTGTGACTCCATAAATGAGGAAGAGATTCTTCCTTTAATTTCTTCATAATATGAAGCTTTGCCCATCAGTTGTCAAAACATGTCCAGCTGGAAGATGTTAGATTGATGCCAGGTTTTCACCACTTTGAGACACTTTTCTGTCCTTCCTTCTCCTTATCCCTTACCTCCCCTCCTTCCTCCTTGATCAGGCCGAGACTTAAGGAGTCCTAGCATTTTCCCTTGCAATCCCATAATGTGAGACAGAAGGCAACTAATTGGACTGTTGAAGAGTGAGCAAAGATTTATGCAGGAACTTGGAATTTAAGAAATAATATTAAGCGTCTCATCATGCAAAAACCACGTGCCTGACATCTGTCGTATGGGTATAGAATGTAGTGTAACCATGTTAACAAACATTTAATTGATTAATGCTACATGTGGAGCTGGTAGGATGTAATCATTGTGGAAACATAAGCTAATTATGTCAGCTGAAGAAATGTGACAAGGGCAATGCTGTATGTAATGCTCACTCAAACACACATACAAAGATGCATATACAGCCTCTGACTGCACCGAGGTTTTACAGCTTGAACTTGACAGATCTGATTCTTTGTGACTGTCCGTCGTTAGTCACTTCTTTTCCCCTTTCTCCCTCCCTTTCCTTTAAAGAGTTTGACCTTGGCCGCTTCCTGTGGGCCGGAGGGGATGAGGAAGGTCTGGTGATTGTGACAGGTGTCGCGTCTTAACAGCCCCACATGACATCCCGAGGAGAGATAGACATTTGGAAGGGTTTTTTTTCCATAAGGGTTTCACTCATAACCTTAAAGAGACAGTACGTGTGTGTGTGTGTGTGTGCGTGTGTGTGTGTGTGTGTGTGTGTGTGTGCATGCACACTGACAGTATCGATGTGAGAGAGGATGTGTGTATGCGTCTCACCACTGATTCCCAGCTCTCATTTTGGTTATTGGCTTGGATACTTATCACCTCCAGCCTCCGAGGCCTGATTAGGTTGAAGCTACTCCAAAGTCAAATTTTGGATATCAAAGGCAATACTCAACTTTGACATCTGTCTGCAGCATCCTAATACGAAGATATTTTGAGAATTGAGCATATCATATAATATGTGGTCCATACACTTATAGCAAGAAAATGCGTTTTTAAGGATTACTAGAAGGATACAAGTCTGCAAACACTCAATTAGTTTGGTGTAAGTTATCATGGTATTACTGGTGTAGCCTTTAAAAATACAAAATAAGTTGTATTTGACTTGTATTGTTTGTGTGATTGCTCTTTGGTTGCAGGGAAATATTATTAAATTAACATACATTTCAATAGAGCATGCACATGCTTTATATATTCTATATATGAATCCTTGATTTGGTCTCTTTGCGAATATTTTAACTTACACAAATACATTGCCACTTTGCAATACTTGCATCTGGCTTACGTGTTGCAGCACATCTGTGGTTACATATTTAGAGGTGAAGTAATTCCTTTAATGTGTTCAATGTTTCAGTCAGACTTTGAATATGATCCCTGACTTGAAGAAAGGTGTGAATAATGAAACTCTCAGTAATTTGTGAGCAGACATTAACATTAAAACGTGGAGTACACATATATTCCTTTGTTCAATAAAGTTGCAGGTAAACTTCAGTGTGCTCCAGAACAAACCTGGAAAAGTCATCTCCTTAGGGCCTAGGGTGAGTCAGACATGGTGTGGAAGTAAAAGATGGGCTACTATCTGAGTTGTTTACTGTAGGCTGGGAGTAGGCTTTATTTTCTGCTAAGGAGATTAGTAACAGTGAATTATGCATATCTTATTTTCTGGATTATCTCAGGCACTCAGTGATAGTATCTCACTGGATAATCTCTTTTAAAGTTGTTCAGTTTATTCTGACTGTAAATATAGTCATAGTTGCTTGTTTATCTTTTCTCGAAGTCCAATTTGGTCTGTGCTACTTTTGGATGGACTGTGTTATTAGTACTATGATTACTCAAGTTGAAATATTTATAGGCGGCGGTCTTTGCTTTATAGGCACAGTAATGAGAGAAGGGTGGATGAAAGCTACTGTAGCGTACTAGCCGTTTTGTCACTTTGTGTGTGTAATGTACGTGTGTGTGTATATGTGTGTGTGCCTGCATGCAAATATGAATGGGTGGCCTGTCTTGTCCAGTGGTGCGTTTATCCAGACACAGACCTTTGCTTCAGCCAAATCAGGCCCAACGCAGACAGTGTGCATCCATGCCATTTTCAAGCTGCTCCAATTATATCTGCTGACCGTCCACATATTGGCCAAATTTACAATAATAGCATATCTATTTCTATCCTAATGGCTGACATTGCTTGGCTTATCCATGCATGCATGTCGGTGGTCTTTTATGCTTTATGGTTTAGTCTGTTCCCAGCCATGCGCAATATGTTGTAGTTTGTCTTGGCCTCAGATGTGTATGTGATGCATGAAGCCACTGTGTGCTTATGTATCTGTGTGCATACATTAATATCTTTGTCAATGAGCATGTGCACTTATGCTGTGTGACCCCTGACATATAAAGCTTGTGCATCTGTACAACAGTATTATAGTATATTATTTCAAATTGGTGTGTGAGTGTGTGAACCCAGTACGTATGTGTTGGTGCGTGTGTCCATGAGGCCATGTTTACATGTGTGTTTGTGTGCCTACATACAGTCTGTGTCTGTGATTTAAACCCAGTGCTTTGCAAACAGGCCTTGAGCCTGGGCCAGCTCTGACAGACAGGGTGGTGGTGGAGTGGAGGGGTTGACCCTCTATAGCTTAGAGAGCCTCTGCACAGTACACCCCCCCCCCTCTCCCCAGAACCCTCCTCCCCCTCATACCCTTCCTCCCCCCACTCCCTGCTGCCTAGCCCCAAGCGCCCGCAGGCACTAGAGATGCACGCATGCGTTGCCTCACTGTGTGAGGCTTTGTCTGTTTGTAAGCATGGATGTATGTGTGTGTGTGTGTGTGTGTGTGTGTGTGTGTGTGTGTGTGTGTGTGTGTTAGCATGTAGATCAGTGTTACTCTGTGTGTGTGTGTGTGTGTGTGTGTGTGTGTGTGTGTGTGTGTGTGTGTGTGTGTGGATGAGGATCTGTGGACAAAAGAAGCAACCATGTCTACTTCTTCTCTCACTTGGCAATAATCATTGATGCTCCTTTCTGCTCTACCTTTCTGCTCTATCTGTGTGCCCAATGCATTTTCATGTTGTGTGTGCCTTTTGTTTTTAAATGTACAATGCACAAAACAAAACAAAAATCTGTGTTAAACGGTAACACCTAACAATATTAATACAATTGCAATATAAATACAAGAGACAGAAAGAGACAGGCAATTGAAATGAATGTTTTTTGTTTAGTGGTGTAGTTTAAGATACAGTAGCTTCTATACGGTGGTTTATACAAACGTTATGAGCAAATAAGCCATTTCTATTAGGCATACAGTTCAGAATACTGATATATTACCATCACCACATATTTGGCCTAACAATCCAGTGGTGCTATTCACTTGTGGAACTTTTATGACAGCATCCCTAAGCAGTTTCCATTGCCTTGATTTTATATTTGCTCCCCCTCTAAATATTTAGTATGAAATGAAAAGCATCATGTACATCATTAGGCCTCAACCACTGCTCATACAGGTTTGTTTGAGGCAAGCAGGGTAGATTGTCAGGAGTTGCGTTACATAGTTTCCATTGCAGACATTTTAGAAAAGTAACTGGTAGCTCCTATCTCTCCACTTTATAAACATGTGTATCCCTGCATCCTACTAAGCTTGCCATTCTTAATCTGTTGCAGTGGTCCAGATGGGTTATTCCACTAACAACAACCAGCTCAAATACATATCCCAAATACTGTAGTTCCAAACTTTTCTGATGGACTAGCCCAACACTTTCCGTGACTTTTTATATGACCTGTGTAATTACCAAACCTAGCACCAACTCAAGCACAATCCAAATTCCCACGCCCAGACCCAGCCATACTTCACTCCCTTCCTCAAAATCTAGCCTCCTCTAGGAATCAGTACCACTACACCTCTTCCCCATCCTCAGCCCTCTTCTCACTACAGCTATACATCTGTCCTCAGCCACACCACAAGCTCCTCTTCCAGCTCCATTGCAAATCCTGGCATAGCCATTTCTAAGTGGCAGAACCAGCCACAGCCCTATTCCAAGTACCAGGTCCAGAACCATCCTCAGTTTTCTCCCAAGTCTAAATCTATATCCCTCATTCCTTAGAGCTCCAGTTTCTTCCCTAGTCTCAGTCCCAACCGTAGTCCCAGCCACAGCCGGGGCTTCCATGTGCGACTGACACATAAATAACCAAGCCTGTCCGCCACCCAGGCAAATTCAAATGCACCTGTCAAAGTGATGAAGCACCCGCCCGCAGGGAAGCATTGTTTACATTTTCACTCCACTCTTCGCAAAAGTGAGATTCTAATTATTTTCCCACTGTAAATTAAAGCCAAGTGGGACAGAACTACAAACCAAAATGATCATGGCAGTGGCAGGAGAAACCCCCAGCTCTCCTGTGTATGAACTGCGTGAAGGGTGGGAAACGGCTGAAGAAAGAGTGTGGGTGGTATACGGAGGGAAGGTCAGTAGCTTTTGTCTTTAGGAGGGTAGATAGCCAGAGAGACAGAGTGGGGAGAAAACGGAGGTATAGAATTCACACAGGCTGTGTAGCAAGTCTACTTCTGTTGTGCTCATTACAGGCAGGGTCTAGAGAACTTCAACCAACTGGAATACATTATGCCCTCACATTTCATACATAATAATGTGCCAGAAATGTGCTGAATTATTTTTCATACCAATGGACAAGAAGAGAGAAAGAAAGACAGAGAGAGTGAAGCAGAGAGAGAGAGAGAGAGAGAAAGGAAAGATTTAATTAGTCCATGGGAACATGCAAATGGAAGGTAAAATTAGACAGTGGAAGAGAGACCTGGGGAAGAGAGAGCGCACGAATGGTAATGATGGCTATCTAGTTTGGATCAATCATTAAGGGATCAGGGGGACTGACAGGCCTGTTTGTGCCCACGCCTTAGGCTCCTGTTCTGGACAGTCGCCAGCCCGGCTCAATCCGCCTGTCCACGGAGACTTCTCCTTCTCTACTCCCTTCAGTTCAGTCACACACACAAGTACACACACACACGCATATATTTGTATGTATGTATATATACACTCACAGATCATACATAAAAGCAATAACGTATGCAACTTAGGTGCACACATAAAGTATATACTCACATGTTTTCAGATAAAAGCTTGACATTTGTATGGAGTAATCACACCGGGGACTTGTGAGTTTGTGTTTATTAATCAGTGATGCATCCCTCCTTACGGTAGTGTTTTTAAAATGCTGAATAATTTGTTCTCTAAGTCTGTGATTGGGTCCCATTTTGACACTGAGTTTTGATTATTTGTTGAAAAGTTTTCTGCAAGGTCATGGGGTCAAAATTGGGAGTTATTTTGGTTGTCAGCTAGGGCATGCCGGATTATATGGGGTCGCAGTGGAAATGTCCTTTTCTAATAATGGTCAACTCCAGACACTGGGTTTATATCCGACATGTCAGGAAAATGTCAGACACTCATATTTGTAGCAGTCAAGGACGTTTGAGATAAATACATAAAATACACTGTACCTATCCCAGACATAGCTATTACTAGACCAGTCTGTCACCCAGTGGAAAATTACTATTTAATTCTGTCTGCCCTCTTTTTAGCTGTTAGTTGCAAGTTTAAATCCTAAATTAGCTATGAATATGGGTCACTTTTTAAATATAACACAAATGAATATCCTTTTTATAATATAGTGCATTTATCCTTTTATCTCTGAGGCAGTGATGCCTATTTTTTGCCTCAAACTAACAAAACAGCTAAGGAATTCCAAATCCATCTCTTGACAGACTTACGCAAAATGATTGACAGGTCAGTCAAATTTTATTACAAGTCACAGTGGATTTTTGCAAAGAAAAGCTTTCCACAGGCGTCTGTATTTAAGTACTGATTGCTTTTATTCTGCATTCATATGTGGTATGCTATGATTCGGTAGGTGTGAAATCGCATCTTCTCCCAGAAAGACAGACAGACTATATTTGTGAACCATGGAGCCATGTCTGCAGCTGTGCCATCCCCACTTCCTGTGTCCCTGTCCCTCCCTCCCATTCTCTATGTGCATTTGCGGTAATGTCTACAAATCCTGAAATTTATGTCCCTGCTGGAAAACATGGTTTGCTGTTTATAGTCCTCCGCTAAAAGAAATAAGGCCCGTCTCTCCTGATGCAAGTCAAGGGACTGATGCAGACTCTATCTGATTTCTAAATACAGACCCCAACAATAAATCCCAGCTTGATTGGGTTTGAATTGGGTTAGCTCACTTGAATGCTATCTGCTTAACCCACAGCTGGCCTGTCTGCTCCATGCAGGCATTGAACCTAAATCAGTCACTTAGTGCTATCAAATGGAACAATGGTGGAGTGGAGAGAGCACTCAAGCTAGGGCTAGAAGCCAGGCTAGCACCATAACGCAACACAACAGACCAGAACAGAGTAGTGTAGAGCAGACAGGCCCTCTAATGCTCTTTCCTTTTTGTGTCTCTGCAATGATGCATCCTGAGAGCCATGGTGCATTGCATGAAATGGCATCACCCAAACTGAACACACAAACACCTTTTCAAGCTTTTGTCTTGTCTTGTCAACTGGATTTCACGTGCTAATTAGCGTAGGATGGTGGCATGGCTAACATCAAAAAAATCTATTTCCATGCAAGCCAAAATACATACACATGCACACCACACAGGGACATTTAAGCAGGTGTGTTTAACCAAAGTGACTCAGAGTACAGAGGCTGAATCTGTGGTGTTTCTATCACCACTGTACAGCTTGGTTTATACAATCCTGGACTGGGGCCTTAACCGGGTCATAGGCACACTTCTTGTGACCAGTTCAGCAGGAAGGGATGTTTTCTTACAGAGTTTTTTTTCCGCATTCGTGACTTTAAATGTTTGCAATTTCTTACTGTATCATTTACGAGCCGAGAACCACGATATAGGATGAGATCTAGGAATTACTGCACACTCTCCCACTTGTGTTTCCTCAAAAAGAAAAAAAAAGCAGCAAATCAACATACACACACTATCCAAACAGACTGATTGCTGCCTAGCAGTGGTGCTGATTACTTTAGGAATTCAGGTAATCAGTTTCCCTCAGTGTGGGCCGAGGCCAAGCTAGAGGCAAGGCGCAGTTGAGGCGATTTCACTAATGAGCGTCGTAATTAGCGTTGAAGAGATGCATCCCCGTTTTCCCACCTCCCCCTTACACACAGATACACACAAACCTTCTTTAAATGTTCTTAGCTAGTCTTCTTTCTCTCTGCACTCGTGACATTTTGACAATGAGGTCCTTTCTACTCATGGGGCTGTCTGGTTTGCAGTTTATGCAATGTCTCTAATTACAAGTGGAGTAATGGCTCCCACTGTTTTCTCGGTGAAGTGCCTAGAGTTGTGTTTGCCTAACCGTTTATAAGCGTGGGGTGACATCGATACACCACCAAATTAAACCTCTCCTTCAGCTTGACCCTGCCACTCATGGCCAGCCGAATGAGTTTGCCTTTTCCCTTTTTCTGTATTTTTAGACGAGTCATAATTACGCAGCCAATTAGGGGGTCACCTTGAGTTTCACAAACTACTTGAAAAACTTCCTCAACTTTGTGTCTCTGACTGTGTGTGTGGCTTAGTGTGTGTGTGCGTGCATGAGGTTTTCACTGGTCTGAGTCTGTGGTGTGAGAGTTAATGTTTGCATTATGGCCCGTAAGGCTCTGTATAGCACATGCATGTACAATGCATCCCACTAAAGCTCTGCCACCTACACACTAGTGAAACCACTGTGTACAGTTTCGATGTGGGCACATTATGTGTAGTTTGTCACTGAAGGTCAAAATGACATTGTTGAGGGTTGAAATTGATGTTTAAACCAAGTTTGTAGATGTGCATAATGCTTGTTTGGGTGTGTAGGATTTTTTGACTAATTTTCACATCCTAAAACCGATTTGTCTTTTAGTTAACATGATGTATAACATCTGCGGCAATGCATACGATCAGCAGACATTCAACCATTCATCAGCAGACACTATCAGAAAGGGAGAGAGCTTCCATGATCTTCACACATGGATGACTTTGAGTTACATGACCTATATAACATGTTACACGCTCCGCTTGCTGCGCGTGCCTCACCCTAATATAGAGGGGCAGCGCATTACAGGTATGTAAGCCCCGATACTCACACATACACATACACACGCACACACAAGAGTCATAAACAAGCCTGCCACCAGGATTTTACATATGTGTGCATGATCACAAACACAACCTGTCTCTTTACCTGCTACAGATCAGGCCCCATAGGACTCATGCACTACTAGGAATTAGTGTACTGATGTACTGTATGCCAGTGGTGCTTATCTGGTGGCTGCAGTTGTACGTTATTAAAATGAACATCTCAGCAGTTTCCAAGGTAAGGTTCAGACTGGTGTTAATGCACTGTACATGGGTTTTTGATATAAGGTTGTCTCAAGGAAATAAAGTTATGACACTTGTTTTTGTGTCAATTTCTGACTGAATATTGTCACACACACTCAACAGCGTCCAGTGAAAGCTGGAGAGTATGTTCACATTGAATGTGTCCCAGGTGTGATAGAAATATCTTTTAGAACCTAGGACCTTTTAGAAAGCAAACAAACAAAATGCATTAAATAAATTAAATGAAAGAATAATGTAAGAGTTCCCTTCTACATTATTCTTTCATTTAATTAATTTAATGCAATTTGTTTGTTTGTTCTTTGTTTGTTTTTGTTGTTTTATCTTCTTCTCTTCAACAACATAACTATTTAGCAACCCACTTCGAAGCCTTGTATATCAGTCCTTTTCACAAGCCTTTGAATACACCAACAAGGAAGAGTTTGTAATCCCTGCTCACAACATATTATTATCTCATTTTCATGTTTGTGCTTGACTAGGTGGCAGTCTATGACTATATCTGGACAGTGGAAGACCCATTGGCCGGCTCTACAGCCCCTAGTGAACCCCTAAGGGAAGGCGCACCCCCACCAGAGAGAGAGACCAGCACCTATGTGGCAATCTACATCCTTTTCCTGAGTGGGTTGAAACAAAGATACAGGCACTTCCTCCGACAAACCGATGGGGCTATCATTGAGGTGGGATATCAACATATTGTATGTATCTTTTTATCCAACAACGTTTTCCTGTTTTGCTGCTGGAGATGTGTGAAACACACGGTTGAGGGTCAATTCAACTTTATGAAATTGGCAGTGAGATTAAATGCAATAGTTTCTGCAGCATGAACGTGTACTTTCAGAATCAGTATGCTGCATTAATTATCCGACCATAAATACAGCGAGAGCACATACTTGCACCATGAAAAGGGTGAAGAAATGGGATGGAGGTTCACGAAACACTCTTTCCTTTCCTCTCTCTCTCCTCCTCCTCTGAAGAGAGAAGGGGGAGAGGACAGACATGGATGCAGCAACTAGTTCCTTATTCTGCTTTCAGAACAATAAAAAGACAACAGTACAGCTCTGTGGTCTGAAAGGGTGAGATTTTTGTTTTTTGCTAGAGTAAAACCAGATTCAAAATAATTCTTCTTTTCAAAGAGGAAATAACAGAATTTGCCCTGAGAAAAAAGTAAAGACTTAGTTCATTATGCAAATATAACTGCTACTTACCAAAAGTCAACAAAACACACCCTTTACTTGGTCTCTTCTCTCTGTAACAACCATTCTCTATACAATTTGTATGGTATAATAAAATTCCAGTGCCATATCCTATTTACCACTGTGTTATGACTTCTGATGAAATTTAATTTAAAACAGCAAAGAAAAAACCCAACACACATGCATGCATTGTAATTATTGCAACTTATATGTTGCTCCTTGTCCTCCAAGCCCCTGAAAGACAGGTGGGTCAATTCACAGATTGTGGCCTAATTAAAAGTAGTGCTTTGTGACAACTGCTGCATTAGCAAGAAGTCACTCCTTTCCTCAATCATTCTGTCAGTCGCCCAGGAGCAACCTGGATCATCCCAACAAAATTAATATTTTGAAGTTTGAATGTCAGAGGAGTGAGGAAGGAGGGGGTTATATGCGCTAACAATTAGCTCTGAGGCTCTTTTGCGTTAATGGTTCGCCGTCATAATTTGAGTGATGTGGAGCTTCTGTGAATAAACACACAGCATGGTATATTTATTACTAGTGTCGCACTGTGTGTGTGTGTGTGTGTGTGTGTGTAGCCTCTAGACCTGTGCATAGCAGATGAGACATCTTGGGGGCCACACACTCATTGACACAGACAAACACAGATAATTTTTTTATGGTATACAAAAAACCTACAACCTTAAACATAAACATTTACTGAGAGTAAAAGAATGAATTCCTGGTATTTCTGCGTTGCTGCCGCTATGAAATCATTCATAGTGTGCTGACTCTCCATTCTTTAAACTGTGAAGGGAGCTTCATAGAGGCCATCTTAAGTGAAAGATAGGTGTTACTGTCCTTGGGAAACACATACACGCACACGTAATCTTTCTGTTGCTCTCTTTTCTCACACACACTGTGTCCCTTGGGTTTTGCTGTCTGTTCCATGCAACTTAACAGGCAGGGACCTCCAGTAGCAAGAGATGCCGATGGCATCCTCTTTCACCCGCTGGTAGTGGGGAGCGATAACACCGATGCTTAGCATCGCAGAGAGAGCCTCATGCCATTCCCCTTCGCCTTGCAGCGCGGACCCCCACTTTACATATTCCAAACTAATCCTCCCCTGAATATATAGACTTGTTTTATGTATAGAGCAAGATCCAGGAATCACCAAAGGGCATCCCTAGCACTCGGAAGAACACTTGAGCTGATTTTATTACTGCTTTGTATAATTCTGGCAGTGATATACACACTGCAACAGGGTGCTGTGTACAAACTGGCCTTCATATGTAAGGTGACAGCTCCTCAGAGAGAAATAACAGCCGTGCAGACACTTCTAGAAAAATTAAATGGATAAAAACATATAGACTGAAATAGAAAAGGCCTCTACAATGAGATGCAGTGACCACAGTAAGTCCCCCTCTGTTCTTAGATTTATGGTATTTTAAAGCAATTTTATGGGTTTTCCTGTATAGGCTTATTACTTTATTCACTTATCACAATAATGGCATGTTTTATGGTGATGCATTTACACTGCCATGTTATTAGATGAAGTATTATGTAGCTTGAATCCTGTTTGAGCAATAAAAACAAGTGTAATTTATTTTAATTTGCGCCAAATGCTGAAGTATATTTGATATTTTCTCACTAGCTTTATTGCAACCTATCAACATAGCATTACTTTTCTTTTAACATTTCAATTTAGGACATGTACTCTGCACAAAGAAATTTTTTTCTCGCTCTTATTTTTATTATTAATATTTTATATTTTTTATATATTTAATATATTTTTTCTCTTCAATATATTCGGGGGTTTTTAAATTCTGTCTTGAAACCTTGATCATATGTGTAGATGACACTTGAAATAGGAGGACGACAGTGACAAAGGAAGTTCATTTGACTGTGTAATAACGTGACTCCGTTCTCTGTCCCAGTTAGTTAAAAGACTAATCCTGCTACTTAAGAAGTCTGTTTCCATTTACTGAGAAAATATTGACGGATGGCTCATTTCCTTTTAAGAGCTCTGTTTTCGCAGGCAGTGTCCTGGACACCAGTGCCCTGGAGGACTTGCTCCTCCCTTAGACTAACATGACCACATGACCGCAGCTCCGGGGGAAAGCAGCTTTGCATAATACCCACAAATTTACACCAAAAATTTGTCTAAACGAACACCTTAAAAAGCAAGTCCTGGAAGAAGTGCCCTGAGCTGTAGACACTGTTAGGAAAGAACAGAACAGTGAGGTGTGTCCTGTTTGATTTGCTGGAGAGTGAGAAACTGAGCAAGAGTTATGAGAAACTAAATATTTCTGTTGTTTATATAGCCATTATTGAGCCAGTTACGTGGACTGAAAGGTTTTTTTTCCCCATGGAATGGAGTGGAATGAGTAAATTCAGTGTTGTGGGTGTGTTGTAAAACAATATAACGATAATGAAGTCTTTATTCACTTGCATATTGAATTCTGTTTAGAAGAAGAAGTTAATATTAATGATCTATCATATGCTCTCATTCATCGTGATGCCAGAGGCAGGTGTCTGTAACATTGACCGTGTTGAAGGAATCTTCTAGCTGAATCACAACAATACAAAAAGTTAAAGCTATGTTCCCATCAGTGTGCTCCAATAAAAGACATTAAAGGTAAAGTGAGGTGTAGATTTTGAAACACTCATTACCTATAAACAGATGTTCCCCAGCTGCCAACTCACAAAATGCACTGCTGACAACAACTGTTAGGACCGAAATTATGCAGGGAAGTGCATCTATATAACCTAGGACCTTCAGAGAAGGCCTCATAACAACTCTGTCTGAAGAAACAAGATGGCTGATGAAGAAATTAATGCAGGCAAAGTCATTATCTTCCCTCTTAAAACCACAGTGGGTTTATGTCCCCCTGTGTCGTTTTTTCTCCGGGGCTAACATTTAAGTGTCGATGGACTTATAAAAAGATAGGACAAGCCAACTGTGCTCCTTTTGTCTCCTTTCCTCCATATGGGAGGCATCAGCATATGCAAGAACTGGCTCAGCTTCTGTAAAACTTCCATTAAAGATGCACAACTAAGGCTCTGCCAGCTTGAATATTACCTCCCTCCGCAAATTATTTATGGCTCGGAAAAAACGCTGATGATGAGCATCTCCAGCGACTTGTATAAATAAAAACACTTTTCTCTGCAATTTCAGCTGTGCTTTCTTTCTCCCCCCTTTTTGGGGGGATGTGCTTAACCATTTCTAGAAACAAAAGGTATGCAGTTTGTTCACATAGTAAGGTGTCACTGTACTGCATTCAGTTATCTTAACCTCAGCAGGCGTGACTGTGTTGTATTATGTATGGTTTGTATAATCCCCTTTTAGTTTGTAGACTTTTATAATCACAGCGACAAAGCTGATAAAAAATAATGATGATGCTGATAATAATGACACTGATGATGATCAGAGAATATGGGAAATGGGGGGCTGTAAAGAGCACAGAGGATTGCCTTTTCATGTGGGACACCTCATCATCTTGATATGCCATCAAATCTCTCATTAACAAGGACCCTTTGTCTTGGCTTTCCATGACTCAGCCCACCGTCTGTCTGCACATGATGACGACTCTTCGCCGGACCAATATTGACCTAATTTAGCATGCAGAGAATATGAAGAAGTTAACCTTTCAAAAAAACACCTTGCAGCAACATTAATTGACAAACCGCATCAATTCTCCCTCCTACCCCTCTTTTGTAATTACTCTGCCGTACGTTTGATTGCCGCTGCGGAGCTTTGGACCCACGCTTCATTTGCCGTGAGGTCATCGGCAGCCCTCAGAAATATGAATATGATTTATACAGGAAATGAGTGTGTTCTGTATGCTGTGTGTGCTGTCTTTTCTACATGTGGTGTGTGTGGCTATGTGAGATACAGAGAAGGAGAGAGAGAGAGAGAGAAAGGGGGGAATGTCCTTGGCTACGTGTTGTATGTTGCATGAGGAGATTAATGCCTCCCTGGCAGCCATATCTGCTTAGCAGGAGGACTTCTCCAAAGTACACTGGATGTAATTATCAGGCAAGTTTATACTAGTTTTAGATAAAGAAGCACTCTGTGGCACATTTTTCAAGTTTGCTCAATTGCTGCTCTGTGTAATTTGCAACTTTAGAAAAGTGTCAGCCTACCTTTTTGACATGACTACTTGATGCTGCTGTTATGAAATATAGTGCTGAAGATGTGTGGAAAGAACGCAGGGCTAAATTTGACTTAACCCGTCAATGTATTAAATTTCCGGTCATTATTTATGCATTTAAATTCACTGAATTTATTTTCTTTATAAGTTTATGGTAAAAAGATATTTAGTTTTTAAACAGATTGACAATGTATCATTTTATCGTGGTTTATACCAGTGAGATTTAAGATGTACTTCACATCACTGTACATAAGTAGGCCAACCCAGAGTTGTGAGAGCTGTTTCCCCTCTGGGACGAGAGGTAGTGTGTCATATAAAGTCTCCATTTCTGCTTCTCCTCCAAGTTCACTCTAAGCACCAGGACAGAGGTAGATACTATGCATGACAACACTACTCGCAGGCCTCGAGGAAAATAGCAGCTCTCCTGCCAATCTCAGTCACTGTCATCCAAGTTCAACCTGCACTTTGAGATGCTTGATACATAAGGCCCCCGGGGTCCTCTGAAACAGTTGGCTTTAACATTGTTGTACTGTTCATTTATTAAGTTTCCGTTCATGTTGCCTTGCTGACTCTCGCATGCGTGGGTTGTTTTTTTCTCTGAAGGTGATTGGGGACATAGAAGGGGCGAACAATGCAACAACGATGGGGCCCTGCCCGTGCCAGGGCTCTGCCGTTCAGAGAGAGGACAAGGAGCATGCAAGTGCTCCACACCAGCTACGGAAACGGAAGAAAATGTTTGGCCGTGAGTGTTAACCTGATGCTTCTTCATAAAAATCCCCTCTAATTATTATCGCAAAAACATGTTATTTGCATAGCTAGCAGTTTGAGAGCACACAAAGAAAAGTACACATTTAGTAGTCCTCGTCACCATATATCACACACATGTGACCCGCTTACCTGTGCAAACTTTCCTATGTTTGTTTAGCAGAATTTACACAGTTTGATCTGATGTTTCCATATATCACACACATGTGACCCGCTTACCTGTGCAAACTTTCCTATGTTTGTTTAGCAGAATTTACACAGTTTGATCTGATGTTTCGTTCCCCAAGGGTTGCATCGTGTTGAGCCAGTAGGAGGAACTGGGTGTGGCTCCAGTTTTGCACTGCGAGATCTCCATTGATATCAAATCAAAAGAAGAGATAGTTGGACTAAACTAATGTAAATCATCTTACCAACTGTCTGTTTGACTTGAAATCTCTGTAATATAAATTGCAGTACTTACATTTCTTGAATAATTTCTGATCTTTTTATAGTTGTGGAATTTAAAAATGGAATTATTACACATTTTCTCAATTGTAAGCAGCTCAACACTGATTACTACTACTAGTACACTAACTACTACGATAGCATTTTTCAGCAGTAAAAAAATGCATGGATTGTGTAGTATTTTCCGGGTACCATACCCTTTAATGCTTAATATAATCAAATAGGTAAATGATGGAAGGCTGATTCATCAGAATAACCAAAAACAGTATTGTAAATGACATTGTCCTTGCATCTCTCTGCAAATAAAATAAATAGTATAGTATGTGGACTGATAAGCAATTTGTAACCTAATAAACATTGTTCAGAAACACTTCTAATGAATGCAGGTCATTAGGTGTTCAGCGCCGCCTCAACACAATGAAAAATGAAGATTCTAAAAGTCACTAATCAGAACACGAGTGATAAAATATCAATATTGGCCCCACATTAAGCAGGATAATATTCAGGCCAGCTTGATTTGTATTGAATATGTGTCTGCTAGCCGGTGCTCAGTGTAATGAAGTGGCTCACAAATCAGGCCATAATGGCTGCCTACTTACACATATTGCTTAATTAAAGGTTGTGAGCTTATTAGCATGTGTCTCTGGCACAGGGCGCAGGGAGATGGGAATCGGGATTCACGTCGTTGAAGGCCAGGCTTTAAAGGTTTTATAGATAGCTAACCTATCATACTAAAGCCATAGCCCCCCACTAAAATCAGATCTTAATAACCTGTCATTTTCATTGATGATGATTCTCTTTATGGGCAGCCATTACAGATCAAGTTCTGGGTCTTGTTGGATGGCGATAGCGGCCATTCGTGCTCGTCATTATCAGGAGCACACCTTACTTTGGCCTTGAAGTTGCGCCTTACCTCCATGTTTAAACCATCACAGTCATGGCCCGGGGGCATGGTACACAGCACTTATGGACACACACACACACAACACATTCTCTTTCTGATCCTCAGAGCCACAGGCCTTTCTGGCCTGGAGGTCCTCATAAAAGGAAGAGAGAAATTAGATGACATTTTTAGATTTATAAGTCAGTCTGTGATATAAAATGAGGAAAGTACAACTAATAATTCTACAGGGAATTCATGGATCATTTATCCACTTTATGTAAATGCTGAACAGATATTACAGCCAATATGTTTTGTTTATTTTGGTGTATTTTTAGCATTGGCAGGATGTGTTAGACTCTCGTGTTGCATCCTGTCTTTCTGTCTGCCTTTGACACTAGCCAGAACCTATAGAGCTAATGCGCTCCAATTAGAGATCACTCCATTAACAGTGACAGGGCTACACCCCCCAATTCAATCAGCCCCCTAATGAACATTAAGCAGAGGCGCTGCCTCTCAGAGATGACAGGAAGCTCTTCTCTTTCTCCGTTTGCCCTACCTTACCTTTGTATCTTTTTTTATCCTTATACCCAACTCCTGTGTTCTTTTTACTTTCTCTGTATGTCTTTTTTTAATAGCACAGAGAAGCAAAACCAAGCCGCTATAAAGCATAAATATTCCTCTGGTCTATGAATCTGTTTCGTTCACACTTTTATACAAATGTATAATTTTTGATGAATGGCTTTTGTTTCTCTTTATACTTTCTCTCTGGTGGGATCACCAAACTTTCAGTTCACCATCATCAAAACAATGCCCTGTGCAATAATTTCCAACTGAGGGCAGAGGGTGAGGATACAGAGGGGGCAAAGGTATTTCAATGGTTCAAATATTTGATTGTTAATGACAAACACCATTTCACCACAATTTAAATTTCAAATTGATCCCTGGGAGCAATTATTTCTGGGGGAGAGAAACACGCCGCTAGGTCTCTGCTCCACACATTTGCTGATTTAAGTTAAAAGAAAACCTTTTTGCAGAGCTATCAGAAAGGAGCTGCAACTTTTTGAAGTGCCTGCATCTGCTCAGAGCCAACCCAACCTGGGGATGTTGCTGGAGAGTGAGAAAAGAGGGGAAAAATAAAACATTAAAAGAAAAAAATAACACTTTGTCTAATTCTATATTTGTGTAGCCCTCAGCTTGAGGTATTCACATAAAACAGTTTGTATTCAGAAGTGCTGTGGTGATCGTTATGCTACGCGTTGAGATCGGCAACTCTTGGGGCACGGTTGGCGGGTGCAGCTCAGCCTGATTCATTTGAATTAAAGTTACCCAACTAAATAAAAGGGATTCAAATCCACACTTTTGCTGCTTTGATTTTTTTCCTTTTCAAACATTTTCTGATTGTTTTTTTAAGGCAACCACTAAAGCATTTCTTTTGATGAAGAACTTTGTACATTTACTGTCTTTGCATACATGTCTATATTTTCTATTTACCCAACTTCATTTATGGTACCTTTTTGTTTGATGTTGAAATGTAATTATGTCTTGTAAGGAGTGAAAGAGCTTGGTGCTCTGATGCTCTTTTGATCAGAGGAAACCTACAGCACAATATCCATCAGGGAAGTCTGACGTTACATTCATCTTAAATGTGTGTTCACTAGACTTCTCATCTATAAATAATATTTATTTGTCTGAAAAATATAATCTTAAATATAAAATCAAAGTAAAACTTGTTTTTTATCCTCTATCTTTGCATACATTACTTTGTAATATTTTACAACTTGTAAACAAATGAATGTTCCAAGGCTCTCTTTATTATTATGTGTTTTATTTTAATAATTTATACAGGGAAAACTCACTTCAGCTTTAACATCAAGCCTGTTACTTAGAAGAGATGGTCTAATCAGATCAGCGACACATCTACTGATCCTGTCCTCTGTGACATTAATTTTAGTTGGCCCCAACAATGCATAACCTGCAACACCAGTGTTACGGTGGCATTTATGTCACAGTGGTAGAAAAATAATATGCAAAACATTTATACGTTCCAGACCTCTGTCAGGTTGTTCTGCCCAAGCTGTATTCATCTCCACTGACCCCGAACATGATTTCCTGGTGCTTAAGCCACGGAAAACACACACGGTCAGGGTGTACGGAGATGTCAACATCGTGCCATATTTCTGTGGCATCTGGATAGATCATGTGCCTTTCTGCACACATATTTATTTATTTTTCCTCTTCCAGAGCAGTGTCAGGGAGGCAGATGTCCTGCTCACAGGAAAAATAATTTGCGGAGAAAAAAAAGGGGAGGGGAGGTGGAGGGAAATATATATGAATATGCAAATCTTGTCACAGTGTGGAACCTTGTAATGAGTGGGAAATGTTGTCGCCATCTTTCATTATGCAGAGGTCATTGCTTAATGCCAGGCAGCTGGGCCCAGCTTCTTCTCTCTGCGCTCCCCCCAACCTCTCCTGTCATCTCACAGCAACTTGAACCAAACTACAGCCTGGCACGCAGCTACACAGAGGTCACAGACACACTCAGAGAGACACATACACATATCCGTACACAAAACACCTGCATATTGCTGTTGTTGAAAGAAACTCCTGTAGCTTCTGCTTTGTTGATTCTTTTTGTCACTTCACATAAAGGATTAAGAAAATATTTGAAACTCCTAAGCTTTTAAGACACACTGCACTAGATAAATAAAGAAGGCACTGTTTGTCTTAGCTCTGAAGTAAATATATACTTACACTCATCACTACTCACAGAGTAGTTATGTAGCTGCGTGTTGCTGTTCAGGAGAACTTTGCATATGAACCCTCACAGTGCATACTGGTTCTGAGAAAATGCAAAGTGAGAAGACTAATAAAGATATGACTCACATCAGTCCACCAGACAGAACTTGTATGGGTGGTTGTGTGAGTTCAAAGTTCAAAAGTAGGCAAAGCCAGCGCTGATCACGTTGTGGTTGTTGTTGCTCCTTGCTTTCCTTTTGATCAACACTTTCGGGTTTTGTAGATTGCTGAGATAGCTCGCTGCTCTTCTGTCTCCTCTCGCAACAGCTTTCCTGAAATTTCCGCTGGCGTCTGCCCGACATTGAGCTATGGGGCTAATCATTAGGTAAACCCCTCTCCCTCTCTCTCATACACTCTTCAAATAATCCTGGGTTTGAATGCTAAAAATGTAATGAACTTCACGGTTCATTGTGTCTGACATTGCTTAATTAATGGGTGCATTTAAAGTACATAGGGCCCCGGTAATTGATTTATATGCATGATTTGCACATACAGCTGTTGGTTCCTGTAGGAGACTCATCACTCAAAACGTGGCTGTGCTGATGAGAGGCTGGCTAGGTAATATCAGGATGTTCTGTTGGCCAGTTCAGCCATGCGGAAAAAAAGACCAATTCATATGTTAGCATATTTTCCTTTGAGATTACAAAGAACTATTTTAAATTTTGACTTGGGTATTTCAATATTGTGTTTTCAAACACTTATAATAGATCAAATAATTTCTTGATGTGGAAACCTTTTGCCTCCTGTAGCATAATTGATTAAAACAACAATCTACAGTTGAGAGACATTATTTTTCAGTGGGCTATGCCTGATGACGAGAGTTGGACACAGTTAGTTTCATGCCACACGGAGCCATTAAACCTCCTCACTCCAGCACAGTGCTTCTGTCTGACTGTCTCTCACTATCAGTCTATGCGCCTGGTCGCTTTCCACACAGACAGCTTGCATTACTGCACCTGCCAAGACCAAGCTGGACACAGATATCACCAACAATAATGCCAAGGCAGTCTATTGATCTGTGAACTATGGTACACATCATGCAATGGGCATATTGTGGGTTTCAATTTAGCATGAAAGCCAATGCGCTTATATGGGTGGCAGAAAACACACATTCCTCCTAATCTGAATGAATGCTCTTTATTTGGTTTAAATGGAAACACTGTGTGCAGCTCATGCATTGTGCAAGATGCTGGTGAGCCAAACTAGCAGCTCCATGCTACTGCAGCCATGCATACACAGCCAACCGTACTGAATATTCATTATGTAATCAGACACAATGTGCACTACGAAATCAATATGATACAGGTTGTTTTGGATGAGCATTATCATCATCAATAAACTCTTTGAAACTCTATAGACTTAATCTGTTAATGGATCGAGTGGGAAAAAATGGTCTTTGTATTTATTATTGCTTTTATTAAATGGTTTAATAACTAGAAGGTGGTCATGTATGATGTAGACATTGACACTATAGATTAAATTTAAAGCAGCAACTTTGTCAGGTATGACCACTATATAGTGACCTTGACTTTAATATTTGTCCGGTTAATGGTCATGTTGAGGGGTCACTTCATCAAAATTACGAAAGAAAAACTTTTTTTTCTCTTTTTCTTCTAGTTTTTGTTTTATTAGCTTAAAATTAATTGAATAAATAAATTGTTAAATTGACTGGAAATTGTTGTCGCTGTTGATTTTGAGTCATTTTTCGATGGTGTGAGCACTTTATAGTTGGATATCTTAAAACCTGGGCTAATAAAACCAAATATAATCTGCATGACTATATATGTGAAGAAAATAGGCTTTTTATTTCATTTGGCTGGACTCTTGAAAACACCAATCTTGGAAATTATATTGTGGACCTAATTATTGTTCAAAGCTCTAGTTTTTCTTAATGCTGAGCCACCACCTTTGCAGAGTTAGCATTTAGCATTCATTGACTGTGGTCTTTATGCTTAGTCCAGGTATACACAGTGTGGTTATAATTATTGTTTTCTGTGGAGATCTGGAGGTCACTGGCCCCTAACCATTATTTGGGTTTGGACAGACCTTCTGTGGAGCGCAGATCAATCTCTCACCTAGAGAACATTCTAGCATATTTCTATCACCAGCATATTGATTTTTCTATGAGCAAGCCCCTGTTGTATGTGTGAGGTGTTTTTATGCACGGCACATAGGGGGTGCAGCCTGAAGTATGCACAAACACACACACTTGCATGCACTGTACATGGCACAGACACATACACAGGAGCGCACACACACACTTTCATTTATGCATTTCTGTAGACACCCATAGGCATTTCTGTGTGTGAAATGCATGCATCGGCATATTTAGCCGCTCTACATCTCATACACACACACACACACACATACGCTCCTTGTTAAAGCAGACACCAAGTGAACCATGTCCTCTATGGGACCAAGTGTCTCCCTTTCTTTATTACACACACTAATCAATACTGGCCTGGTGTTGAGGCCTGCCATCTTTCCTCTGCTGCCTCCTTCTCTCCCTCCTCATCCCTCCTTCGCCTCAACCATCTTCCATCATTCAATTTCACATTCTTCCCTTTCTTATTTCTATGACTCTATGCACCTGAATTCCATCCATCCATCTGTCCATGCATCCATCATCTATCCCTCCACCTTGTGCACCAACCATCAATCCATCCATTGATTGTTTTGGTTCTTGGCATCTCTTTGATGCAACTAGAGCTAAAGAGAGATAGAAAGGGGATAAAAGTGTGAGTGAGTGAGTGAGTGAGCGAGAGAGAGAGAGAGGCAGCATTATTGTCATCTATAACATGGCCAGACAGGGGAGGGTGATTTGGATTTAAATAATGTATTAGATTTTCAGAGCTACCATCCACAATGCCTCACAACACTGTGGAACATAATAACTTAAAGGTACGCACATGTGTGTTTGTGTGTGAAGGTGACTGAAGAAAAAAAAAAGAGAAAGGCATACTATATGAAATTGAGTGTTGCGTGTAAAATGTGTTTGATGCAGACTGATTGGATCAAATTGTATTCCTGCTGTTATTTAGCAATAAAGAAAAGAGTATTTTATTGTCCAAGTGCTTTGAAAACATGACTTCGTAGTCACGCTGCATAGTGGAATTAGAGCTAAGGGCTTTGGCACCTGTGCTTCGAGACAAAAAAGGTGTCTGGGCAGACTGCGGGGAGGTGGGGGGTATGGGATTGTGCTGGAATTTGTCAAAAGCCAATAATCATTCTGGTGCAGAAGAGAAGTAGTATATCAGAGCGCCAAATCAATATCACATTACTTTGAGTATGGGAGTATATACAAGACTCATCAAATTGATTATTTTTGATGCTACAATGGCAGTTTCATTTGCTGGGGCCCTCAACAACAACTACTGTTCAATTACCAGGGCTGTGTGTGAATTGAAAAAAAAAAAGAAATACAACAAGACAAATGGATATTTATTTGACTAAAATAAAGCCTTGCTTGGAATAGAAATGAGGAATGGTATGTCACAGTCAAGCTCTGGTTAAAAGATGACTTGTTTCATCGGACATTGAAATTTCATGAATATATTTTCCAAGAGCCCTGGAAAAACAGAATTCATCATGAAGTTTGTACAGGCCATAATGTCACAGCGAAGATTAGTCAATTTCCTAATGTATTGTGCATGTAACTGTAGCATTGTTAAGCATATGCTTCCCCTGGCTTGGTCACAGAGCATGATGGCAGCAGAAAGAATGCGATGGCTGATGTTGTTTCACACACTATAGTTTGGGTCTCTTTTAAAATTATTTATAGCTATGACTAAAACTATACTGCATATTGTACATTTTAATGAAATACATTTACACTTGCAGAGGCTCCCTTACTTGTTTTTTTCGTGTAATTTCTTCTCCAGTGTTGATGTTTGTGTATGTAATTTTAAAAAGACAGACCACATTTACATCTAGATCAAACAGTGAATGTTTTTAAGTAAAGAAACAATATCATTAAGGCCTGCATCAAATGTTTCGTCCCCAATTCATATTCTTTAGTTTGGACTAGGTGCACCCTAAAAAGTTGTCTCCTTAAGTAACACCAGTCCAACTGTTGCTAAGAACGGCCTCTACCAATGAACTCCTTCTCTTAATGGCTCTAAGTCTTCAATATGGGGCCATCAGGAGAGACAAGGCGCAGCGGCTCCTTGGATGATTAAAAAGTCATTTCCTTAACTGTCCTCCCAGGATTTGCAAGCTTTTTTTGTAAGAAAACATTAAATTGCTCCAATCAAGCATAAACGTCTCCTGCTTGTGGTGTAATTTGTACTGCTGTTCGCGTGGTGGGCGCTTATTTGTCATCCTTTTCCTTTGGCGCTTTTCCCAACCGCCTTGATCAACAATTAATGGTTGAAATTGCTTCCTTGTTACTTATGGCTGTGGAGACAGATGCGGCAATGCAAAAAAACAAAACAAAAAAACAACAATAAAAAAGGAGAAAAGAAAGATACTTTAATTGAACAGCAGAAATGTGTTCAGATTGGTTCAACTTTATTCATACAGTACTTTTTCTAATAGTTTTGTAGGGCATTCCAGCAGCATGATACATCCCATTATTACAAAAATACAGTATCACCACAGCAGTAGCCCACTCGTTCTTTCCTGTCCACTCTATTCTGTTCCTCTCTACCTCTCTGCTCTTCTGTCTCCCCCTCCCCCACTCTGTTCTTTTACACAATGACCTTTAGTGCTCTTTTCTTCATTGCGGGGACAGGCCTGGGCCTGGCATCTGATAGAATCAATATTCTATTATGATAGTGCGTGGAGCGTGTGGGGCTTTACAACTCCGCTGTAATAGTCTCTCTATTTCATCCCGTGGCAGCCATGGCCTGAGGGATCATCCAGGCTTCTCCAGGCTCTATGCTCCCAGCATCGCCCCATTTCCATTAACGTCACAGGCCTCTGCCTACCAGGGGACAATCTGTGTGACCGATGGATGGGGTTGAGAAAGAGACCAACCCGGTTTGCAATGTGTGTCAATAGACTGTGTAATAGCCAGACCTGGGTGAAATGTTAGTTAAATGGCTTTCCGGTTTTAAAAGAAACAAGCGGGATACTTGTGCTATTTCTTTTATTTCATCTCAGTGCTTTTTCCACTATTAAATCTCCCTGGAGGTGAAATCAAACTAAATCAAGTAATATTTGAAAACATCATGATAGGTGGGGATATCCAACCCACATGAGGACGCTGCATCGCTGGAAATTTTTAGATTGTTGTCATAACAAAATTATTCGCTCTTGCTTTCAGACGTAAAGTGTTTTCCTTCCTGGTGAATTTTGTTACGACAGACAGAGGCGGAAGAGGCAACAATTAAACAAAAAGTGCACTGGATGTGGACCATGGTGCCATGCTGCCCCCAGCACCATACTCCAGCATGTAAAACAGTTGTTGATTAGAAGAGTATACTAGCATGGAGGGAGTGCTAAAGTGAAATGTTAAGCTATTAGAGATCATGGCACCAGGCAGACCCCCATAAAATATTCATGCCATTACAGCTGCCTTTCTCGAATAATTAACTAATGTGAGTATTTTACTCAGCCAAACGCAGTTACGGTTTAGAAATCATTGCATTTAAATGTCATTTGGGCGTGGAGTTTTGATGTGAATTCTTAATCTCGGGCAATAAACATTATGAGGTTAACAGGGCACGCTGAAGGAGGCAACTAGGTGTCAACCTTAGAGCCTTCCATCAAACCTGTGTTAGAATCCATTTCGCTCTAAAATGTCAGCATTCGTTGTAAAATCCATTACAGTCTCTCTCTGTCAAAAAGTTGTTGGAATGCATAATATTTGTAAAGTCACAGAAGTCAAGAACAGGCCCTTTAAAGCTTATGGGCAGTGCAGAAGTGCCCTCTGCGGTCCTTTTAAATGTCCTAGCAGTCACATCTTTAGGAGAACACCTGCAGTTTTTATCCTCATACTCCTTCAGCCCCATTTACTCCTGATGTATGTCTTTCTTTCCTGCAGAAGAGTTGTCCCTAACAGCGTTCTTGTTCCTCATTCCCCTAAACTCCGCCCCCCCACCTCTCCATTTGATTGAGAGTTGGGCGACTGGAGGTGCGTGATGAGGCCCCGCTCGTCTCATATTCATCATGATGTAACCGTGAGCAACCCGGATCTAAATTACCTTCGTCTGGCATCATTCCAGCACATGCTATAAATGAGGTAATCGTCCTTGACTATAAAATTTGCATTTTCAAGACTTAATTGCTATCATTACATTTTTTGCGTAATTCTATTAATTTAACAGAATGGAGGTTCAGAGGCTTTTTTATGGTTATAATTTGCAGTAAAACAATGCATTCGCAGAGTAGAAAAAAGTCTTGAGTAGAAAAAGGGTGAGCGGAGCATCACGACCACTCTGGCCTCTCATCATGACTTTCCATTTTCCCTTTCCATTAAAAGAAGGAGGGGGGGCGGGGGGGTAGCTAACAAATACTAACAAAAACTCCACTAACATGCAGTCAGACAGAAGGATGTGTGTTTGTGTAGGCCAGCATGAAAGGCTCTCTCAGACTGAAGACAGAAATGCATCAATTACTTCCCATCATCACATTGTGTGGGCTAACTGAAGCTTGTGTTCTTAATAATGTCGGGCTGGGCTCTATTTTTGCCACGCTTTTTTTAATATCTCCTGCCTCCTTTGTGTATATACGTCCACGATGTCAGCTGTGCTCAGTAGTGCCGTCCCTGAATAGTATGGTGGAGAGCACGGCGGATGACATGGAACAACGGAGCCATCAACTCCCATTTATGCTTCCCGCGGTGACCTTGCCACAGACGTCTACGAGGTTCAGAAGTACGCCAAGCTAAGTGCCAGCAACATTCTGCAACCCGCTGCACTTCCTCGCACTCTGCTGACCTTAAAAGTGTGTCCTCAATTTGGATGGAGGCTGAAAACACACACAAGCATTCTGCTCCTCCTTCAATTTTGCACTTGTATTGCAATGCCCTACTTTTATCACACTGGAATTGTTCACAATTTTGTTTTCACTAAAATGGATGTAGATTTATTGCAGGTGCTGCAAATCAACTAGCGGCATTGCAGACTTGCTTAAGTGATATTTCCTTTGGCAGATCAAGCCAGGAAGCAGTAGCACTGACTCCAACGACTCCAGCATAATTCATATACTTATTTTATAAAAATTCACTTTCTTCAAAAACACAACAGGTCGACGATTTACATATTAAACTGTAACTTCCACATGTTTACATGGTTTAGGTTAAGCCCACGATCACATTATGATGCATCCTCCTCCCAGCCAAGGCCTGAAATTCTATTAATATTCCTCAAGCTTGTACAAAATGCGAGCATGTGGCCCAACTTTAGTGATCAATAAATAGTGGGCCGACACAATGAATACATTGTATGTTTGTAACTTCTTAAAATGCACCAGCAGCTCAATAAATAGATAAATAAAATAAAAAAAACCCTGAAGGCATTACATGGCTCCGTATCCTCAATGTGCAACCATTTGACAACAATGCAGCCAAAAAATAGACAGCAGGCTCAGAGGATGAATGAATCTTTTCAGGGCTTTACATCTAATGTGTCCCAAAAACAACTGCCTTTCAGTCCATGTGCACATTATCATACTCAAGATATGGCAAAAAATAGTGCTAAATAAGTAAGCATTTAGTTGACACTCTAATCCAGAGTGATCTACAATAAATGCAAGTGTTAAATAACATTGAATTCCACAAGTGTCTCAATTAAGTGCAAAGGTAAGTGTTTTGGACAAAGTAGCATGGGCCAACAGTACAGCATGGTGCCTCTCTAGAACAAAATAATCAATATTTGTGAAAATGGACATTCGTTTCTTGAAGCAATACAGTACCGTAGGAGTATTAGAGTGCCTTTCTTCCAGGTCTCTCTCTCCTTTCCTCTCTTTCTCCTGTGTACCGCTCATGCTGACTTCTGCTGACACTGACCAGGTGGCGTCGTCACAATGGGTTTCCATGGAGCCTTCAAACAGGAAGCAGGTAAGGCCTGACACTCCGCCCTCGATGCTTAACGTAGCGGCGAAGAAATACTGAGCTCTGTTTTGACCATGTCAAGCAACATCAGCTCAAGCTCCGGTGCGAGGCGAGGCGAGGCGCAGAAGACCGTTTCCTTCTTAAGTCTCTGTTTCACCGTCTTGGGCGCGAGTGTGTGTTGTGTCTCCATTGCAGACGTGGTTGAGAGAAGCTGTCAGGTATGTACGCACAGGAGGTCTTCAGAGCACTACTGACAGGGGCACTTTAGTGTGTGTGTGTCCGTCTGTGTGTGTGTGTGTGTGTGTGTGTGTGTGTGTTAAAGAGAGAAGGCCTGACTCACCTCTGGACAATGCTTCATGGCTGAGTTACAGTTAAAGGCCCAATCCTCAAACCCAGGTACAGCGAGGAAAAAGATACAGCATGAGGGATGTTTTGAAAAAATACTGTATATGCACATCTTGAGTTACACTGTGTTGGAAAATACAGAGCAGACAAACATGAAATTTGCAGTCAAAATGCTGATTTCAATAGCATAAAAGCATTTATCCCCTACTGAAAAAAAATTGTATAGTAATATTAAAAGGATAAAAGTATTACGTTACATTGAATAATCAAGGCCTACATGAGGCTTTAGTGAATCCAATGCTTTGTTTGAGTTTGGATTTGAAATTCTCAATCATGTGCTGAGAGGTACAACTGTTCAAGACCGCTATAATAATCCCCATCTATCAGCACACTAAGCTCGCCATATTAAAATGTTCTCTCCTCAGTGATTTCGTTCGTATTTGCTCAATGACATTTGTCAATAACGGTTCAGCATTCTTCATCATCAACATTCCTGTGATACGTGATGAGCAACCACATTAGTCACTCCTGGTCCGTGGCCAATTCAAGCTGTTTGCTCAAGATTAAGTTCTAAACATAGAGAAACAGAGAAATCTTGAGTTGATACGAGTGGCACAGCAGAATGTTTTGATAGTCACTGTTCAAATGTTGAATATGAGCCAAAACAGTATAATAATTTTTTTTAACTGGAAAGGTGTAATCATTCCTACAGTTCTACTCGTGTTGCCATGTTTGTGCATTTCATGCCCCATTTGTCCCATTGGAGCTGCTCGTTGTCCTGTGTTTGTCCGAGGCTCCTGTATGCATGTGAAGCTCCAACTTTTAAAAGCTTAAAAAGAAATCGGTTAGAAGTTTGTTAATGCCAAAATCAAGAGCTCATTCGACTTGGTGAAAGCCCAGCTCTTTGCATACTGAAAGAGAGGGGCATTTTGTTGATGAAGCACTGTACTTGACATTCATCTGTTGTGCAAATTAACATTTAATAGCCATACACATTTGAATATGTTCTTTCTTGACACAGTGAGAAACCCGCAACGTCGACTACATACACAAGCTGAGGAGAACGAGAGATGGGTTTTTGGCCGCGAGCGCTTTTGCCCACCGCAAGCAAACATTAATTGTTTTGCGAAAACTAACTGCGGCGCCCATTTTTCAACATTGTTTCTTGTTTTGTTTCCTCCTGTAAACAACTCTCGCCTCACAATTTGTTCATCATAACTCGACATTGGACGGCAGAAAAGAAACATTTTTCGTGCCCTGGAGTGACGACCTTGAAAAAAAGGCTAAATAAAAAGGACCACTGGGAGGATGATGAAGGCGGAAGATGGTTGTGCATTTTTCACATTTATGAATTAAAGAGATGCTTGTTGAGTTATGATGCACAGCTCATCGGCAGAGACTGCCACCATGTGTCGCTGTTATATACAAGAGTGCACCTTCTCCAGCCAAGTCACTGAAACAGTCTTTGAATACTGAAGAACACACACAAACATGACACTTACAACTGTTAAAAGCCTCAACATGTGCGCACACATCCACATTTTCTATGGAAGGGCTTATACCATAACTGGCAATTATTTGGCAGCGCCTTCTCTGGCGCTTCAGCTCAGCAGTGTGACACCATCTGTCTACTGGGTGCTGTTTGTTTGGTGCTGCTTGACTTCAGCTTGAGAGGACTCCACTCTGCCACTCCTCAGGTGGTATACACCGTGTTTTAGAAGAGTTGTCATGGAGCGTGCAAAAGGTGGCAATAAGCCAAGGTGATGTCATCAAGAGTTTTTGCCTCAGAAAAGAGAAGAGAAGAGGTCCTGAGTGTTGTATCTGTGTGTTTCTCCAGCTCTCGCTACCTCAGGTGTGACAGATGTGACAACCGAGACAGAACAGTATTTAGCGCCTGGAGGTCAGGTAGAGTTAGACTCAGCAAAACCGTCTCCTCCTGGTCAGGATCAGGTGCTCTCCTTGGGGATGAGAGTTGAGGAAACACTGATACCAGCCTTGACCCTGTATTAAGTGGTGTCTTTGACTGTGTGTGTGTGTGTGTGTGTGTGTGTGTGTGTATGTGTGTGCTGGCACCAGAGAAGGGGCATCTCCTCCTGATTGAGACTGATGCGTGCCGATTGGTTGCCAGGCCATGCTCAGCGGCGGCTCGGCAGTGTCAGGTGAAATTAGCAGCCATCAATGAAAGACCCTCAGACCTGGGGGATTCATTAGGGACAACCTCCCCCAACTCGACACACTGACAGCCCTTCACACTTACACCCTTGACACACACACACAAATAGCAGACACACGCCATTCCATCTTATCCCACAGCTCCAAATAATGACTCCCAGCTAAGAGAGTGTATATTATATTATATTAAGAGTGTATATTTACGTGTGTGTGTGTGTGTGTGTCCTGGCCCACTATTTTTCTGTTCTAGCATGTGATGCTCCAGAGCAATTTTAGCAAACACCCCGCCCACCACAAACCATCATTCACAAGGATCTTCTATCCAACATGCCTGACTGTCTCTTCTAAAAAAACAAAAAAACATTGGAGCAGGATTCAGGTATGATAGTGCGAGGTAGGCCCATGTGTTAAATTTTCACTCTGTTTTCTTTTGCACAGCTCAATCTGCACATCGGTCCATATATGAAGCTAGTGCCAACAGGCAGTTAACTTAGCTTACAACAAAGACTGGGAAGAGGGGGACACAGCTATAGCCTGGAAAAATGAACCTATCAGTACCTTTAAAGCAGACTGATTAATATGTTATATCTCATTTGTTTATTAGATATTTATACATAGCCAGTCTAGCTGCTTCCACTCTTTATGCCTTAAGCTAAGCTAACTTGTGACAGACAGATATGGCAGTTGAATCGAGATTCTCATCTTACTCTCTGTAAGAAAGCGACTAGCCATATCTCTTAACTATTTAAAACACTCAAACACAAATGGTTAATGAGATTTCCTTATGTGTGTTTTCACTTTGTACTCCCACAGGTATGTAGCCAGAGGTGGCATGTTTCATTACACAGCCCAGCTCAGTAATATGCTCAGGGAGGGTGCATTAACATTATTTGCATTATAGGGGAGCCTTCTGTCTCCAGCTGGACACAGCGTTCATGCTACCTGAGTTTGGCATTATCCCAGATTTGCTCTGGCAGGTGGGAAACTGCTTTCAACTGGCCAGGACGACGTCCTTCCCTTTTCATCCTGCATATACATGCATGTGCTTTCATTTAGATTCCCATCCACCCCCCTAACTTGTATCATCCCCTCTTTCTTTCCTATTTTTTATTTTCAGTCCTCATTTTCCAACAGATACCTCCCTCTACTCCTTTCTCCGCCATTCTCCCTCTTCGTTCTTTGAAAATTATTTGATTAAATTCATTTAAACATTCCATACACTTCAGTAGATTCAGTAAAGGACACAAACTGTACAACTTCTGTTGTGTTTACTGCCAAACCAGTTTCTTGTTCTTTTTTATAAATGTCACTCTGTGCCTAAACGTGCTGTGGCAAATTTTGTAACACTTCTAATTCATCATATTTTTGTTTTTTATATGATGAAAGTGAGTGTGTGTTTAACCACACATAGAAAAGTACATTGGCATAATCATTTAATACCGGCTTTTGTGCCAGTGTGTATCTGCATGCCTGATCAAAGTTGATGACTTTGAACTCGGGTCCATTTGCCCTCATGAGAACTCTCTTAATCCAGTGCTTCCCAGTTTAGGAGCATGTATCTGCAACACAGAAGCTCCGCTCATTAGAATTAGAGACATTAGTTACGACCAAAGGAACTCTATTTCACGCACATCTCCCCGACGGACTAAATGAAGCTTTGCAAATCCTCCTCAGCTTTTAATAGCTGCCACTAATATTACAGGTCACAAATGATTGCACCCTCCGACTCAGATTTGGCTGATCAAACACAGGCTGAGATTATCAGTGTTATTTACGCCTGTGTATCACTCTGGCATAAACACGCACTTATGGAAATGCGATCCCTCTACGGTAATGCACTTTATAATGATTTATGCTAGAACGATTCATGGAAAATGTGGCAGCACAAGCCGCATCAACCCACAATCCAATGTTGTTGTTTTTTTACCCGGCATTTTTCTTCTCTTGTGTTTGCAACACTGACTGAGAAATTTCACTTGTAAATGTGTACATTCATATAGGACGCTGAAGTCACAAAGCCTCGGTTCATGTTCAGGAAACACAAGAGCAGTCTGCACTATAGCATGATGGTTCCACCTTTGCAAATCAATTATAAAGTCTGGAGTAAATAATACGATGCATGTCTAATTACCCAACAATCCAGTAGCTTTTGGGGGCCATGCCAAGGAGAAATGGAGCTAACACGTGCATTACCACTCAAAGAAACACATTAACACAAACCCAAACATGCATAATTGCATTCACACACACCTAGAAAACACACAACTCGAATAAACATGTAGTCACAGGTACTCAATGTATCGACCAATTAAAATAAGGGATTACTATGTTGACTGCATGTGTGCCTCTGTGTGTGTGTGTGTGTGGGCACTGCTGCCTCGCAAGCAGGCAGGCAGGCAGGCAGGCAGGCAGGCAGGCAGGCCTCACATTGCCCACAGCTACTCGGTAAGGATTCCCGATAAGGAGAATTAGTCAAAACTTGGGAGCTGCCAGTCAGCGCCAATTAAACTTTAATCTTGGGCTGAAACAGGCACAAATAAATTAAACCCTTGTGAGCGGCAATGTGCGCTCTCCTGATAATAGGGGATTGAAGTCGTCTTGGAGCGAGGCTGCATGTTCCCCAGCTCAGCCATGGCAGGCAGCAGTGCAGGGGGAACAAGGGTAAGGCTGGTGACAGAGTGAACTGAAAGGAACTCTCAAAGTTGACAGAAACATAAACATTGATACGCACATAGACGAGAACACATAAATGACTAGAATCATTGTTGGTGGACAGCAGAAATAACAGCACTTCATTCTCTTTTTCTGTCCTCATCTTGCAAGTTAGTAAAACGGTTTTCAGTTGTTTACGTGTCTGATAATTTAAATTACAATACAAAAGTAACATTTCAAATTATGCTTTTCCCATGTTTGATAGATTCACAATGTAAAAATAATATGCTTTGTCTACCAGATACATACAAACATTCCCCTACTATACATGCCCTCAGAGTGGTAATGGCTCTACGCAAATATCAATAGAGATCCTTACACCTTTTTCCATGGTCCATACCTAAATACATTATCTTTATTAGAAATGCCACCCAGGCATGCAATTGACCTCAACACCTTTTTTTTTTTTTTGTAAACTCTGCATAAACCAAGTATATGTATTGTAAATGTCTTTGGACAATCTTGGGTTGGAATCATATTGCACCTTGCAGTGTGTGTTGGAATTTGATAACTAAACCATGCATGATGCTCCCAGTACCAATTGGAAATAATGTTTTCAATCATGCTCAGGCATGGAAAACAGAGTACCAAGTATCAACCAATATAATATTATTAATAAAGAAAGATCTACCCTTCATATCAGCCAGAGGAAATACTTTTACTGTTGCAATATTCAAAAGTATGGTTGTCTCCGTGCACACTGTGTAGAGGGGGATATTTCATTAATATTTTTTAATGAATTAGGACCCTTATCTCTATTTCCTGTGCCCGACCTGTGCTAGCCTGGTGTTTAATTTCAAAGTAATTTTCCTGCTATATGAGCGTGCCGTTTATGTATTAATGTCATGGGCCTCGTCAGCCAACGCCATGATTTATTCCAGAGTAGCGGTCACATACATCCTAATATCTTAAAAATAAGCCCCAGAGAAATGCTGTAATGAGAAAACAATAACATTAACAATATTAGCAACAATAATGAAAATAATTGCAGCTGTAGCAACAATGGTAATCACACATAGAAAATACCTCTGTGTTTGACCGAATCGTACACAATTATCATGCATGTGTATATAATATAATTAATTCTATGTCTGAGCCTCTTAGCCTGGGGCGATCAGCATAGAATCAGTTTTGTATGTATAATAGATCAGAGCGCAGTTCATGAATAAAACAAACGTGGGGAGTATGCAGCAGTGACTGTGAATGTTTGTCTTTGGACAGCAGAATCAAAGTGAACATGTAATATTGTGATAATCCATACTTGATGAATTCAAGGGGCTGACTTGCCTTAGCTAAGTTCAGCTAATTTCCAGACATGGCTTGCCTCCGTAATTGAGTTTCCAATAACATTATGATTATTCCAGCCCACATGATAATTGAATTCAAGGTATTTTTTTCTTAACACTGCAATATTGTAGATGTGTGATTATTATGCATTTGCATGTAGATTTCAGTGCCTTCCTGAAACTCATCACTTTTCTCCTAACTGGATTTCCTATATTGTAGCATACATTTGGCTCATAACAAATGACGGGATCCCCTCTCGTTATGAGCACGGAGTCAATTATTCCAAAAAGTTCGTTTTTATATAAATTTTAACCCACATAATGATATTGCAAAGAAGATTCCTCCCCGAAAAAGTCTCCAAAAATTTACCCAGCGCCAACCTGTTTCTCATTCTCATTATACGTGAAAAGTGAATATTTTTACTGTTGAACTCATCAAATTCATATCACTGCCAACACTCCTCCCGCGCTTCCAGTTTGATCCTGCTTAAGAAATGCTATCAAACTTAGACACCCCGGTCCCAATGCTCATCTGTTGCATAATGTAGGCTGTATAGGCAGTCGTGGTGTGGGTGTGAATGTAATTTTCATTAGAGCCCCCACAGATTCAGCCCATGCATAGGGGTACAGTAGGGGCACAAAGCAGAGCAGGGAGATGTCTGCTGAATATGGGAGTATAGCAGCGTTCATTTCAGAGGCACAATGCGCCAAATACCCTTTCCTCACAGCTCTAGGTGAACTAGTTGGCATCCTCTGTACCCCTCTATAAAATAAATTTTTGACAATGCAACACTGAGAAGTCGATTCATTCATACATAGCAACATTAACTAGGCAGAACCCCCTTAGAAGCACCGCCCAAACCCCCCAAGTGGGAAATTATTTACCATATCACCCTGTACTTGCCCTGGAGAGCGAAAGAGCTTTTGAGTGTGATGCTGAACATCATCAGTAGGTTTATAGCAAGGAGAGGGTGAGCATTTCAGCGCTAGCATAACATTAGCTGCTCGGCCTGAATTGTGCTAGCTGTCACATTGGGGGGGATGACTGGGCAGCTAGTCGATGCTTTGAGCTACTGGGCACACATGGATGGCTGTGAATGGAAGCTCTATCCATTCTCATCATTCGGAGTAGCCACAGGGTCCGTACAGTGAGGATGGCACCAGCCAAGACATTATGCCAGAGTTTAGCTGTTGTTTTGCATAAATGTTGAATCATGCCAGCGTCCTTTTAGAGTGTAACAACAGCCTGCATTGATATTGATTTAATGTTCACTAATATTTAAACTGCCCCGAGGGATCGATGTTGTTGAACATGATTTAATATGGACTACTGGTACAGATATAAATACAGCCACATAACACGGAAAATCAATTATTTGGTGTTCAATTTAACTTCTTTAGAATGTTGGTAAAACTGACATCAAATCACATATGTTTCATTTCAAATTGAGATATCAATGGCTTCACAAAAGGGTGTATTCTATTACAAAATAACTTAGAACATCATCCATTGATCAAAATGAATTAATTTCCGGGTAAATTTTTTTTAATTTAAAATGATCACACACTGTATCCTTCATGTAGTGATATCAAATGATAACGTCAGATAATTGTTTCTTTTTATTACTTAACTTTTTCAAAGCGAATATGTATCCTTGTAGAAGTGAAGTGAATCCCTGATGATGAGGAAGGGGCAAAGGAAAGCCAGAAATAAGTAGGAAAGAAAGGTTGCAACAACTTTTAACAAAACATGACATGCGAATGAGGGCTGAGTCCTCATTTACATATGCTGACATTTTGCAGAGAATATTTCAACGTTAGGCTGAGCTGTAATGAACTCCTGCCAGGGAGCAGTCAAGGAATAATGTTTCCATAAAGGTAACCTGTCCACATCTCCTCCAGGAGAAAGATGTGGAGGAGGAAAAGAGACATTTTTCTCTCTCTCTCTCTCTCTCTCTTCCTCCATGCTGGGTGTTTGGTAACAAAGGGGTATTTTTCTTTCAACACGCTTCATCCATCTTGGCCGATACTGATTTAGTGTATTTTTCCACCCTTTTTACAGGCTAATTGCACACAGCGACGGTGAATTTGTTAGTGGTGACACCTTGCCTACCCATTGGGAATGCATCTCATTACCGGACGCAATGTCCAGGAACATCAGATATTATTAGCTGTCATTAATCTGCCATATATAGTGAAGGGGGAGAATGGGGGGAAAGAAGGGCAACAAAGGACACAAAGAGACAAATATGATGGCTGGAAAAGGCTATGTGGTAAGGTCAAAGTTCACAATGGTTAGCAACAACCCATGTGCAGAAGGCGAGGTGGAGATTATGAATGATATTTGGATGGAGTCTTAAACTGGGAACGGGCCTGAACATTATTCTAACCTACAGAGACTCCCTAAAAAACAATGTTCCTTTCACATACACACATTGTAAAAAAGCACTTATTTAATAAAGTGGACTAATAGTGAATGACACGTCAGCTACGACATTCCGTCAGAAAAAAGAAAGGACAAAAAAGATTGCCTTTCTCATTTGTGCTATTTCAATGAAAAATTTGCGAAATGGTTGAAAAATGTGGAAAACACACATTGTTAACTCTGCGGAGAGTTGGGGGTGAATGAACTTCAGCCGAGCGGCAGGTCTGCATTGAAACTTGGATGAACTGATAAAAGCTAAACAATGTAATTTGCTCACACACATCACAAAGCTTTCTGTTCACTTGCTGTCTTCAGCCATTATTAAAAAAAGCTACATTTCCAGCTCATATCCGTAGTACAGAAAGTCTAGATGCCAGTTGTAAAAAATGTGTAATGTTTAAAATAATGAGAATGGTGGGGGAAATTATTGAAAAATAAAATGAAACACTGTGTGATTTTATTTCATGACCGTCAAGACTACAACAGATTTGGTCTGAAACAATCAAAATGTGTCTAATTTCAAAATTGGCAATATATATACTGTATTTTTTACTCTTGTTTTTATGGCGTATATTTAAATATTTAAATCAATAATATTTAAATGAGTGTATGTTATATCTGTATTTACAATTAAATGTGTTTCATTATCTTTCCCTATTTCATTTAAGCAGCTATGGAAGTGCTTTGATGAGTCCTACAGTATGCATGGTGAATAATGTTTTTGTAAACAGATCAACTACTGGGTCTGTTTTTGTCATGTTTCAAACTGTGTTTTGTTCTCAAATCCCATTTGACTAAAATGAATATGACAACCTTAAACTAGATTTTCAGAAGAAATTCATTCTCTTTCAATGCGGACTGATTGTTGCCCAAAAGAGTATGCTTTTTTTTCACACATATGTTTAATTTGATACAGCATCTTTGGCTGTTTTTCCTGCACAGCCCCGCCTGAAGACTGCTACATGCATACTAGATAGGATTACACCTTCTAAGCAGATTTTGTTGTGGAAGGGTTAACACAGATCCCCCTGCATTGCTGAACAAACAGGACACCATCTGAAGACACAGGAACTAACTGGGCTCTCATTAAGAGAATTTTTTCTTCTATGGAGTTAGGTGGGGGTGTGGGGTTCTGTCTTGCTTTTTTGTAGAAGAAGCACGTTGCGGCCTCCTGCCGCGTCGCCTGGCTCTTTGAGCGAGATGGAGTATATGGCCTAATGACTAAAAGTTCCTCTATAAAAAGTATACAGCGCAGCTCCCTGCAAATTGAGTTTCCTCTTTGTGCCAATTGAGGGTGGTTTATATAGGCTGCGGGGAGTTCCTTTGAACTCTCATTCCAAAAAACTCCAGATTCCTGGGTCAATCCCCCCCTACTCCTTTCCTTCTTCGCTCCCACCAATGGTGAAGATAGAGGAAGACTAGGCTGCTGTCTCAGACACCCAAATTCATGCCACATTGCATATAACGGTGTTTCCAGCCAGATTGAGAGAGAGAAAAGAAAACACATCTCAAAATAAGGTTAAGGTGGCATGAAGCAGGTGTTTCTCCTCTCCTTTATTGGTAATAAATGAGTTTGTAAATTGGACTTTATTGGATTAAACTTTCTAATAGTGTTTACATAAGGCCACGGTAGCATAAAGTCATTAGACGCTGTTGCACTTTCCTTATTTAAAGTGGCATCTTTATAGAGGGCCAATCAGGATGCCTTAGTTTCTTTACTAGAAAATTTGATAAGACCCTAAATGTTACTAGCTTACTCAAATGAAAGCTGTAAAGGTTCAGACTTCAGGGATATGACAGGGAACACAAACAAATCTTGTCATTTTACAAAAAAAAAAGAATGGAGTTGTCTCAAAAAATAGAAAATCTAAAACTACATTTTCCAGGTAAAAGTTTTATAGATTTATCAAATTTTCAGAGACATCAAAGTAATGTCAAGGAATGGTTTAAGAGTAATTTCTTCACTAATAAAACACAATTCTCCCAAAAAATCTCCCCTTGTTAAACGGTTCACTAATAAAAACTCTTGTCTACAAATTAAGAAGGCCTGCTCGCAAATACGAATTTGCCAAGAGGTACTTGGTGCCTGTCTTTTGTCCTCAGCTATCTTTTTTGCCAAAAGCAAATGTTGGCGGCATCCCATGTGGAAGCGAAGGGGGCCTGGATGCCCAGGACTCAGCCAAGTGGCAGCGATTGTTTTCCATGTCGGGGGCATGAAAGCTGGGCTCGTTCTACACTAATCAAAACCCTCAAAAAGGTCTCAGTATAAATCCTGAGACTTCTTCTTCTTCTTCTTCCTCTTCCTCTTTTCCCCACCCCACCATCTTCACAATTATGCACACACATTGCCATAAATCTAATGCGCTTTCATGATCTGTGGGAGCGAAGTACATAAAACGTGTTTGCCGGATTTGCATACAAACATACTTATTCTAAATCCCCCTCAGAAGTTGTAAATGATTGTCTTTTCCTGAAATACATCTCAGCAAATTGTATTTGGGCATGTTTATGAATCCTATTATGGCATGGGTTTTATCATATTTTGTGGACAGTGATGGCTTCTCAGCATAGCTGTTGAGAAGAGGGAGAGAGGGGCCTTAGGCGATAGACTTTGTCATTTGTTTCAGATGGGCGCTGGATTCCCCTTCATTGCTCCATGACAGGTTCACAGTACCAAGATGGATCTCTGCAAAGTCCTTGCAAGAGGGGTAATTCAGTAACTACTGTCTACTGAGTGAAAGAGGCTGCAGTCAGCGTTCATTTTGGCCTTTGATGCAACACTTGAATACGATATTTGGAGCCTAACATGATGCAGTAACAGCAGCAGAATCTCTCTTTGATTGTGGCCTTTTCAATTCTCCTTTTTTATACACCCTGTAAACACAGTGACATAATGGAGTGGAATTTTGCATAATAAGGCCACAATAGAGAAGTATTTATCAAGAGCTGGAAAGCTGCTGGGCAGGGAAGAGGAGGAAGACTTTGTTAGCAGTGCCTGTGAGGCCTGGGCTGCCAAAGAGATTATAATATCTCTATGTGCCGTGCCTCCCTGTAGCAACTCAAAAGCCAAGGTAAAGTACTGACGGCATATACATTATCTGGAATTAAAAAACAAGCCAGGTGCTGATAGTCTCAATTAGATTAAAATAGGAGAATTTTTTCTCTGGTGATATTTTCAGAATTGAGTCTGTTTAACCATCCATTTTGAAAATATCAAATATTTCAAAGACTTGTCTCTACTATATTTTGTACTTACTTTGCCTATAGGACCAGCTGAGCTCATGGACTTGTCAGAATCAGCCATTAATTGGTGGGACAAGCTGCTGAGTGGGAAGGTCATAAACATTTCAAGAGTTATAAAACTTTCATTAAGTTCTCACGATAACGCGCCAGTGAATGACCCTCTTGCTCTCTCCCTCTCTTTTTTGTCTGGGTGGCGTTGAAGAGGGGAATGATTGTGAACAAGCGGCCTCTTTGTGGCAGAGGGAGCCTTTTTCAAACTGTCTCGGCCTCTTGACTCGTCCTAAGCCAGAGATCAGAGCTTGGAAAGTGGCAAAACAAAGGGCCGATTTAATGAGATTGTAAAACAGGCTGAGGAAAAGGAGGGGGTTACCAAATAGCCAGACTGCCAGCTCTGGTCCATTTCAAAAGGTCTTTTGAGGACCTCCTCTAAGCCGTCTCAATATGAGCAAGGCGCAGGGGGGAGGGGGGGAGGGGGGGAATCAAAGGACTCCAAATGTTCTGACAGATTTTGACATGAAGAAGATGTGGATATTTGTCCGATGTTTTCCACACAAAGGGGTTGCATTCCTGAAGAAAATGTGTTCCACATTTCACATGTAGGGAAAGTACCCCCTGTCCCCTTGGGATTAAAATTATTTTGATTTAAATCATCAAATGAAAAATGTAATTTCAAACCACTGACAGTCATATCTAAATGATTGCAATTTCACTCAATTTGATAAGCAGTAAAAATATTTTTAAATGGTGGTGACTGAAAATAGATAAATCAATAAAAGAAATCAATTACACTTAAAACAAACACATCTTTACCTCAGATCACTGCACTTGGCAAATGAATCATTTGAATGAAGAAAAAAATGACTGAGTTGTGAAAAAATAAATAAATAAATAAAATAAACCTACCAATTATGATAGTCATAAGGCGGGACTTCTGGTTGTTTACACACATACCCTATAAATAGTACTGGCACACATCACAAAGGAAACAACATTCCCATTCTTGTCCCTGTCTTCTGAGTAACAGCATCACAATTATCGCAATACATCTGTCACGTATCTTCTCCCCCCAAATATCTCTATGGAATTAGACCATTTAACCCCTCCTCAGTTGTCATTCAGCGGGTTGGGTGTGGGGTGGGAGGACAGGGGAGGAGAGGAATGAAAACAAGCCAGAGTTGAGGAGATAACCATCAGGGTCCTAAAGCCATTATCTGGCTCCTGTCTGCTGTTGAGTGTCAGGAGTCACACCCAGGTCCAAGTTAGCCTGGAGCTGTTGACCTGATGGTCTCTGCTGACATTTCCATTCAGATGAATGGCTCTTCACTGCATGCTAGGAAGTGTCCATTTTGACCCTTACCTGCCCCAAGATTCCCTCCCATATTAACTGGGCTGTGGCCCTCTGTCTAACCTGTATTCTATTGCCTATCACCCACCTCCCCACCTCTGAGGCTCTGACGGCTGAGCCGTCTTCAGTAATAATGGAGGACAAATGAAGCCAGCCAGGCCTAATGGTGGTGGTTTTTAATGACACTGAGCTTTTGTGCTCTTTTCATTTAGACAAGGAGTGAGAGATGAGGAGAAAAACCGCCGCAGCACTGCGACAGTAAAACTGCAGCAAGCTGCGTGCCCTCATTTTAAGGTTATAGGACACAGTTAAGTTTCTTCCCTGAAACAGGCAGCCGTGTCATTAATGGCCTCGTCGGGGCACCGTGCCGTACACAGCTGTTTCTTTTATGTTCTTTAATTTGCTTGGAGGAGAAAATAAAGCGTGTGAGTGTGTCTTTAAGGAGGCCCGTGGACTTGAGACACCAAATACCAAAAGGACCTTCATAGGTGCACTGTAGTTAACCAGTGTAATTAGCAAGAACACAAGTAATCAGTCCAGGGAAGTGTGTCATTAAATGGCATCCCCCCATGATTAATTTGCCACTCGTAACGACGAAACGAACCTTCTCTGTGTCCTTAATGACCCTGGTTAATCTTTTAAAGAAACAGGGATGAGAGAAGACAGCGAGTAAGAGATGGGAGAGAGAAACTGACAGGGAGAGGGACTACATGTAGATATCAGCTGCTCACATCAATAGAGGTGTTTGCAGTTATGTAAGTTCTCAACCATAGCCAGGCTGGACTACTGAAATGCCGTTTCAAGTGGTTTTGGAGTGGTTAAGCAGCAACTGACACATAAATAGCTACAGCACACAATGATTTTTTCTGCCAGACAAATCCCTTTTTAAAGCCATTAAAGAACAGAGGCAGCACATGGTGCCCAGCATTTGACACCATGCTCTCTAAAGTGGAGGTGGCGAGGAGATTAGTGCAAGGAAAAGAGCCCCTATTATATGCCCTGTTGCATTATTAAACACACCTCTACGTAATTCATTCTTCAGTGGAGTACATATTTGTCTTGGTAATTTTTCTTAAGACGTGATAAAGCAGAATTAACCATTTGAATTAATCATGGGAATTAACGCTTTGATACCAGGCTGGGGCCCTTGCGTCCAGCCAGCTGCACTGGCCAGGGCCCGCATGCTTAACACCAGAAGTGCCAAGCATATGCTAGTTGGGAGGAGGAGGGCAGATAGGGAGGCCTGGGTGGGCAGGGAGGAGGTCCCTGTGGAGCCCTTCACAATGAAACACAATATCCTCCTCCTCAGACGCGTGCAATGACTTAAACACTCCATTGTATTAAATATGAATGAGGTTCCCCATTGTCCTGGTGCGGGCGAGCGGGGAGACAGTGTTGTCGATTAGCCACATGATTAAGCAGACGACACGGTAGGGGCCACAGAGGTAAATAAAGGCCGCCTTCTGTCATTTCCTTGTCCCCAAGGGGCCGCGGCCAATGGCTCCTTACAAAACTTAGTAGGGTTAAAGCCAATTGACAGAAAAAGTGATAATGTATGACTGTGAAAACAGCTGAGTGATAGAACAGAGAGGGAGAGAAAGGGAGGGAGAACGCTCAACAGGCCAGGAAGTGGATGTGAAGGAAGGAGGGAAAGTGAGGAGAGAGGAAGAAAGAAAATCAAAAGGGATGTAGACAGAAATATGAAGTAAGAAAGGAAGACAGTATAGGAAAGGAAAGAGAAGGTGATGAAATATTACAGAAAGAGGAAGGTGACAGAAAGAGACTGGCAACAGAGGGTTGGGAACTGCAATAAGTAGCGCCCTTGATTAAACAGGGAGGATAATTCAGTCATGCTCCATGTCAGGTGTTTATTATCACATTGCAGCATTTGCATGTGAAAAAGAAACTAGCTCTCGCTTCGCCTGGCCCTCTTCCCTGCCTTATGATTGGCTGACACGGCATCTGCGCTACTGTTGCAAACCACCCCCCTCCTGTTAGGAGTGCATGAACTCAGTCACAGCTATTCACAGTGGGCCCAATATGTCAAACGGTTATTATTAGCAGCGTTAGCCAAGAAAACAAATAGAGGCAGAGAGGGTCATAATGAAAGGGAATAAATTGTTTTAATCAATTCTCCTCATTAATCAGTTTGGAGCAATATGTCAAAGACACAATGCCAGTTGATATTACTGATGAGACACACATAATATTGTTTTGTACAGCTTGTAACCACAAGGGTTTTATATACTACCTTAGTTACTTTTTATTTTTTGCTCATTTGTTTATTGATTCATTTAATTACTTACATTTTTGGTATTTAGTTTGACACTTGAAATATTGCTTTACATGCCACTACTTTGTTTACATTGTATATAAATTTACCAAATAAAAGGGATAAAACTGATGAATACTAACACAACATAGTTTTGACAGAAAGCAAAACTGAATGTTATATAATGTTTCAGACCCTGTATTAATTTGCCACTCTTCACTCTCTTCACTTTGGATCCCATGTGGTTGTAAAGCTGTCTTTTGGGGAGTTCCATCACATTGCTGTAACTATGATCTCTTCCATTTTAATGATGTCAAGCAGCTAACCTTAGCCAACACTCCTGCGTCCCACCCTCCCCCATACCCCCAGCCCCCTCCTATCCCGTCGCGGGACATTCAGGTAACTAATCTGCCTTTAAATATGTCTTGAAGGAAGCGCGGCTAATTAGTATCGGAATTTACTGCCTTCACTTTTATTGACTTGTCCTACTTCTCCGATAATTAACTAATGAGTAAAGTAATGAGCTATGTCGTTCAGTCGTGCTGTTCAATTAGAGTGCAGAATCAATTATTGAAAATGGCTTCTGATGCCAACGCCGCCTGGTATGGTGAGTGAGAGTGCATGCAGGTAGGGGACAGTACCGATTTGACCGAAATGGAAGAACTTTAAAATGTTTCGCAGCCTTAAGTTCAGACGTTAACCTCCACTTTGTTGACAAGAAGTGAGCGTAGGATACAAAAACCTCACCAAGTCCTTTTTTCAGTAATATCCTGTTACATGATGTCAGGTCTTTCTAATGGTATTATTAATGTACACTTCCAGAAGTGCTGATGAAACATACTACTGCAGTACATAATCCTACACAAGCTTCTCCACAAAACCCAGTGGAGCCAGGATGAGGTCTTTCAGTAAACAATGTGTCATTGAGGTATTTCCGAGCTTAACAAAAACATTGGGTTCATTATAGAAAATTAATTAGAGTAACACACTCCCAAGTGTTTTGGCTGATAATGAACTCTCTATCTTGTCAGGCCAATTTAGTCTGACGCTCTTTGATAATTATGTTTACATCAAAATCAATGCTCCTTGTGATTAAATATGTTAGAATCTATCATGTGGTATAAAGTGAAGTTGTGTGCTTCACTATTAGAAGCTATGTTTTCAAAGTTTGAGTTTGATATTTATGGTACAAAAACAAGGGCATCACTGTGTTGAAAAGTGGTGGGGACATAATGGCTCAGTTCAGGGGTGTGACGATACACTTAGCTCACAAGATGTGATGATGCACAATATTGGGGTCACAAGAACAGGATGAGAAGATACTTTAAAATTATTTTAAAGAAATATTCAATGCTGCGATATATGAGTCTGTGGATCCTCCCCCAGAAAATTTGGAGGATTAAACACTTAATTTCCTGCATTCTGGAGAAATTTTCAGCACCAATCTTTGTTGGAAATGTCTTTATTTATAGGCTTTAACGAAGGGAAACACAAAATCCAGGTGGCAGATGACAATTTTTACAAATGTTTTCAAAAAGTGGTGGGGACATATGGGAGATGAAAAAAAGGCAATGTCACATATTTCCATACTCCAAACAGAGTTAAGCAAAGTTTGAATATATGATGAAAATATGATGACAGTTGTTTGCTTGTATTGCTCACAAATGTGATCAAACCACACGCACACAGTCCCAATGAAGCAGAATAGCTACGTTTTCGATTGCTAAAGTCTCAATAAATAATACCTAAGGAATTTATTTCTTATTATTTAATTGTTGCTAATTCAGTCCTGCTTTGGGAACTAGGCAAGTTAACATTTAAAACACATGACAAACATTTCAGTTCTCAAAAAAATTAAATATGTATTGTGCATTTAAATTTCTCAGTGCAGCATATGGTGTTTAAATACTCTTACACTTTACTACATCTTTATGGGATCCAAAACGAGCCTGGGAAAGGAAACCAGCATCAGTTAAGTAATATTATGAGAGGGTTTAAAGCACTTGTGGGGTCATGCCAGTACTGGTTGCTGTAAATGCAGTGGAGGAATCATGAATAAAGATAGTTGGACGAGCTCCCAGTTTCTTTATGGCTGAGTCATTGCTTTTAAGAAATATCCACATGAAGGTACATGCATAGTGTGACTTATTCAACTGCTATGACAGAGTGACCTGTGTGTGTGTGTGTGTGTGTGTGTGTGTGTGTGTGTGTTTGTACATAGCTTGGTCTCATCCATGTACCCTTCAGCCAGTGAGCTCCCACTGACCATAAAAACTTCTGCTGATAATTTAAGCATTAAACTCACCTGTATTTTTTCCTTAATTAAATATTCAATGATACAAAGAGGTAGTAAAAACACTAATTAATTGGGACTTGCATAATATTAGAAGTGTCAGGTTTCATCAAATTAAGAAGAAAAGAGAGCACACGCATATAGAGAAGGGAAGGGAAAGAAGGAGGGGGGTAAAGTCCTGCAGAGAGGTAAGGGGATAGAAGACATGAGAATCCCACCGCAGTGTTTTGGCGGTATCAATATTCTATTAATATTCACAATGCCAGAGGTCCCCGGCTGGTATGCCAGTCAGTGCTGAGCCGATGTGACAGGCTCCCAGAAAGACGCTAAAGCCAAGGACATTAAATTCCCCCTGACAGCAACCTTGGAGACTGTCCCAGGCATGCGTCGCTTTGACTGCGGTAAATCAGAGAAATAAACTCAAAAGAACATAATGGAGTCGGCTCTCATCATTATTATGACAAGCAGGTTTATTTAGTGTACAGTTGGCTCTCCTTCTGCTTGTGTGTGTGTGTGTGTGTGTGTGTGTGTGTGTGTGCGTGCGTGTGCGCGCGTTTGCCTTGCTGAGCTCTAACAAGACAACCAGGGGTGACTGTCAACTGCCAAACATTCAAGTAAGCCAAAGCTGCTGTTGGACTGTACATGGAGTAAACCCATTAAGATTAGAATGAAATCAACTCTAATTCTGTTCGAAAACCACACTCATAAGCAGCAGATAGACATACTATGGCTAAATGCATTAGCAAGTGCACTTGAACTGTTTGCTCATAGATTAAGGAAACATGTAGTTTTAAGTACATTTTACATATTCAGCATGGGTGCACTCAATGAGAACCTTGGCTACCCAAAATGTTTATTTAGTATCTCTAACAATGGAAAACTCCCGCGCACTTTTTGCCTGATGAAGGTCTAGTAACGAAACGTTGTGTCAATATATTTCTTTTCAAGTTAGACAGCGTGCGGGAGTTTTCCTTTGTTACTTTTGACTCTCCTGCACCTGTCTCTCATTATAGAGGTGCAAGTTAATTGCTGATCTTTTTGCATTAATATATTTTGTATTGCCACAAATTGAATACGTATTGATATATACATATTGTGGTATGGATTTCATAGATAGCACTCCTGGACAACACACAGGTTTAACCTCTAGTCATATTCTCACTGATCTAAGATGACACATTTCTCTATAATTCCTTATGTAGTGTACAGTATGTAGATTATGTGCTATATAATGTCAGAGTTGGGAATAACCCTCAGACCTCCCTGCCAACTACATACTGTATTTGTTCTTCTGATTACATTTACAAAATGAGTAATAAAAACAACAGCTTATGGCACTGCAGACAGCCTGAAGCGAGCTATCTGGGGGCCCCCTATCATCTATGTCTTCCATTCCCCCTCCTTTACAAAAGCATTGGCCAAAGCTTATCATCATTGGTCCCATTTGAAAAGTATTACACACACCCTGGCCAGGGGAGATGGAGATGTCATAAAACATTTTATTGATTTTTATTTTTTTTTTTGCTAGTTGTCGCCATACATTAATATCACCAAATAACTGCACAGCTCCTGTTTTAAGCACGGCTTTTGTGGAACGTGTCACAGTTTTCTTCTCCCCCCTCAATATGTCGTAACAGATTCTGGTGACGTTATCTTTCCGGTACAGCGTGACTGATCCTTTTGCATCTTGTCAGGCTTCTCATAGAAAGGCCTTTTTGACATGCACAGCCACGCTGCAGCAGGATTTGACGTGGCATGATGAACAGTAGACTTTTACTGTGGGTGACCTCCTAGTCCTAAACAAGGGATGTTGCACAGTGGGTGTTTTGGTCTATGTGCATGTTGTGTACATGAAGATACAGTATGAGCCTGCATAGGGAAATGTTCCTATTCATGCATATTTCCCATGTGAGGACTCCAGGATCATTCTTTAACACTGAGAATATATATTAAAGTGTGTGTCTCTGTGTGCGTCCACTTGCCGTGCCAGTGTCCGTCCTGATGTGTCTGTGTGTATGAGATGTGATGTTCTATAATGACAGATTCACACCTTCACGAGACAGCACCAATGTCCACACGCTTAGGCTGTCGTCTCCGTTCCCCCGCACGCCTATCCCAAAGTCTTCCCTTTACCTCGCCTGGCGTGAGCAGGTGACAGGCTCTCTGGAGGTGTGAGTGCATGTGTTTACCTTTAACTCTAGTCACACACATTCTGTCAGGTGTCACTCACATCGACTGGATAGAGAATGAGATGGGGGTGAAAGGACTACAGTGTGTGTTGGCATCTGAAAGACTATTACACATACTGTACATCTATACATACACACATTATTTTTTTAGGTTGTGTGTTCTTTAGCGTGCTGTACAAGTGACTGAGCATCTTTTACTCCTGCTGTAGGGACATAAATCTGTACAAAGTCACATTTTGGGAACTCACCATAAGTAAATCATTACATTTCAGGGTTAGGTTAAGCCTCCAGAACATATATGTAAGTCACATACGACTGTGTGTGTCTGAGTTTTTGTAGGTCAATTTATGTACCCTTCAGATGGCATGGCTTTGTCGTAGCTTCCTGTCTTTACTTTCGCCAGCAAGAACCAAAACAACCTGAGTACACGCCCACATAAACCAACAAGTACCCCGCTTACTAGCTTTGTTCACAACAAAAGCACAGCAGGAACGTTCTCTCATACCCTGTACACTACAAGCAACCTCGTCCTCCCTCTGTACCCCTCCCCCACCTCCAAACAAAACTCAGCACAAAGTCGTGACACAAAGAGGCACCAATGAGGAAGTCAGCACAAAAAAAAATCAGAAGGGGTCAGCATATGTCCAGTCAGCGTACGACACCTCGTAAGACAACTGTCCCAACCAAGCAGATTGGGTCTCTCCTACAGCTTCGGCGTGGTGTGGCGTGCAACTGTGTGTATATGCATGTGATGCACTTTACTATACAGTGTGTTTATGTGTGCACTCACCAATGTCACGTACAATACTACACAAGTGAAGATAGGGCAGAATAGCAGGAGAGCTGCATGAGCAGATTTGGGTGTTGCCTCCAGGGTGTGTACTGTAGTCTCCATAAGTTGTGATATGACAGACCTTGGACCCGTATTTTTGAGTGGCTTCATTATACTTCAGGTAATAAGGTTAGAGGGACAGTCCTGAATTTTATCTCCAACCAGGAGATTGTTTAATTCATAAAATAAGCTTTTAGTTAGTTGACTTAGCAATGCTAGCACAATTTATATGGAATGGTTCCTCTCTAAGACTACATGATGCAAATTTGTACAATTTTCTGTTGCTTAATTATAAAATCTAACTCTTGCTAGAAACTTAAATTAAGAGCAGGGAGGATTTTGAAGTGACAGGACCAAAGCTGACCTGGACTATCCAGTACATTTTTATCATTTGTGCCTTATATACACATTTTTATATCACATATTTTTATTCTATTCTGTGGGTATTGCCCAAAAACACAAGGTGCAACATGCAACAATACTCTTGTGTGTGTCTACTTTTGTGTGAGTTGCAAAGAATAGTGCGAGAATTTCTCCTCCGTAGCTGGCCCAATGTCTCCTTTTCAGTGTGTAAGTTTTAGTGGCATTTAATGGTGAGGGTTGCGAATTGCAACCAACAACTCACTGTGCATTCAGGTGCTCTCTGGGTAGTCCCATTTCCCGAGTTATGAAGTCGTTCTTTCGACTTCGGTGTGTTCATGTGCTCTTAAGTCGGAATGTGGAATCAACATTGACGCTACTACAAAGATGTGCTGGATTAGCATTATCAGAGCAATTTACTTTCTAAATCAAAACAAGAAGTTTGTGAAAGCTTTCAATCTTTCAATGTCCTCTTTTCATATCTTTATATAATATTGACTACCCCAGGCAAAGTATTTATTATTTGTGTCTTCTTATGAATTTGTATACTGTTCTGTGTACTTCTTTATGACCCATGTACACTTTATTAGTTTTTTTATAATAAAGACTTCAGGAGGGGGAAAAAATCAGATTATTCCAACACCACATGAATGCACCATCAGTCATCACTCACCCCTACCTTTCCAAACACGGCCGACACTCTCTGCTAGCTCTTGTGCTAAATAATATGTGTGGTCCTCAATTTATCCAAATTTAATTTCTCTTCTTACTTCCAGTAAACCAGATACTCACCAGATACACTAATACTACTACTACTACTTCTTCTTCTTGTACATATTCAACATAGTGACGAAACGTGCTCTGTAGAGCAGTTTGTCCATTTGAGCTACTTTAGAAACATGGCGGAGCAACATGGTGACTTCCATGTAAGAAGACCTACGGTGTTTGTAGATAACAATTGCTCATTCTAAGGTAATCAAAACATAATGGTTCATTATGTAAGGTCTCCACTGACAACATAGTTATGGATCTTATATTGCATTTCTGTCAATACATCCTCCTAAATATTACACACTGGACCTTTAAACATCAAAGCCCTTAAAGGTATACTGTGTTGCACTGTCCTGTCTGCCGCAGAATTTTCTTTACCTTTCAAGCTTGAAGTTGCCACTGGTGTGGTTGGGGCATTTCACCTGTAAGTGTCTGTCCAACATCTTATTGGCTGATTTGAATGAGAGGGAACAAATCACCAACCAAAGCCTTCTACAGAAGAGGAGCTCTTGAGCAAGAGGCGCCGCTCTGCTGATACTGTTTTAGAGGTAAATGATGAGAGGACAAGGACTTTAGGTGAGTTGGGGTACCCCGTACATTTTCACTCATGTAGGTAGTAACATTTGTTGTTTTGTGTTTATTGGTTGCTGTCCATACTGTAATGTTTTTTAAGTCACTTTGTAGATAAACTAGTCTTTTGTTAATTTCACTTATTTTGCACAGCCAATTTGTCCTGTCCTCCCCGACATTAAGAGCAGGTTTGTAAATTAACACTTGTCACCTACCAAATGTGGGTGATTTTGTGCAGTGGCTGGTAAATAAAAGTAGCAAAACATAGACATTCAATGCAGATTGAATCTGCAGTCTCACCCGGACAGCAAGGACACAGAAAAACAATTTGGTATGTCACTGGAGGGGTTAATAGGTGTAATGCTGCTGGAGCGACTCGGAACGACGCTCTGCCACATTTTTTCTCCAAGTGAGGAAAGGGAAATAAGGTGGAAATTAATATATTTTTTTAAGCACTTGAAGAACCAATCATCACTAAAGCATATGTTATGCCAGTGCCAATAAAACCAAATGGAATGATCAAGTTGTCATATTGATGTTAAAGGTGTGTTGATTGAATCACGTCAATCATGTAACATGCAAGAAAACATTTTACCTTTAAAGTTACCGGTACCTGCCAGTAGCAGTCTATACATAGCTAACAATAACTAGAAAACATGAAAAGGCTGGAAAACATCCTGTCATTCATTATTCAGTCTACTGACAGTTTCTTTATTTACAATGCATTTGCAAAGTAACAGTCAGCCTGTTAAACTTGGCTAGCTTGAGCTGCCTCCACAATGCCTGCAGGACATGAAAGCTTGCTGAGCTACGTTTTCATAGATGCCTATTAGACGAGCATGACCTCTGCATGCACTGCAGCTTTAGTTCAGAACGGATGTTTCAAATGTAGCTTCATTTGCTTGGCACAAGCAAATTAAATCATTCAAACACAAACTACTTGGGTTCAATGGCCTATACTGCTTAATGCCACGATAATTACAACCAACTACATCCATCGCATCGACTATCACTGCTAGATGTTACGCTGACTGCCCTGTAATATTCTCACCATAATTAAACTATTAGTCAAATAAAGTCAGTCTAACATTTGATTGTGTGGTCAGTTAGCAATAGTCATACATTAGTTGTAATGTATGTCAACTTTCCACCGTAGGAACAGTGGTTACATAGCCTTCAAAATGTGCACATGTGCGCATGCAGAATGTCAGTATTTTCATAGAGTTTAAATATTTATTTACCATATGATATAAAATAGTCTGTTGCTTGAATATTGTATATCTTGTTCACAGTGCAAGTAAAAAAAAAAAAGCTGGTAATAAAATTGAGTGGCTGGTAAGACTTTGGAATCCACCAGCGAAAGTGGAAGGTGGGCAAAAAACGTTAATTTCCAACACTGGTTTAGAGGACCTGTGTGCAATTGTAAATATTGTAAATAGTCAAAAAAAAACAACAAACAACAACTATGCGTTCTTTTGTTCACCTCTGCTTTGTCTCCATTTCAATTTAGTTGCAGTGTTACTGTCTCCGCTTCCTCTAGTCACCCTCGGAGACATAACTCATAAAAAACATAAAAATCATAAAATGGTTATTATCTGACCTCTGTTACAGCAAATACTACTATCTTGTATGAAAAGGAATATGGCTCAATTGTGTTGCTTAATCATTAGTAAACGGCGCAACTGTATGGTGAAAACATATTACAAACACTGAAAAGAAAGATGTCACTTGAGGCAGTGTTGTTGGGGCGGAAGACTGCAATTTTGAAAATGAACAAAATCTCAGACCTCTGCAGCCCGCTCCTCATTTTTGCTTGAGGATAGCTGCTCGAGGCTACATTAGCAGCTACTAGCATAACACACTCAAATCTCCAACTAAACTGTTAGCGGTCAAGTTGCGTCATGGGTAAAGTTGGCACCCGGTCAAGAAAGAAGAATGCCTAGAATACATCTGTCTGGTTATGCTGTCCATCGCGAGTCCCACTATGTTGTAGGAGTACAATGTTAAATCTGTGGACTACTCTTTTAAGAAATATTTAATGAGGGGAAAATAAAGGTATTTTGGACATCTTTTCGGACACTGATCATTGTGAAGCATTGTCTTTGTTCTGAGTCATCTGTGTCATCATTTTTGTTAGTGGCACAGTGAAAACATAACATCAGTGACTGCAGCACACTACAGTCATGGATGTGGTGCCCTATTTGTTGTTTCTGCTCTGCCTTCCGCCACAGCCACTGATCCATCCAGAGTTAATCACTCCAAACAGCATTACAATTAGTACAGTTTGGAGTCAAACATCCATCTCCTGGTCTATCTATCACCATTTTTTTCTCTATGTGGTAATATTCCCCAATTAAAGCATTATTGTAGCCTACTTCATCAAGGGCTAAAGTAATCAAGATTAATCTCAGTGAGCTGACACGCGCTGTTTGCTAAGGAACACACAGAACAATTGCTCTGGGCGAGCATCATTAGGAAATGCAATAAAATTAGGCAAACTGATTATATTTCAGAACTGGGGAGCAAAATAAAAACACAATTTGGGGGGGGCTTCAATTATGGCGGCTGCGCTTGCTTGTTTGAACATCAGCCATTAAACCACTTTACAGTTGTAATGCTTGGCCACAAGTTTGTTGTGCGTGTGTGTATGCTCATGCAGCAGGTTCCTAGGACTTTGTGTACATCTCTGCAGTCCTCTCGATGGTATCCATGTGTGTTTTTTATTTATGTGTGCACACTTCTATGTGTTGGTGGGAGGAAGGTTGGTGTTGCTGGTGTTGAGGAGGAGCCAGCCTGTAGCCACATATACAGGCTTTCAGCCAGCTATTGACACTAACTTGGTCTTAGCCAACGGCTGCAGCAACCATTTTAGGTTCTGTTGTCAATTGGTATCTAATAGGGGTTAAGTGTTTTGAATTCTGTCTTTTGAAGAGAAAAAAAAAGCCACCGGAAGGCAAGTTTTCATTTAATTATAGCTCAGATGGGAGATGGAATATACGTGTGGCTTACTGTGTGTTTGGTGTGTATTTTCTGTTTAGGTGTGTGTGATTGCCGCACTGCATTTGCATGTATGTATGTTTGAAATTGTATAGGCACATGTGCTTTGTTTATTTATTTGTTCCTGCCTTCAACAGCTTGCTGGTGAGGTATAGCAGGGCAATCTATTTATGTCATTCATGGCCACTCAGTAGTGAACAATACTCTGAAACACATACTGTGATTTGCCGGTTAGCAGTGAAACCGTTTTAAATGCTTATTAATCTTGCCTGAGGCCAAACTCTTCCTCCTCCTTTCCCAAAATGAGAAAATGAATGAAAATACATGGAAATATGAAAAATACCTTATCTTATCACCGTATGGAGGTAATATTGTGTGATCCCTCGCTGAAATAGCTCTGAACATTCCATGAATATTTTGAATATTCCCTTCGCCTGCATTTGAATTGATGTACAGCAGGGCATATATGCATTCATGTCGTCTGTCCCGTGTCACGCGCCACCCATATCACAACATTTCCCCAATCAACTCTGACAAGAACGGCCACTTTTCATTCATTTGGATTGGGCAAAGGAATAAAATGAAATGGCCTTACTGTTTTTCCTCTAATGATATTCCCTGGACCCGTACCTCAGATTACCTGGCGATGGATAGAAGCTAAGCTGAAGTGACATTAGTGATAACACAGGCAGAATGGAGGTACTGTGTGTCTGTATTCCCCACTTTCCCTCAGGTGTGGTCCCTATCAAACCTGCTCTGTGTGTGTGTGCTTGTCTGTATGTGAGAGAGACAGTATTTCTATAGTGCTGAAAGTTAAAACATAATGTCTTTTTACACTGATCCACTTCCTATCGGTCAGTTTTTGACCCACTGAATGGCTTTCTTGAATACTGTATTAGCCCATTTACTGGGGTCAATTTGATATTTGCACACCACATATGGATGAGAAGTCACCAAATCAATACAATAACACACACACACACATGCCAATATGTGATATTCATTGTTCTGAAAACATAATCAATGTGCTCATAAAAAATCAGGACGACCTCTTGGAACTCCATGACCCTCTTGCTTCTGATTAACCTTGTTCACATTGTGCCGCTGACCTGTGCCTATAGACCTTATGAATTATAAATGCACTTCATTATCATAGTGCAATCGTTAAGGGATATCATAGCCGGCCTGTAAGTGTTTTCTTTTTGTCCCAACTGGGATGATTTTCTCCCTCATTGTTTTTCCAGGGTTATCATATGCAATTTGTCGTCTTTCTTCTTCTCCCTCTCTCCCTCCTTTCTGCATATTGTCAGACCTCCGAGGATGGGGCAATAGAAAAACGGAGGCGAGAAAGAGAGAAATAGTTAACAAACTCTGCAAATGATTGATGGGCTAATTTCAAGCCCCGAATAAAGCAGTTTCCGAAGTCTGTTGATTCTCCATTTATTAGGTAATAGAAACATTTATCAAAAAAGTCAAATTTTTTGCTTAAGCAATAATTGCATTTTTAAGCCCTCATTAGGCCTTCCATGCATGCATAATCCAATTGAATAAATACAGTGTTGGAGTGAAGCATTAATACCCCTCCTATGTGGTAAACTGAAAGTTGGAGATTCTGCAGCTTGACTCCTGTTCACATATAGTGAAAAACACTTGGAGGTAAAAGTGTAACTTTTTATACTGTTCTAGCACACCCAAACCCTTCCAGAGGCTTACTTTAATTTTTACTACTACTATAATTTTCCCTGTTGCAGTGGTCAGTCCACCTTTCACTGATTACCCATTTCTGCCGACTGGTATTAATCTAATGTTCTGTATTTAATCTAAATTAATGTTATTCATCACAGCAAATATTAAAATGATATAACACAGATAAACAGCAAACACTGTCATGTTGATAGTCATGTTGACATCTGTAGTTGTCCACAGCATCTATTTGTTTTGAATACATTTATGATATTAATTAAAACACTGTTATTGAGCCCCATGATGAAAATTAAGGTTTTTTTAGTGTCCATCAAGATTTGAATCAATAGAGAATCCTTACAAAGAAATACATACTGTTATTGCTTATCTGCATTACACGTTGCGCGAATGAGGGTTTCCGCTTTATGATCGGCTGACCAGGGACAGCGGTTCTCCACTTCATCTCCTACCAGCCTACTGTAGCTTTAGCCTTTTGCGTATGTAGCCACATCAAAACAGCAGTCATGTCTTGTTACCTGGCAACGGTCCCACTAGCCAGCTATGGCTCTTGTTCCAGCAGAGAGAGCCAGTTTTAATCACCTAGCAAATTTCAAGCACTGAAAACAGACAGGGCCTCAGCTTAATCTTGTTAGCACGATGAGGCCGTTTTCAGATATCATTGCTAATCAAATCATCCCAAAGGCTTTGAGTCCGGGTTTGTTTTTTTCTTTTTTTTTTGGTAGGAGACGTGGTGGTGGCGGTGGTGGATACAGCAGATGTGTGTGTGTGTGTGTGTGTGTGTGTGTGTGTGTGTGTGTGTGTGTGTGTGCATGTGTGCGTGGAGGGGGAGGTGATGAAGTGGGTGTTTGTGTGTGTTTGTGTGAATGCATGTATATGTTCATTCATAGGGTAGGGGGAAGGTTTGTGGTTTGAAAAACATACCATGGTGTAGAAACAATAAAGAGGGGAGAAATACAGCAGACTTTTAATGATCACGTTGCTCTGGATTATGCACACCAACACTATACACTTATAAACACCCATATACCCTTGTATATATGTACATGCATGCTCATCATTGAAACCAACACCCCCCTCCCCGCCTTCCTCTCCAAACTCCTTCTTTGGTCGTGAGCTCTCACTTCAATTTGAAAGGCTCCTCCACTTCTCCCAGTAGATAACCTGCATTTTTTTTAATAGCCCAGAGCCACTCACCAGCACCCAGAGAGACTCCCCAACCCAGGGCCCAGGAGAGCCCGCACAACAGAGAGAAAAGGAGAACAAAGCCAACCTGCAAAGTCTTAAAAAGTTAAAACGTGTACTTTGATAGCCTCGGCCTACCTATTGCAGCGGTGCTGATCCGACCCCAGGGAGACTGACAGCACCGCGGAGAAAGAGGGAACACAGAGGAGAAGGAAAAGAAGTGGGCCACGGCAACCCCAAACTCTTCTCTTCTTCTATTTTCCATATCTACAGCACACACACATACGCAAGAGTTTGACACAGTATATGCCGAGCTGATGGTTTTGCTACTGTTTTGCAATAGCAGTGTAGTCCAACTACTTTCTGCATTAGCATATCTATCTTTGAACAGTACAGTGAGTGAGAGGCAGGAGCTGTAAGATACTGTACACTGAGCAAAACACAACATTTAAATGTAGCGATTGTGCTGTGGGATTTGTCACAACTTGAATTTCCTTTTACAAATTTCCCAGAGCACATTGATATTGTGTAGTGACATAAGCACATGCCTTATGTTGAGTGCATGTTAAGTTGAAGTGGAATATCTTACATTCTTGGATAAGGATCAGTGATAGAATGAGAATACAGTTTCACATTTGAAGTTTGTGCATTTTTCTAAAAGTTGAAGTAGGCAGTTAGAATACTATAGTACTACTAAATTTGTTTTATGCTGGCTATGTTGAACATAGCCAGTGATATTTAAAGGTACATTCCCTTTTGTTGAGTGCCCCCAAGTGCCCTCAAATCCCCAATTTTCACTCTTGATGTATGGAAACTTTCAAACATCAGTGGTGAACTACAACGAATTTGGGATTTGATGCCAGCTTCTGGATTAACTGAGAGAGAATAGCTTCTTCCAGAATAAGACGTGATCCAATAAACAAATAGTGCTTTAAAAGTGCTAAAATCAATATGAGAACCATTATTTAAAAAAACTATTATATATTATATATATGTACATAATCAGATAATAAAATAATAAGTTTTATAATAACTGACTGATGAATTTTACTCATAAAATGATCAACCTCATTTCATCATCTAATCACTGGCATGACGAATGATGAATCACTTTCCCTTCAATACAACATAAAGTCAAATGATTCTTAATTGCGCCTTTCAGATGTCATCAAACTTCCATGTGGAGAATCAGCCTTTATGGTTTGTCATGAATCACCAATTAAAGAAACTCCCACACAAGGTCTGATAATTGCTAAGGGATGACTTAACATCAAATGTGGCAATTTATTGCCCACAGTGTTGCAATTTATTGCTCTCACAAAAACCTGTTGTTGGACCTTAAATCATTGACCTTAAGTGTCAGAAACTCCTGTTTGATGAGTGTCAGTGGTGACAACAAGCTCGGAGCATTCTTCCTTTACAATAGCAGGGGGTGGATAGGACTAGCGTTTATGGATACAATTTCTCACACGCACACATACACCCACACCCACAAACCTCCTCCTCCTCCCTGTTATTAAATTTGCCTGTTAATTTTCTCTAAGGGTTTGGTGTAATTAATGGACCAGTGTAGAATGGCCAGCGAGACCCAAGCCGCCGTCACTATCCTTGTCCCTGCGGTCAGTCATGAAGGGCTACTCTAGAGGCCCACTGTGGTCCCCTCAGCACGGGCGCCAGACCTTGTCAGTCACATGCCCACCCTGGGACTGGGGCCTGTCCATCAGGAATGGAGTGACGGAAAGATGGAGGCAGGGAGGGACAGTATTGTTGACTATGGCAGTATCCCCCTCAAGTGGCTGTGGTTATGCTCATTACTGCCCATTTACATTTCATCAGCAGGCTAGCTAGCCCTCCGCTGTTAGCACCACCAACTCATTAGTACTGAGGGGAGGGGGGCAAGGAGGGAGGGAAGAAGAGTGAGGTGTGCAAAGGCCTCAGGCTTCTAGCATCTAAAATATACCAGAGGGAGGTTTCAGAAAAAGAGCAGAGAGAGAGGCGCCTAGACAGAAACACACATGGAAGAGAGAGGGAGAGAGACTGGCCATTGTGCCTGTGTCTGATCAGATAAAACACAGAGGAAAGGAGGAGGGATTTAAATCGATATGTAATAATGTCCAGTGCTGTCGTTGGCCCTGCCCTTTCCTGGATGAGTAAGAGCATGAGAGTCTCTGTCAATGGTTGGCTAAATTTACACACAAACAAATTATCTGCTCTTTGTGGTGCACTTCCCATCTCCCCACGCCTATCTGTGGAAACATGATGTCACGCTCCACTGAAAACTGTGTATCTCTAAATCTGTTGATTTGGAATGTTTCAGATAAACTGAAAAGTTAGGTTTCCTTTTGGCTTAAGTAAATACTTCAACTTCTTAAGCTAAACAAACAATGTGCTGTCGCAAAGATCAAAAGGGGCTTCTCTTAACCAACGAAAAGTTGACGATGGACCAAGAACAATTATTAATAATTAAGTATACCTGTATTGTATATCCAGACTGTAATGACAGCATGCATGACAGAATAATTTGTGAAAACATGGTTTCAAGTTACGTTTAAAGGTACCCAGCAATCTTGCACGAATTTTGGTCTCCTCACTGTGACTGACTCAACAAATGCAATTTGGCTTTGTCCCATTTATTTTAACTATAAAGATGTCTTCTATACACACTGGTAGTTCCTGTTGGAGAGAGCGTATAAATGTAATTCTATTTGCGCTAGATTCTAAACTGTACATTTAGCATCAATAATTGTTATAAATTAAATGACAGTATCATAGAAATTTTACACCCCTGACATTCTGTAAAAGTGATGTTTCTGATTATTTGATTATTTGATTTGATTATTCCAATTTCATTTGGAGTTCAGAGTTAAGGTTACATGCTGAAAATTGCTGTTAAAATATGGATATAAATGAAATTTTAAGAGCAAGTTGATTGTGAATTCATAATGTTAATGTGCCCAGTGCACAAGTAAATAAGTAAGAACCTAAGAGTTTGTAAGAGAGAGTAAGTTTGGCAGAAACAAAAGTTATGAGTGGTTGAAATTATGATAATAAGAGGTTCAATATGATTATTGTAGTGCAAATTTCAATATCAAAGTTTAAAATAATGCTGCTTATGTATTTGACATTTCTGTATTTGTTGTATACTCCATGCACAGAAAACACACACAAATGTGTTTTTAACTCCATAATGCCTTTAAAAGTCAATATGAATAGCATTTTTTAATAGCCTTTAGTAACAATAAATATGGATTCCAACCAGATACACATGGTCATATTGTAACTATGCAGTTAGAGCTGCACTAACAGTACAGGTAAAGTACAGGTAAATTGGTGTCATAAAACATTATTTTTTGTGCTTTAAAATAACACTCCAGAATTCCTGAGAAATCTGGCCTGTTGGCATAAAACGTGCAAATGCACTGTTTAGAAGAATTCTACTTATGTTAAAATGGAACCAACACCACTGCATCACCACAACATTCATAGGAGAAAAAAATCTGAACTCCTCTCCTGTGAATCTATTAGTTTATGCTTTTGCTTTCCATTGTAACATGTATTAATGCTGACATGTAGTAAGGGCAGAGGTTGTATATAATGAGCAAAAAACTCTAGATATCATAATTCCATCATCACGCATACAAAAAATAAAAAATCAACAATACATGTGCAACACAGTTTTAACTGTGCCAGAATTTTTGTTTGTCAAGAAGTGAAGTGTTATGCTCATTTTCAGTGTCCAGTCTCACCAGCCACCATGCAGACTTGACTGGTTGATGAAGTGAGTCAGGGAGGGTAGTGGTCAGAAACTCTTTTGACTATAAAACTACAAACACCAGAGAGAGAGAGAGAGAGAGAGAGAGAGAGAGAGAGAGAGAGAGAGAGAGAGAGAGAGAGAAACAGTGACAGAAAGAGAGGTGGGGGGGTGGGGGGGGGAGATGTGTAACGGGATATGAGATTAAATACAGTATGTCTGCCCTCTTCTGGTCACCACCGCCACCATTCACACTGACAGTCCCCTCTGGAGGGAGGAGATCAGGATGAAGGGGGGTCCAAGAGGGGAGGAGGAGAAGGAGGAGGAGGAGAAGATGCAAAGAGGCAGAGGGATAGAAATGTGTAGGAGGAGGTGATGAAAAGCAAGATGAGGGAGGGATGACATTTCAAGAACTTCCTGCACTTGTAAACCATTTCTGGCACATAGCAGACTTCTAAAACAGATTATACATTTGTCTATAAATAACAGTAAAATCACCAGGCAGTTTCTACGACTTGTTGTTATCTTGTGTAACCCTCATCATAACAATTAAAATTGTTTGCTTGTGCTGCGGTTATTATCCTATTCCCTTGTCATATCCACGAGGAAATTATAATTTCATATTATGTACCTCATTTACTGTTAATATTAATCCAATATCATGTGAAATGACATTTCCAAGTGACTAAAAACTCCATGATATTCAAAATGTAATTAAACAGTGCCGCAATATCCTGCTATTTTCATGATTATTAAACCAATGGCTTGATTACGGGGAAAAAGAAAATAACAAAATGTAAATGGTTTGCCACTGTTTCTTGACTGACAGCATTGTTTCTAATCTCATTAGCGACAGGAAATTGACTGCAAATGATGAGTGCACATTCCTAATATTACTAATTTACTTTAGCGAAGAAACACCCGGTGTGTATTTGTTAGCCATAATTACCACGGCTCTGACAAAAGGACATTCAGTGAATGACACATAAACTGGGTGAGTATGTGCCTATGAGTGTGTGTATCCATGTGTGGGGAGGTTTGTGTGAGTGTGTGAGTGCGTGTGTATGTGTGTGTGTGTGTGTTTGTGCAGGAGTTGCTCGTGAGTGTGTGTATGTGTAGTGTGAGTACACATACTCGGGGTTTATGCATAAGTGTGTGTGTGTTTTTCCTCTTGGGGCCCACCTCTGCCTCTAGGTGCTATTGGGGCAGGTGTGTAGCCAACAGGCAGGAGTGATGGCTAGTTAGCCAACTCAGAGGTGAGAGGTTTAGTCTTAGAAGAGCTAGTTAGTGGAAGGCAGGATTAAGCTCTTTATGTCAGAAGCAGATGACTTCTTATTCTTCTGTGCTGGTTCAGGTTTGTTTGGAAAAATTCTAAAATTGGTCCCACTGAGGTACACACATTTTGTGGTTATATCTAGGCCTTGGGCACTAAACTGAGGCAATGTGCTTGAGATAGGAAATTCTGTCAACAATTATTATAATGTTTCTTTTGGCCCAGATTATCCGCAATAAATTTATGTGGGGGTCAATATAAGACATCTCCAGCTTTTTCGAAAGTTATCCTATATTAAAATTGTACTTATTTCAGTTGTGATAATAATATTTGTATTAAATAAAATTTACTTCTTGAAAACTAAACCTCTTTTTAACATACATTAAAGCTAATATTAGTGCTAAAATAGACTAGCTGAAAAATTGTTTTCATTCATGCGAGTTTCACTATAATGTCTCTTCGGTCCAGTGTAAAAGAGATGTCAGTCCCATTGTGACATATGGGTAAATAAAGATTAAATATGAAAAAAAAGTGAAAATATCGATTTGGTAAAGGTTTGTGAGTACAGTTACATGTTTGATGTGATAGCGAGTTGCTGTGCCAGGGAGTACCAGCAGATCTGTGCTTGTGTTGGTCCATAGTTTACTGCGTTTTTGATACTGTGCCAGTCTGTGTGTACGTGTGCCAGTGAATGAGTGCATCCACCTGCTTTCGTGTTCAGCTGTCTGTTTGCGTGTTCATATGTGCACTGTACATGTCTGGCTGATTGTGCATGTGCCTGCTCGCCTTTGTGCATGGCTTTGTGCTTGCTTGCCTCTCTCTGTATGTGTGTGTGTTCCCCTGAGCTTTCAGGGTAAGCCTCTGTGGCCTTGTGCTCCTCATCAGGCTCTGTGTCTGGGGGCATGGCTGTAGGGTGGGCCTCCACCACGGGGACCCTGGGACTGATGGGGGACAATCGCTGCTGCCTCATAGCTGCGAGGAGGGAGACAGATACTGCATGGATGAAAGGGGAAGAAAAAGAGCATGAATTTTGTTTGCTCTCCCGTTTTTGTCCTTTTTCACTCCTCCTCATCCCCTTTTCCCTAATCCCCCTTTCCTCTCCGTAAGAATCTGCAAGGAGTTTCACAAGATATCACCTTTCACAAGATTGTGTTTAGTGTGTGTGTGTGTGTCTTATTATATGCGTATTTTAAGGGAATCTTCCGTCAACACTTCTTCATCTGCCTGGTCACATGATCTGGGTCTTTCACACAGCAAGGAAGGCTTTTTCTTGTGAAAGAGCTCCGGAAGGATAAACCTTAGCTTCCAAAAATCAAATAACACAGTAACCCTGCATTTATCACTCAAGTATTGACATGGCGGGGGGGATAATTTTACATATTTTTGCTACCTGATTTTACAAAACTGCAACTATTAGCTGGATCTCTAAACAAATGCCTCGGAAAATAATCTGCTTTACCTTTCAATTTTGAAAGGAATCCCATATGATACGAAGTTAGGAAGAAAGTTATGTTCACTTTCTGGAGTGTGACTGGAATCATTTCAACAGTGATTATACAGTTTATGATGACTGCAATTATGTTTGTGCAATTCGAATATGTGCATTTCCATTTTTTCTTCTATTTTTGAATAATCAATTAAGTAATCACCAACAACCCGATAATATTTGTGCTTTTCATGATTATTTTGGTGCATTGCTGTAAGGTTAAGGAAATGTATTTCTGCTCCATTTGTACTATACTACATGTTAACACTGTGTCTTGATCCCAACCAAAGTTTCAATAGATGTGAGCCATTTGTTATGTTCAGTATTTTATAAATTATCATCGCAACTTTTTGTATTCACGATTTAAGGTTTGGACATATAACTCATGTACCATGGACATACAACAACACAAACACGGAACTAAATGCCATATTCGAAAAAACAATATGCCAAATTCTTAATTTAAGCTACTACTCACTAATAGTTTCTTCGTTGTTGTTTATAAACAAACAATCTACAGGCAGTTGTTCTTACTCTCTGGAATGAGAAATGGCTGTTGCTGCTAATGATGTTCTATGCAAACAACGTAATAAGGCAGGTTAATCAGGCCGGCATGATTTTCTATTAGCTTTGTTTACTCAGTCTGCAAGGACTTCGGGGGCTAGTTTCATCTTAATAACAAAGGATCAGACTCAATGTTCTGACATTTGTTGCTGAAATCCACAATGGGAGCCAGTGACAAACTATGATAAGCTGCAGGGGATGCTACTTACTATGCTGAGAGGAGCCGTGCCAGTGACAGGCCCGTAGGTTTAAGATAGAATATGATCTTAAAAATACGTTGCCAAAAAAGTGTTTTGCAACATGATAGATATTAATGTGAATGAGTGAAGCATAGCCCTAAAACAATTGTGTTGAAACCTAATATGTAAAATGATTGCTCTGCATTATACAAGCTGTCATGATGTAAAAAATGACTTTAGTCTATCTTACCGGACTGTTTCAAAATTGAATCTCATGCCATGACCTCATTTAATTATCTATCTTCTCAATATCTGCACAACCTTTTGTTATGTGTTGGATGCAGCATTTGTTTTTGACTGTTGAAAGTGTTTCAAAAGTAACACAATTACAAAGCACTGCTCTCTGACACATGACCGCACACTCATCAATTCTTCTTTACACCGCACCCTGCTGGCTTCACAATGGATTCCAAATCTTAACCGGTTACCTCACCTAGATCGGATTACCCGTTCCCCTCCTTCAATGGGAAGAAAAGTAGATTTCACCTTTGACACCTAGGCTCTCTTGACAGTTGTCATACACATCAACTAGGTTCAACTTTATGCATAGTTCTGTGTTTCGTTTAATACCAGAGACAAGTACTTTACCAAAGTCTAAGCTCAAAGACCAGCATTGTTTTTATACATATGGGAAAAAGGTACATTAAAATTATACAGCTAAGTGGGATTAATACAGTTTTAATACCTGGATCAAACACTTGCAAACATTTGTTATCTCTTATGCGTGTGTAATTGCACTAATGGCATATTAGAGAGGCAGAAATGTGATGTTTGATGCTGACATTTGAGCTCCCAGAAAAATACACTGAGAGACAAGCAGGCACTGAGATAGACATTTAAAGGAATAGTTTGAAATTTTGGGTAATACCTGGAAGCTAATTCGCTTCCTCGTTGAGAGTTACATGAGAAGTTCGATACCACTCTCGTTGAAGTCTGTCTGCTACAGCATGCAGCCAATTAGCTTAGCTTAGCTAGGCTGGCTCTGTCCAAAAGTAACAAATCCACCTGCCAAGAGTTAACTAAAGTCTGTGGTTTTACAGGGATTATATATTAAATATTTCTTCTTTTTTGCACCAAAATTATGTGGAACAAAACCCCCCATATTACCACACATTGTAATTTTAAGCTTTGGCTTTTTCTGCAAATTAAACAACTACAAACATCTTGTTTATCACTGAGCTATAGAGGTGCTGGTAGGCATTTTTTAACCTTTGGACAGAGTCAGGATAGCTTTATCCCCGTTTCCCTGTTAATGCTAAGCTAAGCTAATGGCTGCTGGCTGTAGCGCTATTTTTGAAGGACAGATACGAGATATGAGATGGTATTGATCTTCAAACTTTCTGTGAAAAAGTGAAGATGCGTAGTTCACAAAATGTCAAACTTTTTTTTTTGGTTTAATGTTAAATTAAAAAGGATAAAATATAAAGATTTAACACATGTGCATGTGTGAAAGTGGGCAGCCTAATATCATTACCACTGGAGTTTTCCACTGAGTGACGCAGCAGGAGTTCCTCCGTGGTCTGTACAGGAGCGAGTGTGTGCACGCGTTCATGCGAGTGGGTAGGTAGGGGTGGGGGCAAGGGTGTGATGTGGTGGAGGGGTCAGTGAGATGGAAAAACTCAAAAGGGTGTGTGTTATGTGCCATAACGGCGACCGCTCATCTGCTTTTGGATGGTGGAAAAGAGACAGCACAGACAGAGACAGACAAACAGACAGAATGAGAAAGAGAGAGAGAGAGATGGAGGGATGATCAAAAGGATTGCAGCCATAATGATGAGGTGTCTGACTGGATGGACGCTGTCTCTATCCAGTTTGCTCTCATCAATGTCAATGCTCCTCTGACAGACACGGAGCGGCAAGAAGGAGCGCACCCATACACTCCTGTCTGCCCACACATACATACACACACACATTTTGACATCACACCAACGCTAATGGCTAACATACAGTATTTTTTGTTTTTTTGTTTGTTTAGTGTGTGTTTTGTTGTGTGACTGATTACTAATGCATCACTAATACTATACTAATGCTTTGTTTGCAGCTAGTTTTGGATCATCTTTTAAAAATGTACCAGTTTACCTAAATCTGAACTCTGAAGCACCCATGAAAATGACAAGCAACCATTTTTATTTTTTTTCAGGCTGGCAGTAACCAGATCCACATCAATAGGGACGTGTTCTGGAAATCCCCGTTACAGATCCCCTATACTGTCATAGATACTAGGGCCACATCCCTACAGTCACATACACTTAAACATAAAGTAATGGTTAAGGGTTTAGAGACAAAATGCCCTACACTGCTATTCACAAAATATTACTTAAATTGTATGCTAAATTGCATGCAAGACATAATATGGTAACTGGACACACTTTACCTTGTGTTAAATGAAAAAAAGAGGAGAGTGCATTGCAACAGGGCAAAAGGAACTTACATCTTTATGATCCTGACATTTTTTTATAAACCCCTTAAGCAAGTCTCTGAATATGCAATTCTATGTACAGAATGTATAGTGTATGCCAGTAAAACCAGGCTTTTAGGCAATAATTCTGTATAAGTCACTGTATAGTGTATAATATAAGCAATGTTTTAACTTTGCATTTATGGTATTTTATAGTATGTGTATGACCCTGGGGCCATTTAGAACCTGTTTAGAACCAAACGAACCATAAAACTTGTAATTTTTTGACAATCTCATGTACTATATATATATAAAGTACTGAATATTACATTTTGTTGACTCTACGCCTTATACATTTTAATACAACTTCAGAATACAGAGACTGGTTGTCACGTGCATGGGTATATGATAGAGTGCACTAGTTTTATTTCAGGTAGGAGTGACATAAGGTATGCAGCATGTGGGTTCATGATGTTGGTGTTTGAGTCACGGGTGGACTGATTTAAAGAATGTAAAGTACACAGATAGGACCTTATAATTTACTATTATGCACAGATCTGAATGACTCCAGTTCTTGATCCAGACTGAAAATAGCACTGCATTCAAAAACTTAATTATGTTAATTTACCACTGCGACCATCAATTGGCCAACGCAATCAAAAGTTTATCCAGGTTAAAGTTTGTTTGCTTTTTTTTTGGGGGGGGGGGGGGGGGGGCAACTCTTTGTTTGTGTTTCATTTTCTTTTTTTGGTTGCTGGAGCTCCATGCTGTTATTTTATTTATTTATTACAAATACAGCTTTACTCTGACTTACTTCTAACTATAGGGATAAAATAACATTTAGTGTGCATTGCACAGGCACCATATGCAAACACATTCTTTGTCAATGCACAAAGAGAGCAACAAATGTAAAAAAGCCTTGAAAAAAAATAAATCACTATTGTGTTTTATTAACCAGAAATATGCTGTGGACTCCTCACAGTATCAGCCCAACCTGCTTGGATTCAGGCTGTTTAACTTCAACAGCTTTTCAAGAAGAGATTTTCCAGCTCTGATAGACACCGTCAATAAAGCGCACTCCCATAATGAAGTGCTGTTTAGCATTAGCCATTCATAGTGGGAAGCATAACATCCCACGGGTCGCATTCACTCTTAAACCACAATAATGGCACTTTCATTTAACCCCTTAATATATGTTAATCCAGGGATGTCAATGGGTTCTCTTAACACTCATGCACAGGCCGTCGGGGGCCGAGAGGCCAGCGAGGAATGAGCTGAACAGACAGACAAAGGCAGGCTTGAAAGAAGGCCCTGATATTTTATTTAATAAAAGAGCCTCCCTTAAAACAAAGGCACATTGTTGGCTCTTGGCTCTGTGTGCTATGTTTAGTGTGTGTGTGTGTATGTTATGGAGAGGGGATTGCATGTATGACTGCATATGTGTGTGTGTGTGTCAGTCTGTGAGTTTCATCCACCCACTTGCTGGTCTGCCCAGGCCCTCTGTTTATTTCACTTCTCCTGGCTGGGTTGCCAGTTTGGGAGAGTCCATGCCTCAAACGGCCAGCAGAAGGGTTTAAAGATAGGGTGGGGAGAGAGAAAGCGATGAATATTTAGAGCCCATTGAAATGAAAATCCCAGCAGCCCCTGGAGACCAGGGGCTGCTTAGAAGTCATTGCCGAAGGGATCTCCATCTGCTTTTACCTTTAGCTTCTATCTATCTATCTATCTATCTATCTATCTATCTATCCATCTATCTATCTATCTAATGAGGTCACTGAAATCTACACTTTTGAGGTGGCGAAGGTTGGTTTACGTGTCCGCAGTCACAGACACTTAAACAGGGTGTTGTAGTATGCATACCTGCATGTAATTCTATGCCTATACCGTTTGTGTGCGTGTGTGTGTGTGTGTGTGTCTGTGTGTGTGTGTGAACATTTACTGTAGTATATGTCTTATGGAGGCCTGAGTAGTGCCTTGCTTTGACAGAGGCAGCCCACAAATCAGGAGTAAATCAGGACCTGAGGGCATGCCGGCTTCACTGAGGGGGAAGTGAGACATATTCACTGAGACGAAATCAGCTTCAATCTGGCCTCAGAGAGCCCTGTATACCACTGACCAACAACCAACAACCACCCAACACAGGTTCTCTGTGTTTGTGGGTGTGAGTTGCGTGTCTGTCTCAGCACTGAGACAGGTAGTGTGAGGCCTGTTGTTTAACTATAAATATTTTACTACATAGTTACTTACTTGAATGTTCAGTTTGAATCCCCTTCTAATTATGAATTACCTTTAAAAACCAGTAGACAGGATGCTTCTTTGTCAAGTTCTGTATGATAAGTAATTATAGATCTTCACTATTCATTCACAGTCTACAATAGATAGACACATAGACACAGACATGGACACAAGACTAAAACTGGTTGATGGACTGTCTGTAGTAAAAAAAATACCGTCACCCAGTTGTGATGAAATGACGAGGAAACTTTATAAGAGGCTTTAGAGCAGCACGGTTGGACTGATATCTTTGTTACTCATCCCCTAAAACAGAGCAGACAGACATGCTACATATAGGCCCACGGATTGAGTCGTAAAGGATCTGTTCTGTTTTCAAAAGCAAATGGAGAGATGGACGGGGAAGGAGGGACATGCTGTGCAGGCTCATTGTACAGCTTAGCACTTGTTTGACTGCCAACTGAACAGGTTCTGCAGCTTCTATCCAGCTGCTTTTGAGCTTTCTTGGCAGCGAAGTATCAATGTATCACATCAAAACAATAATAGTCCACATTCTTAGAAGTCCTTCACTTCTCTTTGATGGCAAAATCCTGTGTTTGCTTTTTAAGATCTCATCACAGCGCTAGTTTTACATGAAATGAAATGAAAACTCCCATCTTTAGGAGGCCGTGTACAGTCAGGAAATGCAAAAAAAAAAACACCATTAGTTTTATCGTGAGTTTTCTTAGACAGCATATGTGTGAGACCGGAATTTGTGTTTTGTCTGGTTACTAAGTTTTACACTTGGGTGGAATATTCAATGTCAACAGCAAAAAAAAAAAAAACTGTTACCATTTTCCATTTGGGTTGGATATCACTGTCAAAACACGTATTGGTGTAACTAATGATATTACAAGCATTTGGATAACACAACACACTGTATATCCAGCTGAGCAGTGTGTGAGTCTGTAAGGTTTATCATAAAAATAAAACATTAAAAAGATGCTGCTCTAAGTCAACAAGATTGCTTTAGGACTTTAATAACCACAGATCATTTTGAAATTTGACATGTTGGTATTACCGCGCTGGACTAAAGGGCATAGCATAACTCCTGACGCGGCAGTGCCAGTGTGTCGTTTCAGTCGGGTGTCAGTAGTTTTTGAGTAAGCCAGGGGGCATGTGGCAAATCTGAAGGGCCTTGTGTTTGCCTGCTACCTCTCTGCCAGACACAGGCCATCCCAGGTCACCACCACTCCACAACCAATCTGTGTCATCACCACCACATTCTCCCACTTTCCTGACAATGTGTTACACCCCATACCACCACCCCACAATCCGTCTTGCTTTCTAACCTCCTTCGCCTCCTTACTTTCCCTGCTTCTCTAAATCCCCCTCACTTTCTGCTTTCATCCACTCTCTCCCTCTTTTATCCTCCTCCTCAAACTGCTTTATTTTTGCAACCCACTCTCTCCAATTCACTATTTTATTCTCCTCTTCCTCTTTTTTTTCTCTCTCTAAAGTATCCCATCCCACTTCCTGTTCTCATTACTCTCCCCTTTTCCTCACGCTCTTGCTATGCTTACTCTCTCTCCCTACTCTATCCCTCCCATTCTCCAGCGCTCTCCGCACATCACAAAGTGTTGGATTTTGACATCTGCCTGCAGGAGCAGTGACCCATGAAGTAATTAGAGGAGGAATCTCGCCTTCTCTTTCCTTCTCCCATCCCTCCCCTCCATCTTCTCCGCTCTCTGTCGGCTCTGAGCTGAGGATCATATAAAAAGCTGGTTATGTTTACTCCCTGATCCATCTAATTTCTGTAACGAGGGCCGAGCCGGCCTCATCTCCTTACTGCGCCACGCTTAAGCCCAGGCGTTGGGCTGGAGAGGCGCCCCAGGCCCCCGCAGGGCACTGTGGAGCTTCAACCACACCGCTCATCCGCGGAGACGAAACTGGGACCTAACCGGATTAACTCCCAGCCAGCACAGGTGGAGGGACCCTGCTTCAAACACACACATGCATACATGCACACACAGAGCGAGATGCAACTTTACACCATTTAATGTATCATCAAAAAAAGTGCTGGGATGAGACATCTATGTGATTATGTGTGGGTGTATTTGTTTGTGTGGGTGTTATGTGTGTGCTGCAGAAGGAAAATAAATAAATAAGTGAAAACTTCAGCTGCTGCAGTATGAGATGAGAGAACACAATTATGAATTGCTCCAGAGCTTACGGCCAGCCCGTGATAACTCTCAAGTGCTGTGGTATCAAATTGCTAGAGCATGGAAATCAACCCCCCGCCCACAATAGAAGATATTTGCCCCTGGATTGCAAATGTAATATGTAGGATAAGGGTTGATGTATAATGCAACAAAGTGAAGTCTGAAGGCCATTCCAAAACATGACAGGCTGGGATGTCAAATGTTTTGCTGGGCATCATTAGAGTGTTTTTCCATGTCCTAATTTACAGATTATTCATTTAGAAAAGTCTCGAGGGATTTTGCTGGTTACTTTGTGTTAGTGCTGCTGGTAAACATGGTTCAGTACGCCTCATGCACTGTACAGTACACAGTGTTTACCTCTGTCAAAAAAAGAGCTAAAGAAGAGAAGAAGAGATCATTCCCAGCTATCATCAACGCTATATATGAAGCCATAAAATCTATCATTGCTTTATTTATGTACTTTTTTATTTATAATGTTTTCGTCATAGATAGCTGAGGTAAAAGCAGGTTCTACTCCGGAAGTAAGAAAACCTACTTTAAAATCCTATTTATAATAATGCTAATTAATAAAACTAACACAAACTTAAAAAAAAAAAAAAGCTTGCTCAACAGTACTTTTCACAGAGGGATGGTAATGTTTAAAATGCACAGTAATATTTCTGTTCTTACTGGACTTTAATGCATACCATTTCTCACAATCTGAAGACAATCGTTCATCAAAAGGCTCCAGTTTGGCAGATGAAGGCCTGTCAGGTGGCGAAAGGACGGGGATGGTAAAAAAGTGCGATGCTTTAGGACAGAGGCAGAGATTATAGATAAAAAGTTGGAAAGATTACATTAGAAAATATTATGGATAAGACAACCCAAGGTATGGTGATGTTTTATGCGCACTGCCATCAATAATAAAACTCATTTGAGTAGACTGGAGGTTTTCCTGCTGTTGTCGTACTTGGTCGGGTATGACCAGTACTTTACAGTGGCTAATGTAAACTACCTTTATATTACTGTGTAACTGAGTGTTACTGAGTCAGTTCACTCACTTGATGACTCTTTTCTACTTGTGTTACTGTTACACTACATTTAAGGATTGTGGCCACATGTTACTTAGTCTCCTCTTAAAGCTTTATAGAAAATGCTGTAGTAGATACGAATTTCTTTTAAAATATGGATGGTAAACCGCAGGAATATGTTTCCCTTTTTACAAAAAAAATAATGAATGAAACCATAAATAAGAGATTCCATTGAGTTACAGACGCCAGTGGAACAGCGGCTAGCTCTGACAGAGCTGCAGATCTCAAGGTAATCTCAAGGAGGCTTACATGGCAAAATAAAGGTACATTTAAAAGAAATTAATAATAAATGACAGGTTGTTAGTCACACTGCTACATCTGCTTTTCTACTACTACTCTTCTTCATATTACTACAACTGCTATTGCACAACATTATTACCACTACCACTTTACTAGAAAATAACAAAGCCGAGACATTACCAGTATCTGCGTCAGACTGTGTCTCTACAAATTGCCATTACATGGGTACCATCAAAGTGTTCTTTTTCTTCCAGCTGTGGTCCAGAAACAGTTGAGGATGCCCTGGCAAAGCCAGCATGAGTGTGTGTCTGAATCTGGTCGTTCCTGTGCCCGTCCCCCAGACAGCTTCAGGCTAAAGACACTGGCCAGAGCAAGGCCACTCTAACCCAATTGGACCATCAATTACTACTGATTAGCCTCAAAGTAGCATCTGTCCCAGGAAGCATTTAACCAATATATTCTCCATAGTGACATACGGCAACAGAATTAACTGTCATATGTCAATGTGGTTTAATAAAGTTATTGGATTTTTGACATATTCATATTAAAGCTCGCAATTTGGCAAATGGAATGGCAGACAGAATCCAACAGGGCACCTGGCTGCTGCACTTCTGCATGTCTGTTTTCCATTCAAGCTAAGAAATATGAAGGAAACTGAAATAATTTAGAATGATGCTCCTTAAGCAGCAATCTAACTTAATGGATGCTGTAATCAAATGACAGCTAAATTTGTATATAGTGGCACTTTTTGCCACTAAAGACATGAGAAATAAAAGCAAATAAGATTTTAAGGAATAATAATTACCTGTGATGGACTGGCGACCTGTCGAGGATGTACCCTGCCTTTCGGCTGATGTCAGCTGGGATTGGCTCCAGCCCCCCACGACCCTGTCCGCAGGATAAGCGGTTGACGATGGATGGATAGATAGTATCCATCCACCTGAAGAAAAAGTCTTTATTAAATAACAAAAGTCGCAGTGCCAAACTGTTAGATTGTATTTACCAGGTAACGCAGGGAGCTGGAAGGATACCCAGGAGAATAGGTGTCAGTCAAGCCTATGGAGTTGGTAAAACAATTTGTCAATCTGATTTGGTGTGTATGTGTGTGCTTGCAAGCATGTGTGTGTTCAGCTGTGTGCGTGTGTGTGTATGCATTCAGCTGCGTGTTTGCATGTGTATGTTTGTGTGTGTTGGTAAAACAATCTGTCAGTGTTTTGACAGCCATGTCACACGGCAGGGATCAGTCTCGGGGGATCCTGTGATGAGAGCTCCTGATTACCCCTCTATGCATGATTCCTATATTTAACCCCGGCAACCATGACTTATGCGTAGTACGGATGACTTGCTTTTGAGGGGGAAATTGTTTTGCAGCAGGTGCGGAGGGTCGTACGGGGCATGAAAAAAAAGTTTTCAAGGTGACACTAGGCACGGTGGTGTAGCAATGAATTCCTTTGCCATCTGTCTATCATTAAGGTAAGTTGCTTGGAAACAGCATTTCTCAGGCACAGAACAGCGAGTGAGTCACTTAGTCAAACAAAGGGTTTCAAACAAAAGGTTTTGTCAGATGCTGATGCTTAAATCAAGTGTTGTCTTTTTCATTTAGTTTCACACAGAGAGACTTTGAATATAAATGTATTAGTACAAGAGCCTAGATCTATATTAATATGGCAGTCAGGGAGTTTTTATTTCTGTTAATAATGCAGGTGTCTTTATAGAAATGATAAAAATTGAACAAATAGTTGCATACCTGCAAGCTGAGCTGCCCGTTATCGCCACAGTCATATACTATTAGCCAATGAGAAGTTTTTCAGTGCAGCTGTTGGAGGTCAAGTGCCTTGCTCAAGGGTATCTCTTTAGTAATTGTTGATGAAGGGGAGAGCAATTCTTAACCTACAAGTTGGGAACCAAAATGGGTCAGGGGCCGGTTTCTCCAGGGTGCCCTGATGACAAGAGCGCAAGCAAGTTTTCTTGAGACTTGGACCCACGATGAGGATAAATTTCTCAAATTTCAGTTACGGCCTGAGAACGAGCCTGGTGTAGAGTATTAATGGTTCAGTAGGGGATGCACACAGTAATATAAACCCTGTGTGCTGCAAGAAAAAAAACTGTGGTGGTTTTCTTTTCTCTGTGTTAATGGCAGTGGCAGGGTGACATAACATAACTCTTGATTTATAAGGCTATTTGAAATGCCATCGCTCGCGGGGCTGTACCCATAGAGCAGGCAGGGAGGATCGCTGACAGCTCACTGACTACAGGATGGTGAGACAGAAACGCCTGGTGTGTCTGTCTGTCGAGCTCTCCCTCCTTATCTTTCTGTCGACCCATCTTTTGTTCTGTCTCATCTGTTTTGTACAATCTTCTGCATGTCTCTCATCATGCTCTCATACTTGCTATCCATGCATCTTTCTTTTATCCGTTGTGATGGGAAAGAGTCGTAGCTTCATGGGACTTTAACAGGTCAAACTGTTATACCAGCAAAGCACCCATTAAGCTCAAAAGGCACACTGTGATGGGAACCTGTCCACTAGGTGGAATTAAATACTTTTTAAGTTAAATCTCGTTAGGAAAAAATATGGGGGGGACTTAATAGTGATATTGATTTCTCCACCTTCACCTTTCACATCACCTGCTCACGTGTAATGTAATATTGTGGAAAGTAAAACAATTTGGGTACAGTTAGCTAAATGTAATGGCTAAAGAGGGTGGGGGTGGTGGTGATAGTTGAGTTCAAGAACTAGGTATGTGTAGGTATGACAGCAATGTATTTAGAGACACACACGCACCTGTTTGCCCCCCCCAAAAGCTCAGTATTTATCAGTGTGAGTGTTTGTGCAAGTGTAGGTGTGTGCATTTGTGCATGCATATTTCCACAGAAAGCTGCGGTAAAAGTGTGGACAGGGGAATTTTAAAGGGCGACACATGAGAGGCTGCACTGTGAGACGCCAAATCTATGTAGCAGCTAAGACAAAAGCACAGGTGGGGTCACCCATTGTGATGCACATAAGTGGACATATACGATACCTATTTGTAAGCATGTTCACATTACCAAAGACATTTTGAAGACCAACTGCTGTAAAGTGATCACTGTATTTTTCAGTGATCACATTACATGTCGGGAACACAATATAAGGCACAAGCAGGTTAGACTGGGTGGGAACTAAAGTAGCATCAGTGTTCAAAAGGGGAGTTCCTGAATGAAAATCCCTACACTGTCAAACAGGCTTGGGTGTTCGCGTATTTAGGTATATTTGAAGACTTTTGCGTTGTTACATTGTCATTGAACAACAGCGCAAACAACAAGGGGATATTAGCAAAGGAAAAGAGATAGGAGTATCATTGGATTAGGAATGTTGCTACTGAAAGAAATCCACAAGTGCACTGTAAAATGATGTTCTTTCACCACAGCTCTTTAATTTCTGACACGTCACCACTAAGTCAGCTTGGGAAAATGTCAGTTGGTCCACATGCTCCCTGCAGCCTCAGAGGTCGCTCCAGTGGAAGCTCAGATATAACCTTTGAGGTGTTCACAGATTCTGCCAGGATTCAGTCGACATTTAACTTAAGCATTCATTTGTAATGTACAAACATGAAAAAAATGCCCAGGTAAAACCTGTGGGAACAGAGTGTGTGTTGCCTGTAAGTGTGACTCATGCAGTCTGCCATTTCTGTGGTTGGGGTAAATGCTCTGACCCCAGCATCAGTCACCATCAGCCCATAGACAGGGTCTCATTTTACTGTCTGAGGAATGTACCAACCTATTCAGTGCTAGAGCTGCTGTAAGACTATATGACAGTAATTCCAATGAACAGTAATTCTGAATTATCTAAGTGAAAAATTATGTGAGCTGTTTTTAAAATCATCTTTTTGTCATTGATGACATATGATGCATGTGCCACAGTTTCAGGTTCTAGTACAAGTAGCATTGTTCCCAGCCAGGCTGAGTATTTAATTATTGTTTAAACTGGCCACAGCCAAATCACAGTGGTAAAAAAAAAATCCCTACAGAGCCAAACACTGTCAAAGATTTTAAAATTGTCCTAATTAAAAAACTCTGTTAACAGATTAAAAAAAGATGTGCAAACAAAACACATCCTGGATAGTAATTCCATGCCAGTAACGTGTTAATGTTAGCCTCTGCCGTGAGTCATTGCCGTCTGGTAGGTCATGTTTCAGTCAGATTAGTAGTCATCTCATGAATGTCTGTTATCCCAGTGATTAAGTCCTTTAGCTTTTGACTTTACGGACGTAATGAAACCTGATTAACTTGAACTTACACCTTTAAATTATGTGTGTGTGTGTGTGTGTGTACCCAGCCAAATCCATAGGAACTCAAATCTTCTTGTATCCAAACATCTCTCCCCCTTCGCTTTTTCTTTAAACACACGGCCCTGTTATCACCCTTGCTTCCTCTTCCCTCCTTCCCACTCCCTCCTTTATTTTTCAAAGCATGAGAACTGGGCCGGGGCGATTAAGGAATCCTAGCCCTGGCTAATCACCCCGGACTGGAGCACTTCCGCTGCGCTGATTACCGAGGAAACCATTAAGGAGAAGAAAGTGGCTGGATCTTTCATCCTGGTCGGCCGGGCTCAGGGGAGGTCAGAGAGGGGTGTGTTTGATAGGCCATTTACCCTTCCTGTTCTTATTATTCCAGCATTTCCTCTATCTGGACTCAACACGACTGCAGCTAGCGGACCCCGGGCCCGTCTTGCCCTCCCTCCCATGGGTCTGTAATCATTGCCATACTGGTGTCCTGCACTCACTGGTACGTATGCATGACACTGCGTTGATTCACAAGCACATGTAAATGCACACATGCACCCCTCATCACACATTCCACTTACTTTCACACCCTCACACACACATTATAGTGGTACCTCGGGTTGACTACAGCTTTTCATCTCGCCCCTCCTCCATTCATACAAGGTCTAGCTGAGCAGTGACCCTGGTAGAAACAGGGTAGACACATGACACAAGTAGTGCCCCTTCCTCCCTCATTTTCCACCCCATTCCCAAAAAGACAAAACCAGCGCATTTGCGCGCACCAGGGCCTCATGGGTACTGTCACAGATGGTGCTAATGACGTGTGCCCCAGCAGAGGCAGCGCCCTCGTTCGCGCTAGACTGGTGACATATGCTCAGTCGCAGGGCCATCAGCGGAGCACGGCAGCCCCCAGTGTCCGAGAGACACCCCCGTAACCCCTCTACTACGGAGACACAATGACAGACAGACCCTAAACAAACAGAAAGCCTCTTTGCCTGTTTCTCTCTCTTCATTGTATTTCAATCTGTTTCTTTCTCAAACCCCCCACCACCCCCCCACACACAGTCTGTTTCTGTCTCTCCCTGTTACTTCTCCCTCCCCTATGTTGTTCAACCCTTCTTTGCCTTTTCTCCTAATGTCCCCACTGAGCCTGACTTGATGGATGACCCTTTGCTTTGGCGATTAGGGTCCCCGTGGGGGCCTCTTCCCTCCTCTGGAGGAATCCTGGTACGGCGGAGTGACAGAGCAAGTTCAGGCCGCCGCCTGCCTTTGAGTGCAAGCGTGTGCATAGCAGATATCAGGGGGATTTGAATAGAAGGGTGACAGGACGTATCAGATGAGTGGAGTCTCATGGTCGGTAATGGGCAAATCACTAGCATGTCTCTGTGTCCTGTGGTCTTCCCCTCCACCCAAGACGCTTGTGCCCATATTGTCGCAGAGGGACTGAGATGAGACCAGATCTGTTGCAGTGTTTTATTTCTCCTCCAGGCTTTATAGATGTTGTATCCACTATAAAACAAGTGATAAAAAAAAAATTTATATTTAAAAAATGAAAATTAGAATTAAAGCAATTATTAAATTTGGTACTAAATTACATACTTTCCTATAATCTTTTAGATAATTTTAATGCATTTCAATACAGTATATTGTTACAGCATCCAAAGGTGACACCAGTGCACTGACAGTTCAACAAAAAGCCCCAGAATGGGGAATTCCTTGAACATGAGGGCAACCAAAAAGACTATTGGCTGTCATTATCCCTGTAATCGAAACCTCCACAGTATTACTGTAACTCCACACTGATGCACCATGGGTATGAATAAACCCCCAGAGACGTTTTGTACTGTAAAGTGATGCCACACCGACCGGCCTTTTGTACAACAGCATTCCTTCGAAAAGTTGTAAAATTGCTGAAAGGTAGCTGTGGACAAATTACCAACTTACATTGGAGCCCCTGAGGAACACAATGTGGAATCAGCGGAAAGTGATGGAGGAAAAACACTGTGTCATGTTTCTGTAACCAAGAAGATGTAACCATAGACGCCTTTTGTTCAAGATAAAGCAGAAAGCCAGTTGTCTCATCATTTGTTTAGAGGGTTTAGATCTTCAGTTGATGGGCTCATGCCAAGATTCACTTTTCCAAGTAAATGCATTAGCTATAGGACGGGTGCAGTAGTTCTAACTCAGCAATAATAGAAAAATATGAATACTAGAATATGCATGCACAGCAAGCAATATGTGGAAAAAGTTTGGAGGGAAATTATTAGCATTGATAATTGTTCATTTAGTCTTATTGTTAGCTCTGCATTTTCTCTGCAAGTGCCATGCTTTGCCTTTGGTCTCAGATTAGAGTTGCACCGACAAGGATCAAAATGCGACTTGGCTGTAAGAATGGAAATCCACAATCAAAAACAAATAACGAAAGAGTGACATTTGGAAATCAATTAATTTATCTGGCTAATTGCTGAGTTGATGAATTTATGGATATGAACTTTGAAAGCTGAAACGTACACTGGAACACCGTTTGTAATTGATAAAATCCCTTGCAAACAAAGGCATTCACCCTTCTACAGTGGGACATGTGCTCCTATCCAGACTTACTGAATACACAATCTAAAGCACATGAACAACCAGGAATTTTGCACTTTCTGCTCCCAGGGGGTTATTTTCTCTCTAACTTTGTTGTTTTGTCATTAGTATTTGTGTTTACTTCAGAGAAAAGAGAAGAGGGTTTACTCACATCACAACAAATTTAAAAGACTAAATCAAGAAACGGCACATTCTTTAGAAATCAAGCATCATAAGCACATTTAAATACATCTAAAGATGTATTAATCATTGTTTTTTGTGTTGTGGAAAAAAATCCACATTATACAAACAATGCCCACATAATGCATTGGTTAAAATATGCCTTTTCAGTCAGTGCCAAATAGTCCTTTATATAACTTGTAACCACATCTGTTCAACGGTAATATGAGAGAAAACTCAAAAAATATATAGCATCAGCTGTGCAGGTCAGTGTTGAGGCATTACTTAATTTAATTCACTCACTAGGACTAATTGCTGACCTATATTTGTGATTTAAAACACTTGTTTTTCTCTTAAAGATACTAAGGTGTCCTCCATGTGAGAATAGTGGTGGAAGAAGCATTCAGGTTGCTTAATATAGTAAAAGTAAAAGTCCAGCATTTAGAACTTTACTTCAAAAGTAAATGCACCCAGAAAAATTGCACATGACTGACATTATATATGTTACATTAACAGATTGTTAATACTAATGGATCAATGTGTAAGTAGCATTTCATTGCTGTAGGTAGTCTAAGTGGATCTCATTCATCTATACCGTTTAGTAGTTTAGTTCAGTGCCCTAGCTGCCTACCTAAAGGTCAGGCCCTCTCCAAAGGGTCACATTCTGAGGGGTCGTAAGATGATTAATGAGGTAGGAAAAGAGAAAAAAAACTACATCACAAATTTGTATTATATTTTTCTGACACTTCCCAAATCTGTGTTTCTGTGAATTATTGGATAATTTTAGCTCTTTGGGCTTTGAACAGTTATTTAAATGAAAGCACGTGAGGGGAAATGTCTCAGGTCTAAGGTGGAACTGCTAACAACAGACACCTGAAACATGGCAGGGCCCCAACTAGTTGTTTGTAAGGGGTCACAAGCCAAAAGGGTTGGAAACCACTGGATTAATCTTTATTGCAATTTATACTCTTATTATGTGTTTAAGAAGTATGACATAGCAAAAAATAGAAATGAAGAAATACTCAAGCAAAGTAGAAATATTTCAAAATTGTTCCTAAGTACACTCCTGGAGTAAATATACTCAGTTACTTTCCAATACAGTTTACACTTTATTGATTATGTCTGACAACTATAGTTGAGCTCTCTGCAATGGAAACCAAATATGAAATGTAGATAAAGTATTTCATTACCATGCCAAAATAGAAACTTTGAGTTTGAATTCAACAATTGCATAATGAAAAAATGTTCACAATAAGGGTACTATAATGTCAATGAACCAAGACAACAAACTCCCTTGGCATTTCATGAAGATATTATTTTATTATTTTTTGCATACAAAGAAGCATCACTGTGATTGTACGGTTATGTTCACAAGCACAGAAAATTTAAATTCCTGATCTGCAAAAAATTTATGACAAAACCCTGCACCCTGCATTTCGCCCAATGTCAGCTGGGATTGGCTCCAGCCCGCCGCGATCCTGTATGCAGGATAAGCGGTTGACGATGGATGGAGAAATTTATATTCTGCTGGCAGTATAAAAAACTGTACTGGTGGTCTTAACTGGTCATCATTTTCGTTCTTAATGATAATGGACACCATGTGAGGAACCCCTGGTCCCACAGACAAAGCAGCGGGCTAAATGAAAAAGAGGAAAGAAGAGGTAGCGTATTTATGTTTCCCAAAGAGTTCACATCCGGAGATAATCCACTGTATCCTTAGATAATCTTTAGTAGTTTATACACACCGGCTGAGCTGTAATTAATGGCAGGGAAGCTATGACATGGTGACCCAAGGATGTTTGTCCTATCACTGTATAGGCTGTTCAATGGCAAAAGCTGGAGCCAGTCAGATCTTCTGCTTCTGATTTAAAATTGGGACAGTGTAGCAAGAGACATACCAGCAGATAATGCTCACTAAGGCCACTTTTGTGTGTGTGTGTGTGTGTGTGTGTGTGTGTGTGTGTATATATATATATATAAATATATAAAATTCAGGAGGTTTTAATAGCTTCTGTCAACCCAAGTTCTAACTGAGCACATCTGTAGTAAAGGCTCTATAGAGATGAAATGTTACAAAGTCAAGTACAAATTATCTGAAAAGACATCAGCAAAGGGACAAGTAGAAATATGCAATAAGTGGTGGTGTTTTGGAAAATATCTGTGTGCCAACTGTCAAGATTTTATTTTTAGCAAAAGCTTTTCTCATGATTAAAACCTTGGTCCTGATCCTCCCTGACCTAAACAAAGTTAGTTCTGCAGCCAAACCTGAATGTTAATGCACTTTGCTGAGTCATGTAACTTTGGAATCAGTGTAGTCCTCATACAAGTTCCTTTCTTTCTTCTATTTTTATTTACATAAAAACAAAACTGTATTTTTTAAAATAATATATGATTTTCTTTCTTTCTTACACAAAAAATAACTTAGCATACTTAATAACAATATCATAATAAAGGGATACCGTTGCAACAACACAAAAGCAATTAAATAAGAAATCAAATATACTCACAGAAATAGTACCCAAACAATGACAGAAACATCAGCTAAATCATGTGGTCTTTCCATGTCAACCTACAAAGCAAGGGAGGTTTAGACTTGGCCACTAACCCACAAACCAACAAATCCATATTATCAGACCCACTCCTATATCCCAATTCTTTGCCAGTTCAGTATCTAAATATATTATTATTCATATGTCATCATTACCATCAGTAACAATAACAATAATAACATTGCAAAGTACACAGAATATTATATATTCATGATACTGTATATTGTTCTATAAGACCCCATGTTTCTGTGAAATCTACAGTTTATATTTCAGGGTAAAAGACATATTTTCATTCTTATTAATATGAATTGCCTCATTAATCCACTTTTGCAGGTTGATTTATTAGAGTCAATCCAACCAAAATAGTTGCTGTTTTTTTGTTTTTCCTTAGTGTATTATAGTCACTTAGGTAACCTGTTCCTTTATTCATAATAACCATGACTGTATTGTACAGTCAATAATAATTATGTTGCATCATAACTAAAATGCCGAGCACTTCTCTGAGTTACAAGTGAACCGTCTGATTTACAGTCTGTGATCATTTCTCCAATGAGAATGTGAAGCACATGTATACCTGATATCACTTTGGCTGTAACTCATCAACAGTATGTGAAGAAGACAAGTAAATTCAGACTGTTAAGTGAATGAGTGTATGTTCATTCCCACACTGTGACATGTGTGGGAACTCTCCACTGCAGCCGCAGCAGCTCTCTGTCATGCCGGCTCCAGTGTCTGGCCTTGTCATTTTTCACCCTACCGCTGACACCGCAGTGGAAGGAGAGAGGATGTGTGTGTTTGTGTGAAAAGCACACCTGGCAGAGAAGGAGACCCCCCACCTCCTCTTTCTCCACCCTCCATCCCACCTTCTTCCCTTCCCTCCTTCCCGAGGCCCCGAGGGAAGAGATGGATCTGTGTCTGGGGCTGGTGATGTCACTCTTGGCAACCTTAGGTTTTAGAGTTCAGAAGAGTGAAATGGAGGAACTGTCTCACTTTGTTTACAATGAATGCAGACTCTGGCATATGCATGTGAAAATTGAAACAGTTTCTGTATACAGGTCAGGTATTGTATATAGCTTGTGGTCAAGTCTTTTTATCATTTGCTTTGTCTTCAAATTTATGTAATCCCAATGGTATAAGATTTTTCGTATCTATTGTAGAAAAAGTTTTTTTTTTAAGGTGTTGATTTTCTTCCTTTACTTGAACAGTGGGGATTATGAGAGGAGCATAGTGGGAAAAAAGGAGGGATGCACTGAAAACAAAATTCTTACATGTTTCCAGTTACTTTTAATGGAAACATGAAATTTATTGTGAATATAATCCAATTAATCTTATTTCCATACTGTATAGACACCTTATTTTGAAAACCGGATGTTGTCATATGTGTATCCTCACGCTAAATTCATCAAGCCCGACCCAATTTGATTAATAATGTTGAATGTGTCTCTTGTATCGCGCAACATGAAGACCTCATAGCCTCTGTTTAGGTAGGACTCTCATACTGCAACAGTTGTGTTTGTAAAGCGAGAAACTGACAGGATAATGTCGCTAACCTGCCTGTCAGCTCGCACTGGTCCGTTTCAGTTACCATAAAGGCTTGAACACGTGTGAACTCCAAATTTAGGTGCAGCTAGCTTAATCGCCTTCTCTGAAACGAGTGACAGAAACACTCAAAGCACGTCAAACCGCTTGTTGCCTTTTCTAAGAAGTCAGCCATAGATGGAGTGGATGTGCTAGGAGACAATTCAGCAGAACAGTGTCTGCAAATGGCGTTTTTTGCATCTTTCTCTGACACTTTAAAATGCATCCACACTGCCGATATGTCAACGTAACTGTTTGGTAAAATTGCTTCGGTCTTTTGACTTATTAGGCCGAAACACCGAAAGTGCTTTGCAATTTTCAGCCAATTAATTTTGGTGGCTGAATATTCGGTGCATCACTAAAAAAAATACAGGCAAACAAAACTTAATGGAGACCAGGAAGGACGTGTTTCCAGAGGTGGGGATTAAACAATTGAGAATCAAACCTGCCAGCCTAGTCAAATGCTCAGAGCCAGAATAGAAGAAATAAAGTAAAATCAAATTGAATGGGACAATTTAGAGGGTCAAGTAGCATCAGACTATCTAAAGAAAGCTTAGAAAATCTACACATTTCTCTCTATAACTCTATAGGTTTTCTTAGAGATCTTGAAAATCAAGGAGGGACAAAAATTAGGATAGAGTTAATCAGTTCAAGATATCTGAAAGTGTGCACCCTCCATGTGATGAGTCCTAAAGAGATACCTTATGTGGTTTACATCTACAGTATACTCCCTATATGTAAACACAGACATGAAGACGAACAGCCCCACAATGCCCAAGATGCTTTATGTGGCTGGATTCATTTCTGAGGGTTTAGGCCTTGTGTTCTGTACAGTCAGGCGAAGACACGCAAGAGAAGACAGCAGAGCACATGTCATGGAAGTCAGTCTGGATGAAAAGACTTGTCTCTCTTTCCTCAATCAAGTCGTCATACTGTGCAGTCATGCTGCAGAAGTTTACGGATTTTTAAAAGTCTTGACATTGTCCCATCAATTACAGGACACTGATGTCATGGGCCTATCGGAGTCTCTGTGAATACTTTCAATATATGCAGTCAAAGTCAGAGCAGTCAAAACATATTCCAAGCACATCTTTGACGGCCTCACTTTTTCCATAGAACTGTCAGTAACTCTGCTAGACATGAGCAATCATGTGTGTGTGTGTGTGTGTGTGTGTGTGTGTGTGTGTGTGTGTGGGAGAGAATTAGAGTGCATGTGCCTGTGTGTGCACATGCAGTGATTAACACTCCCTTCTCTGTGTCAGATAAAAGCATGAAAAATGGTATGGAGTAAAAAAAGAAAAAGAAAAAAAGGGCGTCTCCTTCGCCAGTCCTAGCATTAGTTATCTGATCAATACCATGCAATTACAGAGATTTATGTTGCCCAACATTCCAGGGCGAGTTCGTCTCACAACCACCTGTGGAAATATGATCTGTTTTTAACTGATCTAACATCGGGAGAGGAGAGAAGAGAGGAGGTGAGGAGAAGTGAGCTACAGTAGTCAATTTCACCTGAGTTTCCACTATAAATATCTCTAATCACACTCATGCTTCAGGAAATAGCAAAACAGAACCACTTCTTGTTACAGTATGCTAACTAGTATGGATTTACAAAACAACATATCATTATAGTTTGATTGATAGTGTGTAACCGTACCTTCTGTTTGAGTTAGGTTTGATGGGTATCTCAAAACCCATTATTTCAAGTGTGACTAAAGTGTTCAGATTTAAGGGGGTCTGTCTTTTTGGTCATGTTCAAACTTTGAAACAATTTCAAATGCTGACAGTAAACAAAGTCCAAGTGTATTTTGACACTAATATCCAGGAACATGCATTGTAAAAGGCCACACTCAAGTGTCCTAAGACCACTGCCTGCAAATATCCCAGGAGAACAGAATGGATCCTGAGCTCCTATAAACCATATTTTTTATGTGGATTTTTGCTTTGCAACTATTAGGTTTTTGGGAACAATAACTATTAATCTATTGATTTGTCTTATTTTAATGTTGGATAAGAATATAGACTACTTATTAGTTATTTATCTGCCATTTAGCTGCCTAGGCTGGATTTTAGTATCTGGCTACCTGAGCCAAGAACTTACCTCAAAATATGAATGTATGCCCCTAGATTCTATGGAACTATTTGATTAGATATCAGATATCAGATGATTGGAATGCTTGGTTCTACCCTTCCTATTATGCAGCTCAGTGGAGTTGCATTATTCTTGGACCCTTTCTGACTGATAAACACACGTCTTAAACTATACATCTTAAACAATTACTCCAAAGTTCACTTTCTGTTAACGACACCCTCGACCTCATTCTGGTATATGGTATTGAAATTGAAAATTTAATAGTGTTCCCATAGAATCCCTTTTTATCTGACCACTATTTAATAACTTCTGAGATCCTATTGCTGGACTACAAGCCATTAGGCAAACATTTCTACACAAAATGTCTATCTGATAGAGCTGTAGCTAAATTTAAGGAAGAGATTACATCATCTTTTTATTTAATACCATGTCTCAAAGTAACAGTGGACTCCTATGCTAATTTCAGTACCTCCCAAATAGATCATCTTGTTGATAGTGCTGCAGGCTCACTGTGAATGACACTTGACTCTGCTGCCTCTAAAAATGAAGATAATAAAACAAAGACGGTCAGCTCCATGGTATAACACAACAACTTGCATATTAAAGCAAACATCACGGAAATTTGAAGGGAAATGGCATTCCATCAATCTGAAAACATCTTGTTTTATCCTGCAAAAAAATCTTAAAACATCTAGGAAGGCCCTCCGTTTAAAATAAAATCCTAAATTTATTTTAACTTATCTCTAAACTATTAACCTTAGAAACAGCTGAAACCTGAAATATGTTTAGACTGCTTTGATACTTCATCTAAACCATCAACCCGTCTCTTAGACCCCATCCCAACTAGGCTTTACCCTTAGTCAGTACTTCTTTACTAGATATCATCAATTTGTCTTTATTATCAGGCTCTGTATCAGTCATTTAAAGGTGTTGTAATTAAAGCTCTTCTTAAAAAGGTCCAGGGATTTTAGCCAACTTTAGACCTATATCTAACAATCCCTTTCTTTCTAAGACAGCACTAGTGAAAATCACTAATGACCTTCTAATTGCAGTCAAAGGACTGGTTTTATTAGATCTTAGTGCTGCATTTGATACCATTGATCATCATATCCTATTACAGAGACTGGAACATTTAATTGTTGCCAGTGGTTTAGACATTAATGGCTGTGTGATGTGTTATTTTGAGGGGACAGCAAATTTACACTGTTATCCACACAGTACACTCACTACTTTACACTGTAGAAAAGTGTCGTTTCTTCAGTGTTGTCACATGAAAAGATATAACCAAATATTTACAAAAATTTGAGGGGTGTACTTACTTTTGTGATATACTGTTTTTGCTGTAGGCAATATCACAACATTACATCATTACATAAACTTTCCTTGTTATGCAGATGATACTCGGTTATATCTATCACTCAAGCCAGACAGTTTTTTTTCTTTTTTTTCCTAATGTTAAACTCAGATACAATTAAGTTAATGAGATAAAGTTATTGTACTGGGGCCGAAGCACCTCAGAGACACATCATCTAAAGATATAGATGGCCTTTTTTCACCTATTCACCTAATATTGCAAAACATCGGGAACATCCTGTCTCAAAATGATACAGAAAAACTCCATGCATTTGTTACTTCTAGGCTGGATTACTGCAATTCCTTATTATCAGGCTGCTCGAATAAGTCCATTAAGACTCTTCAGCTGATCCAGAATGCTGCAGCATGTGTTCTGACAGGAACTAGGAAAAGAGATAATATTTCTTCTGTTTAGCTTCTCTGCATTGGCTTCCTGTAAAATCCAGAATATAATATAAAATCCTTCTGCTGACCTAAAAGGCTCAAACAAATGCAGGCACCATCTTATCTTAAACAGCTCGTAGTACCTTATTACCAAAAGCACTGTGCTCCCAGAATGCAGGGTTACTTGTTTTTCCTAGTCTCCAAAAACAGAATGGGAGCCAGAGCGTTCAGCTATCAAGTTCCTCTCTTGTGGAACCAGGTTCCAGTTTGGGTTCAGGAGGCAGACACCATCTCCACATTTAAGAGTAGGTTTAAGACTTTCCTCTTTGACAAAGCTTAGAGTTAGGGCTGGCTCAGGTGAGTACTGAACCAGTTATGCAGCTATAGGCCTAGACTTCTGGGGGTATTCCCATGATGCACTGAGCTCTTCTCTCCTTCTCTTTCTCTCCATCTATATGCAACCTCATCGCATCAGTGCATGTTACTAACTCAGCTTCTTCCCGTTCCGTAGTCTTGAGCTTTCCCATCCCTCTCTCCTCCTATCGCTTTCTGTAGGTGTTTCTGGCTCTGGAGCTGTGGAGTCTGGATCTGTGGTTGCGAGTCGCCTGCTGCCCCCATGTTCCTGCTCGACACACTTTGCTTTCATTGTTATTACTATTCCTATTGTTATTATTATTATGATTAACATTATTATAATTATCTGCTCAATTATTCATTTTCACTCTGTACTACTACCTTTACTGTCTGTATTTCTGTGTGGATATTGTGTTGGCTGTCCCCACTAACCCCCAGCGCCCTCTCTCCCTCCCTCTCGCTCTCACCCTCTCTCAACCCCAACCGGTCGAGGCAGATGGCCTCCAAGCCTGAGCCATGGCTCTGTTCAAGGTTTCTTTCTCTTAAAAGTAAGTTTTTCCTTGCCTGTGTCGCCTAGTGCTGTAAATAATATCACAGAGTACGGTCTAGACCTGCTCTATATCAAAAGCGCAATAAGATAACTCGTGTTGTGAATTGGCGCTATATAAATAAAACTGAACTGAAATTTAATTGAATTGAATTGTTAAAAATGTGCAGTCTCCAAGCACAAGCAGAGATAACCTTGATGACCTTATCAGTATTATTTTCTCTTTTGTATGAAGGTCCTTCCAGAGCCACAGAAGACATTATACAACTGTTTTCACTGGCTGAGTAGCACTTCTCATGACAAACAAACTAATCTTTATATGTAAATGCTGCTTGTTACAGTTATAGTGCATAGCTGGTCGTTCAATAAGTACTGTACAATCCTGGAGCCATAATAACTAACGGTGTATAAGATAGAGGAAAGAAATGTAAGACTTTAAGGGTGGCTTCCACTATACAGTCTAAGATGCATGCAATCTTCTAAACAGCTCATCATAGTCTGAGGATAAATGCTGTCTCTGGTCAGTCCTGGTGTCCCCTGGGTTCCTGTTTTAAGACATCTCCACTGAGGTGCTCCATGCGCCCTACGTGGCAGCAGTGATTCTGGTTCCACTACATAGGCACTGTAGGAAACAACATGCTTGTAAAGCTCCAATTCAGAGGTCTAGCTGTGAGGGCCTCTAACACATCACAGGATTGATGTCCATTTTAACATTTCTATCATTTCTTTCTCCTTCCTTGTGCTCTCCCTCACTGACTTTTCCCCTTATTTTTCCATGTTCTTTTTGTCTTTAATTCCTTCCTTCTCCATAATAACTCATACAGAAGGAATGAGCAAAGCTGTTCAACCCCCACCAGCCCTCATCCCCTCCATTTAACAGTTCTATGGCAGTGCGATCTACGAACCTCAAAATTGTACTGGCCTTCTGCTCTTGCAGCATTGTGCTCAGACAGTGAGTCTAAATTGCATTGTTCTGCTTTCATATTCGGTTAGTGATTCGGTCCAGATAGGTCCTGTCAAAGCAGGTTTGCTGTGTAATTACCTGAAGTGATCAAGTTTGATCAGATTCATTTGTAAAAGGTCAAAGCATCCGACTTTGCTCTAATTCCAAAGGGAATTATGGCCAGAGTAGTTTTACTTCCAGTGGACAAAGTGATCTGTCAAGCCTTTAAAGAGCCCATCTTCCAACAATAAACCTTCAGTTTCACAGAGGAGTGGTGTTTGTTTAGCCTGTTTTTATCTCTACCTTAAACTCAATTGGACTGAAAAGGCCACCAAATCTCGAGACCAAATTTCCTTATTACTGTTTGAAAGAAGAGTGTTAGTGTCATGTGTTTATTCATGCTGTTTCAAAGGGTTTTCTGCCATGCAGGAAGAAAGATGTCTGAGAGAAACACACTGACCTGAAGCCTGTTTCAGATCTTGTAAGCGGGAAATCTTACTGTAATAAATTATTTCTGACATGCTAAAAGGCTTTGTGGATGTGTCAAATTCAAACACTTCATCAGACAATAGCATTGGTACATCATGACATAGCTTAGGTCAAACCATTCCAGACCTGGTAACTGTATCTCTTATTTTCTCTCCCCACAGAGCTTCTTAACTGGATTTACTGCAATGTGATACAGCAGCAAGTATTGAGTGTGGTTTGTGGAGTGTGTGTGCTTGTGTGTGAGTGTGTTCATGACTATGTATGTTTATCACTGTGTTTCAGTTTGCATCAGTATATTTTTGCATGTGTTTCTGTGTGCGCACACAGTCATGCATATGCGGACACGCTAGTGTATGGGTAAGAGATCAGATGTTTGCCTGGTCCATCTCTGGGATCGTGGAGGAGAAGGAGAGGACGTTGGGATATGCCCGGCCCGGGGGATCCTCTTGTGTGCTCAATGGAATTGAGGAATGCCACCATAGACAAACACACGCTGCAAGCTATGAAACAACCGCCGTACAACTGAAATCAACACTGTGTGCCCCTGCGATCCAACACAAAAGAGAAGTCAATCCAAGAAACTAAAGGAGCGAGAGAGGGAGAAGGAGATGGGAAGAGAAGAAAAACAAACATTACAAGGGTGCCTCAGTATAGCCCAAAGGGGTTTCAATGTAATGTCACAGCAATGCTTAATATGGAGCACAGCATGTAATGAGTTGATGTAATAATAACACATGCATTTCTGTTTTTATTATTTAACAAGATCTATCCATAGTCTTACAAGACACATGTGTGGTCAAGCCCACATCACTACCATGCAACCTAAAAACCCATGTAATGTAGTTTAAAAATATTTCTTCAAATGCTTGTGGTAAACCTGCATTTACTTCCATCCTGCTGTCTATAACATCCAAGCTCATTTCCCCCTTATTGACATAATAAGGTTTGATAAGAGACAAGATAAAACTGGTTCAGTGAGTTGGTACAGTAACAGTACAGGTGTACTGTACAAGTCTACCTTTAACCAATGGGATGTTCTAAAACATTCACTTTTACTTTGATAGTAGGTAGGTACTGTATATGGTTTTCATGTCTGTATGTACACGGGTGGGCTGTAGCCCACTCCCCAAGCTCCACATACTGCAGCAGTGAACTCTCTAGTGAAGTCTCCCAATGCACTGTATGTGAAAGTATACACATGCACATCTCTGGTTTTCATGATATACTGTATTTGCTGAAGGCAAAATTTAAACAGATTTGGAATAATTCCTAATGGATGGTAAATATATAAGCTTTCTCTTCTGTGTATGATAAACGGCCTAAGCACTCCAAAAGTCATTGAATTATTCCGCAAAGAAGGTCTGCGCTACCAAAAATGACTTATGGACTTGTTGCATACACAGAGAGCAAAGCTCTGGGATAATAGTACTGGAGGATCTCTCTGGTTTGGGGTGTGTAGAACACCCACAATTCAAAACGTTTCCTGATCAGCATGGGGATTATGAGGTGAGGAAGCGTTTTCTTTTCCACATTCAGACACATAGCATTACCATACCAGTGCGTGCGGATCCGCAACATTGGCTAACAATTGTTACTCATATAGTTTCTAATAATTTGGGCATGCTTGGCGGGATATTAAGCAGGCTTACGGGCATGTGAGACGAAACAATTTTAATTTGTGTTATGATAGAAGGCGTGCATGTGTGCGGGAATGTAATTTATTTATTTTTTGACAAGGATGCAAAGCAAGTGGGAGATTTGCTACTGTAATGCAGCTTCGGAGGGAGACGGGGAGCCATTGTGGGATGAAGGTGGGGGAAGGTAGCTTCTCATATGTGGCGGGCCCTCGCAATCCTTCCAAACCTTCCAAGAACGATGATAAGCAGATCCCTGAAATGAAATCTTCCCCAGCACCAGGCTGGATCTGCCTCTAATCGTTTTATTTACAGTCACTATGAAAGACGCCTCCCTTTTAATGGCACGGTGAAATAATAGGCAGCCGAGGAACAATCGGTACAGTCCTAAGCGCATTCCCCCTTCCATTTTCACATTAGGCTAATCGAGGCGAGGGGAAGGATATAAAGACATCAGTTGGATGAAATGAGTGTAATTGGAGAATAATGTAGTTAGTTTGCTCTAATCTTCTGCATAATATTAAAATGTTCTCAATGCACCCCAGCTGCAAGCAATCACGCTGCTCTGAGAAACCTGGGCGACAATGTTTTTAGTGAGGAAGGATTGTGTGAGCACGAGATTGAGGAAGAGATATATGAGAGAGCATGAAAAGGAAAGCGGGAGAAAAAACTGAGCTTCAGTATGAAGTCCAAGAAACTGTCTAGGAAGGACCTTGCCTAGAAAACTGAGCCTTCCTTTATCTTTTTCCTGTCATGGTAAAGCAATCCTTGCACCCTGCTGACGGCTGGCTAATTTGTACTGGGGGCTTGTTGGTTGCCAAGACTGGTTATGGTGTTGTTGAAATCAGGAACAGTAGGGACCAAAACTGTCAGCATGGGTTTCAGAGGTTCATTTTCTCCATGCTGAGTACAGCCTGGTGCAGCCTGACTGTTTATTTTTATGCTGCCAAAAAGCATCCTACAGTACACCAGTTTTACAATGGAACCAAAATGTTCTGAGCACTCAGATGCATTTTGGGAATTAACAAGTTTTCTCAGTGACTAGGGTAGAATGACTTGCTTTGTGTGCACATAAGACCATTATTTGAAATGATTAAGGATCTAGTCGAGGTGTGAAAATTAAATTTTGTGCAACTTTAATGGTCTTGAGATTGGAAATAGAGAGGTCACCAGTCACTCCGTTCAATTAGTCTCTTATACCTCTTTAGTTCAAAAAAATGCTGAGCCAAAGAGGCTAAATGAAGTTTTCACGATCCCTCTCTATACAAATAGGCCTGTAAGGAAGTTGTAGTGTGAGCAGTGACAGCAGTAGCCTCACCATGGAATTAAGGGTGAGGTTCATTAGTCTCCCTTTGGCTTAGCCTTGTCTGTGATTTCAAGGCAAAAAAAAAAAAAACTCGCTCTGAGGCGGCTCTTTAACTGGTGTTATTGTGCAAGAAAATTGTCATTAGACAGTGGAACAAATAACCTCGAAACGTCATGGGTGTCTTCGCTAGGGATCTAAAACAACAACAAAGAATTAATCAAATTAAAAGGAAGCCTTGTTATGCGATTTCAATTTAATTTCCACAACCAAGCCCTCTATTTAGTGTCTGACAAAACCTAAAAAAGGACAAGTCACAGTTTAGGGGCTCAGTAACAGTTTTATATTAGTGAAGAATTATCAATCCTTTAAGCTAATTTGGATAAGTTGGGGAGCCATAAAGTGGGCTATGAAAATAGAGTAGCCTATTTGCTAAGCTCCCACCCCCTTCCACACTCTTTTGATGCCACCGGGGCACTAATGCACTTTTGTTTTCCCTTGTTGATCATCTGCCATTTAAGGCACATTAAATCCTGCAAATTAATATAAATCTATGAAAGCTATTACTGATTTCCACCCCATATCAGGCACCCACACAGGCCTGCCCTTGAGTAGGTCCTAAATAATTATCACAAAGATGTAAAGCCCTGTCATAAACTCTGCAGATGAAAATGCACTAAGCTGGACTTACATTGTTGTTACATTGTTGTTTCAACTGCAACTTTGAGAACTCACCAAATGTCTCTGCACTCTCTTCCCCCCCCTATTGTCCGTACTATTATTTCTTTCTTCATCTTCTCAGACCTTCCTCTGCAGTCTCTTCTCCACTTTCTCCCAAATCCTCTCCTCTCTGTTCCTCATAGCCAAGCAGTTTAGGCAAGTGCCATATGCCCTGATTAAAGCTAGCGGCAGGCCAAGGAGCACAGGGAGGCTGTTTTGTCATTAGCCCCTCGCGCGGCTGAGGTAGAAACTCATTTAGCCCCATGCTGGACCTTCATTATGATAGACTTGTATCAGATGGCATCTCTGGCTGGGATCTCTGGCTCCTGGCTAACGGATGGGGAGATGCTGTGGCTTCGGCCCCTCTCCAGCCCCAGCAGGGAAAGAGAAAGGGCTTTAAATGGTGATAGGGCTGGAGGAGAGCGGCTGTGGCTGGGTAATGGGAAGTGAATGGGGATAAAGGCAGAGAAGAATGGATGAGTGGTGCAGAAGGGGAGGGACGGGTCGAACCCGAGGTTAAAGGTTATGGGTCCTCGAGGTGGTCCTGGGAAAGTACGTAGAGTAGGGGGTTGTGACAGAATGAAAAGAATAAGGATAAGGGATTTTGTTTTTGTTGTTTTTACTCTTCTTATAGAGACACAACAACAGCTGTTGATTTTGGGATACTTCTAATATTAGTGATGCAGCCGACTACAGACCTGGATGACACATGGTACATGCACAAAGGGTGAGGTGAGAAGACTGGCTTATAAAGAGGATTGTGAACAGACTAGATTGAGAAGAGACATGAAGTTAGGGCTATATGTAAAAAACTCAAAGAATACACATCAGAGCGCCTGCAAGGTGATCTCACTTGTTACTAATTAACTCGCAAGTTAATCATTCTTCTCTGACAACAGAGACAGTAGCACAGAATAACTGAACCATGTATCTGATAAAATACCAAGAACATAAAGCACAGCTAACATATAGATGTCTCTGTTTGACTGGGTCCTATATGTCTACCTCCAAAGCTTGTCGTAAAACTTATTGTGTAGAGTTTTTTCATGGTGTCCTCACCTCCTAGTGATCCCTTGAACACTGCTCTGATGTATTTTTCCACACATGTCCTGACTTTCTGTTCTTGTAGGTGCAGCTCATCTCTGTGTCTGTTTTGCCATGCTGGATAAAAACAAGTTCTCCTTCTATATATTGGCCTTAAAAATTGTTGCTGCCGATGGACATTGGGCATCATGAGTTAGGGTTTTCCCAACAAAGACCTGCTGCACAAGACAGAGGTTGCTTAGAATAGCAGACATGAATGTTTCACATGCTTACATCTCGATTGTGCTCTATTACAGGGTTATACAGACTGATGTTGGTGCTGCAGCAGAGGAATTTGAGGGGATGGGGCTAGAGGGAGGTGAGGCTGTATGGAAAGGATAGATACAGGCCTTAGGGTCCGGATTCAGGATTACTAACATGGTTTGGTGTGAAGACAGAGAGGTATGGGGTGGGATGAGATGAAGAAGACAGCTGGGCCTGGAGGACAAGGCAGTTGATGGAGCTCTGGTCCTGAGATGGGGTTGTGGAAGGATCTGGTTCTTGCTCAGCCTGGTGCCTCTCTGGCAGATGCTGCAGCAGACTGGATGAGGGGACCACCACTGACAGACTGCTGGCGGCTAGAGCTGTGTGTTCCTGGTAGACCAAAACCACCTCTCTGTCTGTCTGGCTGTCTCTCTCTATCTGCCTTAGTCTCCCTGAGTCAACCCCTCCCTCTCCGTCTCTAGTTCTTCCTCTTCCTCCTCCTTTTCATTGTACCCACTACCATCACTGCTTACAGCTGCACCTCCTACACACAAATCCACATACACACACAGCAAAAACATGCTTGCTGCTGACACACAGAAAAATCTGTGCACACAGTGCATACATGGAGAACAAAAATTATCAGCTTCAAATGTTCCAAAGCAAATGGCTGAAACAAATTTCTCCTTATTTGCTGACAGTTGTGCTACCTTCTGTAATAAAAAGTCAATGAACCAAGGGCAGTCAATATATTCCAATAACAAAGACCAAGAGATTTGTCATTTTCCCACTCTCTGCTTTTTTTGATGAAAATGTGCCTTTCTTCTTTAGCATGAGAAGAATGGGGATGGTGGGAGAGCCACACATGCACACACAGTCAGACTGTCTCTTAAAAAAAGACAGAAATCTGGGAGAAAATGCCTGCACCCCCCACCAAATGCAAACCTGAAGAGAAGGCATCTGACTGTGACAAACCAAATACGCTCTGTAATAGAATTTTCCATCTCTGCAAAACTGATAAGGAAGAGAAAACATAACAACAGCAAGTGGCACATATCTGAAGGAGGTGATTTCAAAGAACAACACCAAGGCACTCCAGATGCCTCCTCTTGCTGAGAACTTACATAAATATGCCGTTAAGCAATATGATGTATTATTATTACCTGAAAACATGCTATGAGCTCGGGTAGGCAGCATATAAGCCAAGCGCCTTAGCTCCCCAAAGGAGATTGTCTCGACATCACATATCAGCCTGTGCTATTGGATTCCCTGACTTTTAACTGGGTTAACCCACTTCCTGGTGAATACAAATTCAATTTTAACTGCCGCAGTTTTTTATTTGCCATGTGCCCCCCCCCCCCCACCCCCCCCTTCCTTTTCACTTGCCTTTCTCTCAATAGACTGGAATAACCACGTAGAAACAATTTTCCTCTATTGAGTATACACAAGCTATAAAATTAAAATGAAGTGCTATTACATGTGTGCAAAAAGAAGAGGGGGTGTGGGCTGGAAATCTCCTCAGCAAGAGAGAATGATCCCTCTAGTTTATTTTATTTCTTCCATCCATCTCTGCACATAGCTCTCTTTCTAAACCTTCTCCTGCCATCCGTGGTGGCAGATGTTGATAATCTTACGTGCTCTGTTTCCTGAGTCTGGTTGGAGCAGCCAATTGTAAGGGATAAGCATTCACCTTTAACCACACTGTAAAAAATACAGTTCAAAGTTTACTCAATGCACATTTACAACTATAAGAACAATTTTTCACAATGACTATACTAAAGATCTTGCCTTCTATTATATTGGAGTAAATTATCTGACATTAACGAAGCCTGAGAAGTCAATCAACCTACTATTATTATGTTAGAATTAAATCATTTTAGATACTTACTTTTTCATAATTGTTTAACACCAGTCATAATGCAGTTCATAAACTAATTGGCTTTGTGGATATTTGTTTGCCCAAAAGAATTCAGAATAAATTGTTGAACTGAATATACTGTATGTATATAAATGTAAATACTGTTTTTAATTTTACAATATAAAATGTGATTAAAAAAACAGGAGGATCACATAGTGACTACTTATCCTATAAAAACGTAACAATTACAAAAGAATGAAAATAAAGATCTTTAGATTATCTTGAACCCTTCAAAGCTCCACAAAGAAACTGAATTGAAAGAAAATACTTGAATGGACCTTGATGTCTTTACAGGCACGTCATAAGCACTCTCTAATGCACACTGAGCGTCTTCGAAGCACCACTACAGAGTTTTGTGTGCAGACCTGTCTTCCAGGGCCTGTGTGACTGTCTTCTCAATGGGCTAATGGCTTTCCTCGAGCAAAGGGAGGGAGAGCAGGGCCTAAACAAAGCCAGATGAGAGAGTCAGGAAGCCTTTCAGGACTTCATTAGGTCTTCTCTCTGAGAGGGGAGGTTAAGAGCCCAGCAAGCTGGTACTGTTTATCTGCTTAACGTCAACAGGAATGCTCACGCAGCTGCCCTGTAGACCCACCGACGAGCACCCACAGCACACAGCAATGTGAAGCCAATGCACACATTGTGTAGATATGTGTGTTGAATCTCACAATATACTACATGCGCACACACAGACAGATGAGCACAGATTCACATACATGCGCATAACACAGACCCCATGTAGCCCATAGTTCAGACAACACGCACCACTAAACACTGGCTGGTTAGCATGAGAAAAAGGCCACACAGGGACTGAAACCATCCCTCCCCTTGGTACAATCACACTGTTGCTACGGGCACCAACCACACACACACAGACACAGACACTGTATGGACATAAGACCTTTCTTTCCTTTTGAAGTACAGTGACATGTTTATTTAATTGAATTGATATTCCGCTCGGTTTTGCTGATGTTATGCTCCACAGACTGTGGACAAGGAAATACATCACAGCATTGGACTTTAACATTCATCATTTATAAGTTGAGCAATTTATCCAGTAAACCATTGCAGCAACATGATGTGAAGGACATCATGTGTACTAATGCAAAGGCTTTCATTTTAATGTGCAGATTTTGTTTTTAATATCAGCAATATAAGCTTTCCTACGTGTATTAAAATCAGAGGCACCAACGTTTTCCAAAAAGTACTACAATACATTTAAAATAACTTTTAAAAATGTTTGTACACTCAGAGTGGCAAATATCTAGGATCTTTAAAATATTTGTGAAATCAGTAGAGTGCCCTACTTTCTGATAAGCCTGTTAATAAAAGACGATAATCAGAGCTGTTCAAGCTAATATCTTCGATCAGATCATTTATACAGAAGTTAATTAACTGCTTTCTGATTGACCTGGCCTGGCTTTAAATCCTACCAGTGGAAAGTCGTGGGCTCCTGAACACACTGCTTGGGAGGAATTTGGGAAAATAATGCAATCTTGAAACCGCTGATACATTAAATGACATAAAAATAAATATTGTCGATAGAGATGCATTTTTTACAGTAAAAACTGCTTATCCAACAAATACCCATGTCACTACAAGAGGATGATGTTTTCACTCTGATGCTTAAAAATCTGCTGATAAAATTGTTACCGCTTCACACACACAAGAACCCAAACACACACATCCTGTAGGCCATCCATGCATTTGAGAAATGAGTTTAATCTTTGTATTTAGGCATGCATGGATCAGTTCTAAAACTGTGTGTGCTTTCACAGGTATTGCATTGCAACTGGTCGCCTGCCCCTGAAACACTAAGCATGCTACCAACCCCTCCCTAGTAGCCCTGAAAGGAAACAGAGGAGAAAAGACCAGATGATTAGATGGATATCATAGCTTTAGACACGTGTAGCTGAGACTTGATGAGTAAGGTAGAGAGAAGTGTATTTGTGTGTGTGTGTGTGTGTGTATTTGTGTGTGTGTGTGTGTGTGTGTGTGCGTGCATGCGTGTGAAGCCAAGGAGGAAGGGGTGAAAGGGAAGCTGATGAATATCAAATGAACAGAGAAGAGGTCTGTAAGTTGAGCCTGGCATTTTTTTGCCTGCTTTTGTGTATGTATGTGTGCGTGCACGCGCTTGTGTGTAAGTCCAGGGTTTGGGGGTGTTTTGTTGTTCTCTTAGAGTGAATAGAATGGGAGTTGATGATAGTGTGTGTAAAGAGGGGTGCATGTGTGCGCACGCGCGCGCGTGTGTGTGTATAAGTGTGTGTGTTTAAGTGTGTGAGGGCTGTGTTCAAGCACCACCTAGTGCTTGAGTGTGGCACCTCACCTGTGAAGTGAATCATAACACCTCAACTCTTACAATCAGCAGTAAAAGCTTGAACCAGTCATATTGAGAACTATGAGCATAAAAATGTGGGTTATTGAGATCTGTATAATCTCAGAATTTAAAGTATTGCACACATACATGTGTAAAATATCAATAATGTACCATTCAGTTATTTGTTTTTATGATATTCAAAAACCTCTTCAGGATCATTATAATGTGATAGTAACATTAATGAAGTGACATGGCCCTGGTTGAGGAAAATACAGAAATTGCTCCCACCTTCTGACTGTTGCAAGATTTCGGGTCTATTGTGAGACAGAGATAATGTCAAAGTCGATTCTTCACTCATCTGACAGTCACCACCAGCCACCAGATAAGAGGCGCAAGGAGAGCCCAGGATAATTATGGCACACATGGCTTAGCAAACTTTGCCCCGTTTCGCCCGCTCATTTCAATGTGCCCTTGAATACAGTATACTGTCAACATACATCCATCGCAGTGGGCTTTCTCCAACTTAGCACCACAGCCCCATCAAGCCCTTCTTAACAGGCTGGTGACAGTGATGTGAGGCTGTCGTGCTGGATCAAGGTAATTCAGTCTGAGCCCCCGCCCCATCCCCTGCCTCCCCGCCCTCCAACAACTCCCCCCACCCCCACCTCCGTTGTCAGTAGAGCGCGCTATGACCCTCGGGCCCTCAGATTCAGCTCCCCAGACCTGTTTATTTTTATCACAACAATGAAAATTAGCATGATGCTGAACGCCTATGCACACTGCACGCCTCCAAGGCTGTTTGTGTGTGTGTGTGTTTATATGGGTGTGTATTTATGTGATCAGGCTGTGTGTGTGTGTTTGTGCGTGTGTGTGTGTGTGTGTGTGTGTGCGTGTGTGTGGGCTGGAGTGACAGTGTCACCTTCTTATCATGGGGCCAATGTTGTGTAGACAGGGAGATTTAGCTGAGAGATTGAGGGGGCTTGGTGGTTACTACTGTGTGCTCTGACAGGTATCACCAATACGAGGATTATCAAAACAAAGATTCTATAAAACTGTCAGAATGAGCGAAGTGTCCCATGGCGGTTTTGCAGAAGAAATGTCAAAATTACTGATCATACAGTTTCTCTGCACCTTATCTCATTTGGTTTTAATGTCAAACTGATTCCATTCACATTCAGATATGCATCATAAACTGAGTTTGTTTTGGCGTGTGTGTTTAAAAAAGTTCAGTGTTTGTATCCAGTTTGAACAGTTTAATTTTGATGGATGCGTCCACAGTAACACAACTGAAAAGTAGGTTAACTACAAAAGAAAATCTGTTTCATTATAATTCAAAATTAAGTCATTTGCCATTTTTATTGCTTTTTTATAATTTCAGTAATTGACAGACTTTCCGTCTCTGAAGAATTATGTAACCAAACACTTTAGCCTAATAAGAACCTTAAAAGGACCTCAAATTATTTGTAATATTGTGTCTGTTTTACAATTAAATTCAACTGCTTCAGTGAACTGTGAGATATGTTTTTCTGCCTTATTACCCAGCTTCTGTTTTCATTCACACTCATTTAGTTCAATTCTTACTTTTACTGACTGAAATTGTTGCATAATTGTTTGTTTTTGAGATTATAAGGTAGAATTTAAGGGATCAGACACAACAATGGCACCAATGACCGTCTCAAGTCACACACACTTTGAACTGTAGCATGGCAGCAGGAACTTTGAGTAATACAGTTTTAAATATTTAGTCTCAGTAGAAATACTTCACTAGTCAGTCTGGCTGGGTAGATGGAGCTTAGACAGATGAACGCTTTGCCTGCCTGCACGCACACACACACAGATGCACACAAAACTGTACTGGCCCTGCACACAGATGTGCATGAGCTCACAGATGCATGCTCTATCATTCCATGATACACACACATACTCCAGTGGAAGCATTTTTCCAGCCTGACTGACAGCAGTGATGGAGGTGAAGATAAGCCTGATTAATTGGGAGGATGGGTGGGAGTGGGAGGCTACACAGAAGCTACGCTGCAGTGATCCAGCAATGCCTTTGTGGCATCGTGTGCCACTACTCAAACGATTTGTCAACACTCTTGAACGACATTTATTGACTGCACTCATGGTCTCCATTTTGCAAAGTGGTATTTTGTAATGGCTGAAAAATGGTCCTCCTGAATCATCTTTGACACTAAACTTTTTTTTTTCTTTTGTTAGAGAAGAGCATGATGGTTCTGAACATCAGACAGTCAAAGGTCAATGCAACAGACTGTCCGTTTAATGAAAGACACCTGCTCTTTTGCTCATAATACATGGAAACAATGGCTGAAACAAGCCTTCTGTCCTCCCATTCCTCTCTTTTTACTGGACCCTGTGATATAGCTTGACATTAATGCCACAATCCAGTGGGACCTCACACAGCCTGGTGAATCTCAATAGGACCGCTTAGGCTTCAGTTAGGTAAGGCTGATGTTACATTTGCATTGGTGGGCTTCAGTCAAAAAGATTTTGCAAGATGTATTACAGAAAAAGCTAATTTAACAGATAATTGTGAATAATACAGGCCTTAATGAATTAGGCTATTACCAATACAACGAAAAATAAAGTGATGCCTAAAGTGTAATTACACTTTGTATACTTAAACTGGACGCTCTATATTTGGCCAAAAACAAAGCCATTTACTAAACAAAACAATGCAGAGGGCACATTCACATTCTTACAAGACAAAAAACGTATGGTCTTCTTAATCAATATCTAATTGATAAAGCTTTTAGTAATTCAAAGTCGATACTGGTTGTTATTCTACAGCTCGTAAAGTCCGAATTTAGAAATGAATTCATTGTTGGCTTCAAAGACATGGCTTGATTGGTACACCCAAACAAATACAACCAAGTCAATGATATGTAAACACATTTCCATATAATCATTAAGAAGAAAAGGATCTTGTAATATAGTATGCAACTTGGTCTGGGCTGAGATGATATCCTCATACTATAATGTATAATTACGCTCAGTGTTATAAAATTGTGATTTCTTAAACTTATCTTGTGTGATATGATTGCTCTCTCAGCCCTGTCAGTTCAGGATGTTGTTCATGCAATCTGCATTGTAGAAAACTTTTCCCTCTAAACATTTGTTCAACACACAATCCAGTTGTGTGGTTTCACTGCAATTCAAGAATCCCTGAGAGCACTCATTCAAAACTGCAGGGAGAAAGACAGATATGGCAGAGCAGCGACGAGCCATTCAAATATGATTATAACTGAATTAATAGACATTGACGTTTGTGTTTGTTCCAATGTGATGAACAGCCCAGCATTTCCTGCCAATGGGCCCATGGATGACACTAATACCTCGTAATCAAAGGAAATGTGTATAGCTCCACAACCATTACATTCAGATTTTGTCTCTCTCATTTTCTTACTTCACTCTTGTTTGTTTCGGTGTAATGCAGATCAGTTCTGGGTTTATTTTCTACCCTCAAAGCTGAATCTTTTATTTGATTTGCGGTAGAAAAAAAATCATCATCCCGGTGAAATTGCATCCACATGGCAGAGGCTCTGAGCTTGCACCGTAGCTTGGTTAGCATTGACAACAGCCATGCCACAATGACAAAACAAGGTTAGGAACAACTCAGAAGTTGTTTTCCAAAATGCTAAGCTTCTAAGCGTCTATTTTAGCAATAAATAAATTAAATGAAGGCCACTACTCATTATGTTTAAAATATAAAAACATTTAGAAGAGTGTTTGATTCACTAATGTGTTAATACTTCAACTCTCACTTTTCATGGGTGTTAAGGAATGCAGTTAAGATCCAGCATAACTGCCTCTTGCAAAAAAAAAAACTTAGAAAGTGTAAAAAAGTGAAATGTTCCTTGAGTGATGAAATTCATTTACCCTTAAGGCTTTATATGTATACCATTAAAACATTTATTTTGCTAATTCACTTGAAAACTTGTTTTCTTTGTTCAACATGCACATACCCGTACGTAGAAAGGTTATATATAAATATTTATACATTTATACAGAGTACATAACACTGACAATACAAAGTTGCGAGGTGCTCCCACTTAATCATTCATTGTGTCCTCTTCACCTCAGGATGTGGTTGACATGGCATGAAGGGATCTAGATGTACTCTCATATCTATCATTGAGCGACTTCTCTTCCTTTTTCTTCTCTAATACCTGTGAAGACAGTTCACCCTCAGGAAAGAGGCAGCTTTGTTTTCACCTCTTCCGAAAGCAGAGGGGGGAATTAACCAGTTGAAAGGTTATATGGTAAGTCAACATTAGCTTTTCAGCTTATCTCAGTGATTGAGCCCTATAATTACATGACACAACTCTGAACACTTATTGGTGGAATCCTTGTCTCTCTTTATCCTTTAACTTTGCCAAAATAAGAATAAGAATAAGTCATTTGCATTTTCTTTTAACTGGTTACTGTCTTATTTGGTCAGTTAAGTAATAACATACAGTGTTTAAATTTATGAGCATCCTGGTAGTATGATGGGATTTAGATTTTCTGTCTGCTTGTGGTTTTTTTACTTAAGCTTTTGTATTCCCAATCACTGTCACTGTTTAGCATTTAATCACACAGAAATGTCCTTAGGGTTCACAAAATGATATCTGTATAGGGAGCCATAGTACAAGCTAAAAACTCATAACCTTAATGGGGCCATTTTCTGAAGTATATAATTGAAATTTAAGTGGATTTACCTCATGACAATGCAGGTTAACTATACAGCCTGTACAGAGCTCTTAATCCTTGAGAAGACAATCTTGGGACAAACAGAGACACGTGTAGCTGAGAGACTGTATTATTGCTAATATTTACTATTTATCTTAGAACTGGGACATGATGTCCCCCGCTGACACTAATCCATAATAAATCAAGGTATTTTCTGTTAATATTTACAAAGTCACAAAAAGAAATATGTCGGTGTCCATCTGGATTTAATAGAGATAGAATTTTCTTGCTTAGGACTCACAGTCAGATGACAGAAACCACCCTGCCATATCATAAAAAACATTTGTTTGTTATACTTTTTCACATGATGAAGGGACTTCAGATATTCTTTCAGCTCAGTGTTTACAGCAAAGTCAAACAAGGACTGTTCTGTGTGCTTATTGTTCTGCATTTTGACAAAGAAGACCTCAACGAATGGGTATATCTTTAGCGTTAGTATATCTGTTTGTACAGAGGACCTCAGTGAACCAATAACTAAGTTCCTTTTTTTCTATAATGAAGGTCAAGTTTCATCTAAGATCCAGCAAGAGCCTATCCTAGCATGCAATGGGTGAACAGTTAGGCTGCCATCTATTCCAGTGTGAATACTTGGAGAATGTCAGTGGCACAGCTTAATGAGGTTAAATAAGATGTAATTATTTATGTTTTGTATGTTATAATCATATTGGTAATAAACATCAGTAAATATGGAACCCATGTCAGCAAACCGATAAACCTGCAATGCGGAGCTTTTGTCTACCTTTTTTGCAGTGAGAGAAATTACACAAACACTGTTGATGCATTCTTATGACTTTCAGAAGAGTAAAAAAAAAAAAAAAAATGCAGAGACATTTCCACGGTTCCGAGACAATAATCATTTAGGTAGGGTAGGTAGAATACATTTAATACAAAAATAGAATAGAATAGAATACAAAAACATTTAGATAGAATATATGTAATTACTGCATAGCCTACTCCAAATATTTCACAAATGCCAACCTGTCCAAGAGAAGTAATGCGTCATCCATGACCGCCCTCAGTCCCTTCTCTTCTCTCAGCGATCTCAACGAGCGTTTGTCCTTGCCGTCGATCACTTTCTCTTTTTTGACTGTAATATAATATATCTTAAAGTACAACATGCAGAAGGCTTTAGTGCTTCAATCAGTCTCTACTGTACGATGATATCGGTATACAAAAGCATCTCTGCATCACCCACAGCATACATTAAAAGTTAAAAAGTCTGCGGGATCTTCTACGGAGGGTGACGCCATTTTCCAAGAGACTTCATTGGTCATCAGGCATTGCTTTAATAGCCTTGAATATAACAGGCATACAACATCAGGCATTGCTTTAATAGCCTTGAATATAACAGGCATACAACATCAGGCATTGCTTTAATAGCCTTGAATATAAACGTTTCAGAGCAGGTTAGCTGTTCAGCGTAAGTTACTATGGCGAAGTACCCCGATAAGAAGTGAACCCTGGGTTACCTCGCTAACCTCAAGTCTTGCTTTGTCTTACAGGGTCCTGATATAAAAATGTTTTTACCTGGCAGTGATAGGCTTCATCAGTAATGTATGAACTCGCTTGGCAAGGGCTTGAATGTACCCAACATTTATTTATATGTTAAAGTCCCGCACTTCAGCTTTAAACAAAGTTTTGGAAGTGCTTTTCATTCTTTTTTTATTCTTGTGTTAAGGCTTAATTCACTTCGGATTTGCCACAGCAGACAGTGTGCAGTCAATCGACAACCAGTCATTGTCTGTTGGAGACTTCCGCTTGTACTCCATTAACTTCTTGCTGTTGAACATAGCTCATTAAATCTCACTTTTCCATACCACTTGCCCCAGTAAATAAATCCTCTCTCTCTCTCCCTCTCTCCCCCCCTCTCTCTCTCTCTCACACCACGTAGTGTTCGGAGGTAATTGAAAATGTGATCCATGAAGTCACAAGCGCAATTTAACTCAAAGCCTAGCCATGTTAGCGCTTCCACTCGTAACAGGTCAAAGAATGAAATTAATTTTTAAAAAGGCAACCCATGAAATTGCACTATGATAGATGGGGTGTAAAAGCAATATTTTAATACATTTATGGCTATATATTTTCCATCCCCCTTGACGTGGAAACACCACTTTTCTGTGGTGAAAGATAGAGTGTTATTTGAGTTCATTTGGAGATTGAGAGGAAGTGTAGTCAGTAAGGTATTTTAATTAAAGGAATATGTTCTTGTAAAAAAACAACTCTTGCAGTGGCATTTAAACCCCTTCACTCTTCACTCATTTATTCATTTAAATTATTATTAATTATAATAATATTTATTCATTAATTATCAACTCTAATGAGAATACATTTGCACAATAAAATTGCAATATACCATGCAAATTTATATTACAGCTTTGGACATATGTCCATGCAAAACAGATACTAAAATAATAAATAATAGGTACCCATAAGATGCAGGTAGCATGATGGAGTTGTGGCAGTATTTTCACAGGTTTTTAAGTTGGGTAAATGTCATTATATGTTAATTTTTTTTGTTTTCAGATTCATAGCATGTGCACAGGGGCTATAAGGGGGTAAGTCAAATGTCAGAATGTCCAGGGCAGAGGAAACAAGCAGTCAGTCGTGTCAGTGGGGAATAAAAAGGCCCAAGTATGTCAGTAAGTAAGCATGACATATCTTAGAATAGCAGTCCATGTTTGAGACCTTTTCAGCCTATTAAGGTCCCATCACCTGCCCAAAGGAAGCTCTCCAAAGCAGCGTTGTTATTCTTAGAAACATTTTTGCATTCAGGACCTGGTACAGTTACGCGAGAGCCAATCTGCAGGCCTCTCAGAGGTCCCTCACCAACTGTCACCTCCACTCCTCAGAGAGGATGTGATGGCGATGTGGAGGATTCTAGAGGAAGACCGAGGTGCTGAAGGGGCAGCTGCCTTCGCTTCGGTCTGAGTCCTCTGACCCACTTTCCCACCTCTTCCACCTCCCACGAATTCCCCTCCGCCATCTCCTCTCCCGCTTTCTCGCTCAAGATTAATGGTGTGAACCCAAACCTGCTGGCAAACTGGATGTAAGGAAGATGTCTGAGGTAAGGCCTGACAGAAGTTTGGAGTGCAGGATAGGAGTGCTGTGTGGTTGCATATGAACACTGTATGCCCACATAAATATGGCCGGTCCATGGGGACTGTCCTTACGGTGAAGACTTCTTGTTGCAGGAGTGAGGAGCTGTAGCTCATATTTCACTCTTTCTAAGCTGCCGAGTTCTCTGCCTTTCACGCTTTCTGTCTCTCTGCTTCGGCGCCTAGAGGGGAAAAAGGCAAATTCTCAAGGCCTGAAAGTATGTGAGAAGACTTGGTTGGACAGAAGTTCAAGATGTCATAGTAGAGAAGTTGTGTTTCGACACGAAGCCTTGTTTGTGCTCATCAGCAAACCTGTCAGGAGGCCGTTTGATGTTGTATTTGGGTGATGTCCTCAGGCACTGTGTTTGTCTTAGCTTCCATATGGATTAGCTTCATATAACTTGGCCTTGCCGGAGATTATCCATCAATAGAAGACGCAGCAATGATGGTGTCAAACTCATCCACAGTCTCTTATATTCATACATATTCCTATGCACAGGAAAGTAAGTGCTCTCACTGGAATGGGAATTAATGGCAAGGTCCAAGAGGAATTTGTCAATATAATTATTCCGGGGGGGGAAAGTTTTCTAAAGAGCAGAATGTTTCTCAAATCACCACCATACCTCCACCTGCATAATTGATAGAGTCCTCGTGATTAAGCTAATGAGGCTCAGAGCGTTAGCCCTATCCAACAGCCCCTAATTACAAATATGTAATATCCCCCCTCTGCTTCAATTAGCATTAGAACAGAAGGTTAGGAATCATTCAATATTAATGTGGACGGTGAACTTCAAGGTTAAGGAGACTGGTCATTTAACCTCTCCTTTAAAATAAAATAATTTTCCTTAATTGTCTTTGATGAGAGCGAATAACTATATAGCTGTGGGAGGTGCTTCATCAACTTTTGCACAGGTAAAAGTGAAATATTATTGCCATATAACCTCATTCTACCTTTTGGGTTCGGGGGAAGCTTCTTCTTGTTAAAGAGTCTTGAGTATATCTGAAACATCCAAACACTTCCAGATGAATTACTGGGTTTTAGATGTTCAACAGCATACACGTGTTGTGCTTCTGCTTGTATTTCTTTGTTATCTATTGCTTCACTGATGTTTCTTTTAGAATACCTGAGCCAAACAGGTGTGTGACGTAAGGTAGCAGGGTTGTCAGACTTGTGGAGAGATGGTTTCTGATTGACACCCCTGGAGGCGATAGGCGTAATGGTGCATCATGGGAAATCTCTCTGTAGACTTGTAAGGACCTCGCTCTTATGTGATGAAGGCTCCATGAAAAAGAGATCAAATGGCAAGATGTGCATGTTTAGGGATTTGTGTTTCCTGCATACAAGGTATACTACCATGAACATGTATGCATGTATTTGTCTGACATCTGCCTTGTGTGTTGTTTTTGAACGGTCTGCTTAGATTATGTCTGAGCTCACAATTTAAAGTAGCATTGCAGTCATAATTTTCATATTTACTGGTTTAAAGTGAGGAAAGACATTCGAGTTGCATGAAACAGGAGCTTTAACTTTGGTCTTGCTTGAGTCCACCTCCTCCAGAATGTGTCTGACCAATGACTGGGGGTTTGATAGGGGACTGCATTGGCCTTGTGTCAGCAATGGAGACCACGGAGCAGGGCCTGGGACTCAGAGACTGGGCTTGGAGCCCATAGCCTGGAGGCTCTAGGCCCGGGACTGCACCCGCTGGCCTAGACCAGCCCAGCCCAGCAAAGCACAGTCTCGACCAGCCCATCCCAGCTCTGCTCAGCCCCCTCCTCCCTGTGGCCTCCCTGCACCTTCACCAGCTGCGCTTTTCTGGCTCCAGCTGCTAGGTGTATATGTGTGTATGCTGCCCGTCCCTTCTATAGCCCCTCTTTCCCCTCCATCTTTTGCTTTTTCCTTTTCTGGTTTTCTTTCGCTCTCCTATTTTCTCATTCCTGATATGTCTTCTCACTGTGTGTGTGTGCCTCGTCCTCTCTTTTTTTTTATCCTCTCTGCCTCTCATCCTTCCCTCCCTTGCCAGACACAGGGGTTGTAATAGTGCCCAGCAATTACTGAGTTGGCATGTGCTGCATTGTTTACTCACAGTCCTATTCCTACTGGACTTTATTAAAACACCATCTGCCGTCAGCTCTGGAATGGTAGAAGAGGTGGTGGAGGAGGAGATGGAAGAGGAAGGCAATGGGAGAGAAGCGATAGATTTGGCTGCAGAATGGAAGTAGAATGGCTGGACTCATGTGGAGAGCGCGGGCTGCCACGGTGGTCTCTTGTCGGAGGGACATCGACTGTACATGAGACCAAGCAAGCTAAATGAGATTTTTGGTGCAAACAAAGGGTCTGGTAATGGGAACAAACTAAGTGAGTGTGAGTTCCAGGAGACAAGGATCCAAGTTTTTGGTACATATCATGCTGTCTTTCAAGGTCTCGAAAGCATGAAAATGAGAAATCTGTAAAACATGTTTTTATAGTAAAAATAGTTTATTACCACCTTTTTGATAAATAAATATGTAGTCCTTGATTCACAACTAGGGATTATCAGATCACAAAGGAAAGTGAGGGCAAATGACAGAGATCCTTCATCAGGTCTGTCGGTCACACAGTGCAACTCAGGTGCTTAATAACGTGGGATAATAACAGCATGACCACATTTATGAACAGTCATAACTTCTCTCTCTTTCACACACACACATATAGCCATGCTGGGTAATAATGTAGTAGGCCTGCCCATATAATGACATTCTGATGGTTATTTCATTAGCTGTAATTTGTTATGGGACATGCCATTTCGGACGAGAGCCTGGATTGATTGGACAGTCATTGAGAGGAGGCGGGCTGGACCCACTACCACCTGGATCAATTAGTCAATTATTGAAGAGGTTTGGTGTGAACAGTTTTGGCATATCAGCAGCATGTGTCTGTGCCTGTTCTAGGGTGTTTCTGTATTATATATGTGTTTTACATACTCAGAATGTGATGACAAATGACTTGTTTTCCCTGATACAAAAAAATCCCTCTGTAAGTGATCTGGTTTGGCAGTCATAAAAGTTGTAAACTTTTCCAACTGAAATTGAATGGTTTTTTTCTACAAAACCAATATGTAATAATAAATGATGCATTTATTGGATTTAACATGACCACTTTAGGCAGAAAGTTTCTTATTTTACAATAATTGTTATATGAATGCAGGAGAGATGTTAATCCCAAGGATAACACACAAAATAAAAATATATTTTCGAGATATAACCCTAAAGGATATCTCCATGTTGTCCCTAAAATAATGCCAGACAATTCTCATTGACATGTGAAGAGGATCAAATCTAAAATGTTGAAATAATTCACGGACAATCAAGCGGTGCAAAGACCACGAGAAATGTTTGACTTGTACTTGTGGCTGCATCTGTAGCTTTAACTAAATAAATGAGGCCCATCGTAATAAGAAGCAATGTCTCGTTATGATTTGAAATTTATACCAGGCACTGGAGCAATCATTGTCAGGCTATTAAACTAATCACCTGCTGACCGTTTAACAGCCAAAGCTGATCCTTCATGCTGTCCATACAGGATAAAGTCTAGTGGTTTATTTGTGCTCCGGAAATGTCTGCGGAGATCAATGAGGTGGAAGACACAAGCGCACTCACATATACATGCGTAACATACAATTATAAGGTCTTTCTGGATGCTCTGTGGTCAGTCTGCTTCACAGAACTCCCTTACTATAATTGGATGCATGTTCTGTGGGAAAGTAATGGCCGGCTGAGGGAAGTAGTACGGTTGGGTTGCAAGATATAGCTAGGTATCTCATAATGATCACAGAATGTATTGCACACTTGCACATATTACTGCACACTAATACTTGCAGACCAAAAAGTCCCACTTTTGACAACTGAGATAAAGTATGCCTTACCTACTTTATAATATTTATCATAAGACAGTTAAAACGTGGGAATAGTATTTTCAGTTTTGTGAATAATTTAAACTAAATTGTAGGAACATATCCTTAATGTTGAATTTTCATAATCATCAAACTTAAATCCCTTATAGTGAATAATGTTAAATTAATGACTAGCCAAAAGGATGCATTAGTATAATTTACTTACATTCACCATACACTGCTGCAATGTAAAATGATATTCTTAACTAGAAATTTTAAATATTTCAGATTCAATTATTATTATTATTTGTCAGTAGTCATATACTTGTCAGACTGCAATTCCCACACAGCATGTACACATTTGGCATTTTATTTAAAGCACAAAATAATATTACAGTAGGGGACTGACCAGAGTCAAGTCCTGTTTTTATTAATGTGGATATATGAATTTGCAAATTAGATCAAATAAGATACAAAAGAAACATACAGTGGGAAATAAAATCTCATTTGAGGCAGACACACTAGCAGTCATGAGTTATTCATGCATTTAGAGATATCGTGGATTGACAGCACAATTATGTCAGAGGGTATTACGCATCGGCAAGCATGTCGTGCCCCGTGGACGGGCACATACTCCACACTACAGACAGAAAACAGAAGGGCGTCTGAGGTGAATTCTTTCTAGCTGGAGAAATTGCAGTACTGCGGAATTTTACAACCAGCTTAAAGATAAAACCATGAGAGCTAGGCAAAGCAGTAGTCAAATCTGATGCAGTATTTGGAGAGAAACCCAAGGAAAGTTTGAGGGAGGTGTTACTTTATCTTAACAGTGAAATGGGTCATCTTTTGCAGCAGTATTTTGTTTACGTTAATTAAAACTAAAAAACCTGATGCCTCTGTGTTACAGTCTAGGGGAGGGGAGTTTGGATGTGTGTATATGTGTGTGTGTGTGTGTGTGTGTGTGTGTGTGTGCCATACCACACAAATAGACCCGCTGTGGCAGCCCCTCAGCTGGTGATGTTGTTGGGGGTAGGAGGTCAAAGGTCAGACCAAGGTTCATTACAGCCTGCCATCTTCCAGCATCCGCAGACGCCAACACCCCACTGTCAGCAGCACTGCATGACACAAAAAGATCAAATGAAGGATTATTGTCATTTAGACACAATAAATGAAGAGTTCCATGGTCAAATGAGAACTTGTGAAAACTACACCAAAATATCTGCTAACTGGCTGAATTGTTACAAAAGTCATTATTGTAACTGTTAAAACATGGATATATTTGATTATACAGTGTTTGTGAAATCTTGATTATTATACATCTGGTACCTTATTTTTCAAATATGGATTATTTGCTTGGCAATTCAACTTTTTCCGTGCAGTATTCATTACCCTGTGGTCTGTAAACAGTGTCAGTGAGAAGCAATGTACATAAATTTGTATTTTTTGAGAACAAATCATCATTTGGTCATTTTCTTACTACTGGCCTCCATAGAGCAACAGTGGCTCTGTTGATGCCCATAGTGTGCAACTCAAGCTTAGCAAATTAAAGATGAATAACTAATATTTAATAACATGGTTAAATAATAAAATAACTCAGGTGAGAGAGATTCACCTGCCTCTTTTATAGAAAATGAGCGACCATGCCAAGAGAGAGAGATACAGTAACAGTACAAATAAACAGAGGTGTCGTACACTTGTGTACAGTAAAGTGTAGTTTCCTTTAATGAGAGTGAAATCACTGTCTCTTAAAAACAGCACACACTGTTTTATAGGTCACATCAGAGCTGTGTTCAAAGCAAGCATCCACCACAACAACAGGATGGACAGCTCACCACTTCCTCCTCTGGTTTATTTTTCTTCCTCTATTAAGTCGATTTTAATTACTATTAGGTCGTCATGGATATTGTGTATGATACTAGAAGATAAACAAACAGTGACGTCTGTGATAGTTTAACACATAGCACCAACAAAAACACTGGCACATTTTCAATACATGGTGTTGATTATTTTTGACAGAGGAATGTGAAATAATGATGTGTTATTATCAGCAAACCATCACTTCATACGTGTTTAGTGCAGCAATAACAATCCCACAATACAAAGGGACAATAAATCAGCATCATCACGGGCACCTTATCTGAGATTAAATGGATGGATGCAGCTGCTGTTGAAACATAAAACAGGATTCTGTCAACCGTACCACTCTGCCCTCTCTTCTTGTAAATCCACCAAAGTAACCATCCATCCATCCATCCATCGTCAACCGCTTATCCTGCATACAGGGTCGCGGGGGTCGCCAATCCCAGCTGACATCGGGCGCAAGGCAGGGTACACCCTGGACAGGTCGCCAGTCACCAAAGTAACCATTTGCTGTAAATGTAAAAGTTTATACGCATTCAAGCTGCATTCTGTCATAGGTCCATCCCTGGCTTTGGAGTGCCACGTCAACATGTCTCTGTGCTTAAGGACATGGAGAGAGGCCAGCTGAGATGCTGTTTGTTACATTTTTTTATTTAACGTTGTAAAGTGTTAGAAGCAATTTTAGGTGAGAATCTGCGCTTTGAGCCCAGCTATTAAAAACAAATACAAGAATTCAATTATCACTCGGCACAGTTCATCAGCTGGTGCGACAGGGAGTTAAAAGTAACCAGGCAGGGGTGTCTAGCGCAGTGTCAGCATGTCTCTATCACCTCAGTGATGGAGAGGCCAGCTGAGGATGGACTCTAGTGGCCCGGGACATGTTCCTCCACCCTGTCGCTCCCCACCCTCCCCTCCCTTAGACCCGCATGGCCTGCCTCCTACAAGCCCCTTTTGTGTGGGCTAAATGGGGCTGGATGCCCCCCTTTAACTTCGATTTCCATTTTCCATTGTCCGACCATTGACGGGGAGGGTGACTCCATCTGTGCCTGCCTTGCGTGGTGCCACCCTTTCAATAGGCATATGCTCCACATGTAAGAGCCCTAAACTAGCAGAAGAATGGGTGGAAGGAATAATGATATACAAGACAGGCCCCTCACTTCATATAGCGAGAGAGAGATTGAGAGATTGAGGAAGAGAGAGAAAAAAATACTCCATTCATCAATTTATTGTATGGCCCTTGAAACAGCCTTTTTATGTATATTCAAGCGCGCAGAAGAGATTACACAAAAGCCCCAAGTGAAGTGATGGCGTTTTAAATTGCGGTCAAGCTGCTCCACTCGCCTCCTGAACTGTGCTCAAAATGTGCACGTGTTTTACATGAAGGGAGACACAGCTTGCCCCGCCACCGGACACAATGAAAGCCCCACAGAACAATTGATAACTGTTAACTGAGGTGGCGCGCCGGGTCAGTTTTGACTTGGAAATGTGCAATATGCTGTGAAAACAGCCCCTTGTGCTCGCTCTCCCCCTTCAGATCGTATCTCCACATGTGATAACACCACTTAAGATCTCATACAGTAACACACATTAAGTCATTTCCCTCTCCAAACAAACTGAAGAGGAAAGCCGGTGAAAAAATAGAAAGTGAAATTTGGTACTAGATCGTTATTAGCCAGGGTTTTTTCTGTTGATTTTTATCTGCAAGCCCGATTTTGATTTTTAATTTTTTTTCTCATGTTAGGATTATATTTGTCTTGAAACCCAATTTAGCAGAATAAAGAGCCTAAGAGGGAGGGAGAAGGCAAAGCTCATGGCTTAATTTGCCTTCATTCCACTTCATTCATTTACTTATTCATTCATCCTCTTTCTTCCTGTCCATCAACCTTATCCTAATCTCTCTCTTTATCCCTCTGGTCCTACTCTTTCCTTGACACCCATGACGCCCACTGCCCCCACACTCACCCCAATGCTATCAAGCCCCACCCCTTGCTGCTCCTCCTGTTCAGTTATAAGGCTCTATCGATTACAAGCCTGTCGTACAAAACGACCTAATGGAGGGTGAGCTTTAATGGGAGGGGCGGGGGGGCCTCAGTCTTGGTAGGAGCTGGGCCAGCTTTTTAAACACCCCCTTCTTCCTTCCTTCCTTCTCCTCCTCCTGTGTCCCCGCTCCCTCCTGCTGGGCTCCACCTTGTCCCTCTTAGCCCCTTTCCATTGGAGAACGGGGGCCATGAAAAATCAACAGCGAAGCCATCAATCCCCCCCCGCTCCACTCCCTTTACAAGGCCCACCGCCGGCTGCAGCGGCTGCCCATGTGCGAGGGTATTTAGTGGGGGCCTGAAAGCTGAAAGGAGAAGCGCTTGGATCAAATGTGTGGGGGGGTGAGAGAACAGAAGGAGCCCTCTCAGGAGGGGTGCTGAGGCCCCGGCTCGTTTTATAGACTCCCCTGAAAGAACGTGATTACAGATCATTATCCAATTGAAGCAGATTGATGGGCTGGGGTCAAAGTAATATAGCTCATAGCAGCTCAACGAAAGGGGAGGGGTGATAGGAAAGGACGGAGGGCAGCACAGAAGTGTGGGCCGAGGTAGGGGGGGTTTGCAGACAGGGTGAAGATGGTATAATGACTGGATTGTCACCACCGAATGGAGTATGGGAAGGGGGAGCGGAGCAGAGAAGGAGAGGGAGGAGGAAGACCCAAACTTGTCGAATGAAAGACTGGGGCTTTTCATTTTCAGGAATGAGTTGAAGTAGCACAACAAGTGCTGATGGAGAGGAGAGATTGTGGATTGGCCTTGTCACTCCAGAGGGCAGATAAAGAGATCTTTATGTAGAAGGGAGGCAGGAGAATTTGTCGAGGGTGATTTGGCTGTGCGTCTCCTTTGAAATAATGTGGTTCACTGTCTTCTTTTTCACTGAAAGAATCAAGCGTGAGGCAGGAGTTGTTACAAAATTAGACAGCTGTTGGATTCTAAAATGGTATATTTAAATGCTTTGTGAATTTAAGGAAATTGGTATCCATGTTTTTCGACATTACACAGTATTATTTGTTACTGAATGGGCCCAGCTTCAACAAATAAATGGTCTTTATACAAAAACAAAAAAATGTTTTCATGATAAAAAAACTTAATGTTTTAGGAGTTTTGCAAAAGCAAAAGTCCAAAAAATATTGTTCTCTCTTATATTGACAAGTTTTTCAGTTATTATAATAAAGTTATTTTAAAAATAGGCAAAGATAGTGTTAACATTAGATTTTATTATTTTTTTTACATTCAGTACGTCAATTACTGCCATCAGCTAATGCCCTGACCTCTTTTTTTACGATCATTCGATGGCTTACTAGCCTGTGTACCATTTGCCTCAAACTGTTCTCTTATGTAATATCATGCATTACAATGAATGATGTTTCCTGACCTTTCCATTGCACTGGAAAGGTAGATCTCAGATGATTATCACCATTCAACAGCCAAGAGCACGGATCAGATTCTCCTGCTGTTTGAATGTACGTGATGATGGCAAATCTGAATAGCTGTTTATAAAACCTTACATGACCCCATGTGTAATTTTAAATGAATTAAACAATAGCAGTGGCAATAATAGAATGTGTTTTGCACTTGTTGGATGCCAGGGTGTTAGTCATAGGTTGGATTTGTACAGTTTTATTGCCAAAGGCTGAGAAATTCTGATAGTCAGAGGAAGGGAATTTGAGATCAGATCAGTTGTTTTGTCAACCCTTTGACGATGCTTCCTGTAGTTTTGTGAAAGTATACTGCATAATAAAAACTCAAATCACTTCTTGTCAGAGCAAACACAACTCATGCACAAATTCATGCACACGAGAATCTCCCCAACATGCCAAGACTTGGTATGTCATGTCGATTTATGTTACATCTATGAATCTGATGCATTCATTATTGGTTTGTTAGCAGGATTGTGGTTCTGTAGATGTGCCAGTGCGACTGGAGTTTTGTGACAAGAAGCGTCTTCATCCACAATAGAGGGTTTATGGGTAACGGTTATGGCACTGAATAGCCTTTTGATATTGGCTGAGACAAAGTGTCTCTAAATTTTCCTTGCTTTCAAGATTTTCAGATGTCAAAAACCTTTGAAGACAGCATGAGCATGTTTTGAGATCAAGCTTGACATTTCATTTTTTCGCTTGGCATATTTGAAACAAAATGGATCCTAAATGATGCAGAACTTTGGGATTTTAATCTGACCTGACAGATGCACATGCGGTCCGTGTTCCCTCAGCATGTAGGAACTGGCACAAAGTAATTACGGTGAATGTGTGAGAGCTTAAAAAAACATCTTAAAAAGGTTCACAACTTTGCTCTGTGCAGCCTTTGTGTAGTTATTGTCTAAATGAGGAATGTACTCATCATCAGCGGTGATGACGCATAAAACAGGGGCACATACTGTACATTTCGAAAGCTCTTCATACATCTCCTGCTCATTGAGAATGCTAAAAGACAGCACTGTGGCAAGTGCAACCCACGCAACAGCTTCAATACACACATATTGCTCATGCTTTGCACATGCATACACAACATATTGTCCTGTAATCCTTACCATACTGTTTTCCTCTGAGTTATAAACTGTGATTTGTGAGGAATTTTTGCAAATGAATGTCTAAGAGAGAAAAGTCAGACAGACAGACAGACAGAGAGTCGTAGGCTTTTAAAGCAGCTAAAATCCATGCTTCCTCTGTTTTTCACCTGGGAACTGACACTGAGCAGACTGTCCCATGCGGTAACATCCTCAGAGAGAGCGTGTGTGTGTTTGCATGCGCAGGTGTCCTGTCTGCATGTGTGTGCCTGTGTTTTGGCAGTACACTTCCATAAATATGCTGTCTAGATTTTGTTTTTGCGTGCGTTGTGGAAAGAGAGTGGGTGATTTTGTGTTTGTGTGTGACTCAGCCCAGCTTTGGGAACCAGCCATGCCAGGTGGATCTGATTGAAACTTCATTTTGGAGCAAAAGGCAAAAACATCGCTGGGTGCCCGTAAAGAGAGGATGCTTTCTTGATTTTTGAAGATCTCCATTGTCTTCATTTTCAAGGGAGAAAAAAGTGACTTAATTTCCATTCCTCAATGTTTAAAACTCTATCCTCATGTAAACCTTCAGTGAGCTAATGTCTCAAGAAAAGGAAGAACTTTAAAATTTTCCATTCTTTTTCATGTCAGCAGCCATTCAGTGGAAGTATTTGTAGTTTTCTTCAGTGGGTGCCTATCTCATTTCGGCATGAAACCCTCTATTTGTGTTTGTGCTGGATTGAAGCATCTAGCATTGCTATAGGTCAAATTGTAATTGTAAATTCTAGTGGATTAAAGCAATTGATCTTTGATTAAACCACTCCGTTACATATCACAAATGTCTTTGATTCAGACATCTTTTTCCAACACTCAAAAACAGTCACCAAACAGCCAATAGTTCTGTAAATTACCAGCTTCACGGCTAATTATTTATTCATTTTCCTAAAACAAAGTGATGAACGCAAGGCATGGATTTTCAAACACACTTAGGGTTCTGGAGGTGTTTCTGTTTGAGACATAAAGGCCGGAAGAGTCATCAAACAGCATACTGCATTCTGGATCACCCGACTACACTCTATATAATGTTTCACATTGTGTATGCAGGGAGAACATGAAAAATGTACTCCTCATTCTTCATCTGCACCTCGTTCTAACAAGGTTAAATAAAGTTATAATTTTACAAAATGCCAGAACACAAAGTTAGTCATTCTGGTAAGTCAATTAAACCATTGGGTAAACAAGTTGTCTTTGAAAACACCACATAGTGTAGCTACAGCTCTGCGACCTGCATGCTAAACCCAGTTACAGGCAAGAGAGGAAGCCCTGACTCCCTCTGCGTTACACTTAGTCAGATAATTGGAAATGCGAGGGCATTAACTCCAACGGGATTAAGAAGGGGAATTAAATATGTTAATCCCCAAAATAGGTAAATAGCCTCAGTGATACAATAACCAATTTCTAGGGTTTTCCTCCCCCGAGGACACGTCTGCCTTTGAACGCAACACCCTCACACTCAACCAAGCACACATACACACACACTCAGGAGCAGATGCACAACTGTGCCAGTACACACTTACGCATAAACATGAACACATACACGTTGCACTGGAGAGCCGTAGAGAGAATCTCGAGTGTTCCAGAAAGTTCTCCAAGGTCATGCCTGTGGTGGCGTGTGGCCCTGTGGCTGACTCTTGAACCTGTTCTCCCAGGTCTGCCTCTTTGTTCTAGAGATCATTACCTCTGTCGCTCCGCTCTGCTCCGCTCCCCTCCCGAGACCGCTTTGTCGCCATGTGTTCATCTGCCTTGTAATTATAGCACGGTCCTGGATGTCACGGTTTAGGGACTCTGCCCGGGTGTGAGTGAATGTGTGTGTGTGTGTCAGGGGACCGAGCGAGTGTGTATGATGTGTGGCATATATTGTGATTTTAGGCAAGTGTGTGTGTGTCAGGGATGGAGCATGGACATTGGTGTGAGTATTTAATTTCAATCACCCCAAAAAATTTACTGGTAAATTGAATATAGTGCATTCTCTCTTTAAATTATTCTAGCAGAGGCATGGCCTTTGGAGATGGGAACAGAGCTGGATTTTGATGAGCTACTGTACTTGTGGCAGGGACATGAAACAACTGAATAAACAGTGTATATTCAAAACACTGACATATAAAGAGTGCCAGAGCATCAGTTGTGGGCAAAAATCGAGTTAAAGTTCCCACTGAGTTCAAAGTACATTTTTATACACAATTAGTAGAGTACAATTTCTGTTGGAACTGAAGCATATCGGGGAAAAAAACCCCAAGGTCAACTGCTGATCGCCTCTGAGAAACATTATTTTTATGTCTCTGTGTGTCCAAAGATGAATGTCTTAGAGGGGAAGAGAAAATAAGAGAGAGCAAAGAAAACATTAAAAGAGAGAAGTCAATCATTCAAGAATGCAAGACCGTAATGCACCACAGTCAAATTCAATAAAGTCATTATTCCTGGCTTAGCCATAGCAATAGTATTTTTCCTGGATATCCTATACTGCTTATCCCAATCCCTTTCTCGCTGTCGCTCTTTCTCTCACCATTCCTCTTTTCTCAGTTCTGGCTACAGGGCATGTGGGATGGCATCAATACTCTCATTTTGCAACATGAAACCCTCTATTTACTCCAAAGATTCATCTGCGATGGATGTCATTCTGCAACGGGTACCTCTACAAAAGGCACAAAGCTGCCTCACCATGCCAGACCTCTGCGTATTACTGCCCCTGACATATTCTATTAGGCCGATTACACATAATGATGCCAAAAAAGCAGCGAATGAGGAGCTGGGGGAGTTATTGCTGCCCCTCAAAACGGAAAAGAGAAATGGGGAGAAAAAGAAATCCTCAGCAAAGTTTCTTATCTCAATCCAGCTGAAGGAGGAACCACACACACACACACACACAGTCCAAGCTGCACTTATCAGTCATTAGGCATTTAAATGCTTGCCCAGAGAGAAAATAGATTTCTGAGGAGTTAAGAAGATAACCAGTGGCACACTCTTAAAAAAGGATATAGCACGTTCAACACATTTGAGTTGAGTCTGAAGCAACACACTTAACTGAGTAGCTGTGAATGGCAGCGAGTACTACTACTGAAGCATGTTTTGTAATGAACACAATTTGAATTGACACAAGATGGGTTGTCCCACACCTTATACATGTGAAAATACCATATTATTACCAAATGTAGACCGAGATGTAAAGGAAACTAAAACTAACAAATTACAGTTAATCTGTTTATTACCCCCAAAACAAGGTTAGGTTTTTTGATCCAATTTGGGAGTTTGTGTGTTTGTTTGTTAGTGTAATAGCAGGGTATGTCAAATCTACTTAATTTCAATAAAATGTGGTGGAACCATAGTCCAAGAACCAAGTCGTTATATTTTAGATTAGATCAAGATTTTTTGTTAAAGGATTTCCTAAAAACGTCAGATACTGTACGTCATTTTTTGGAACTTTTCACTATTTTCTTAAGAACTCATGCTCTTACTAAAACTCCGCCACAAGTATCATGTGAGTTTCTCCCACCATGTGTAATTTGATGCCCGGATCCAGATGCGGATTGAAATTTTCTAAACATTTTCCATTATTAAAAATAACAAATTTCAAGGATTGTGCAGTCTTGGCAGAGATATGCGCTTTTTGGGTGCTTTCTACTTCTGTAACAGTAATTTAAGCGGGTATCAAAGCAGAGTCCAGGGACCCCCAGGAGTCTTACGGGGGTTCTAGGGATCACCAAAGATGCCGTGGCAGAATTTCACTGCTGCTGCTGAGCAGTTGGGTGGAACTTGACCAATCTGTGTAGTGTGTCAGTGTTCTTGGAAGTAGTGTGTATTCGTTGTGCATCCTCCATCCTGATAACTACAACATTAAAAAAAATAAATAAAGAAGGCTAACACCACCTCGCCCCAACACTCTGGGCTCAGTGGATGCAAGTGGAACAAATTGCAGAGCATTTACTAAACTTTTATTGGGTTCACAAAACAAGATCCCATGCCATAGATGTGGGTGAGGGGTATTAATTTAGGTTAATAAGCACAGGGTAAATAAAGGCTGTCTGGTTGCCGTCCTAACAGGAAATACTATGCAGGAGACCGGTGAAGGAGGTGGGAGTGAAGATAGGGGGGAGGGAGGAAACAATTATGACCTCATTTAATAGTCTCTCTCTCTCTCTCTCTCTCTCGGCTCCCAGGCAGAGAAAGGAATGCCCAGTTTCAAAACCGCAAGTCACCTCTGAACATGGGAGCATTTGGCCTAAGTGTTTCCTGTTGCAATAAAAATGTATGTCAATTACGTGAACCAAGGTTCCTCTGTGCTTAAAGCCTGTTGAGCGCACACACGTACGCAACGCACATTCACACATATGTAGTGCAACTAGAGTATTTTGGTTTGGAATCCTACACAGCAAACATTAGTCCATTATGAGCTGTTCTGCCACTGCCCAAGCACAACAGTGTGATTAAACCGTGCATGGAGTGTTAGGCTAAATATGTGTGTGTGTGTGTTTGAGTGGTATTGTGAAATAGGTGGGGGTTACTGTGTGATACAAAGCCCATGCCATTCTGGTGCCGGGCTCATGATAAGAGTTTGGGAAGTCGTCGCATTGGTGATAGCCACGGGCACAAATGTGCAAAGGGGGCTCCAAGTGCTAATTTTATTCATTTACCTCCCTCTCTGGATAATTGTTTCTGTCAACCAGCGACGGCTTGATAAAGGATTTCACGCCGCTGAAAACAGTTACACGGCTACTTTGGAAGGTGATCGCCAGAAACGATTATATTTATCACCTGCTTTAATATCCAGAGTGTGGTGTAAATTGATTCATTCTCCAAGGATCGCTGTCACAGGGAGCAAGGTGTGAAGAGTTCTGCACACAAATAAGACATCTGACATTTGACACATAATACTGCAAAATGAGCACTGAACTCATACTGTAAGGTAGACTTATCACTGCTACTCTTTTATCACATTGAAAATGCTGGCAAAATGCTGGCAGAACAAGCCTCAGATTTGTCTTAGTCATATGTGAATTAAACTCATAAAGGTTTGTGATGCATAGACATGTTCAAACAATGCTTTCATTTCTTATGACATTACAATATCTGTAAACAACATGTTGAGAAATAAACTAAAATATTTACTGCACTGCATGCATGAGTAAGATAAGTACCTAATAATTATAAAAATAAATACCTAGTAAGTAACCCTTCGATATTTGTACCTATGTTGAGGATAAACCAAAAATTAGTGTAATTATAATTGGTTGTCATTTTGAACTTTTTCACTTTTGTAAAATTGTGATTACACATCTGACAACACACACAAATCTTTGAAACACAAATATGTCAAATCAAAATAAAAGCATAGTAATATTTCCACCATGACTCAAAAAACTCTCCTTATAAATTAAAAGACATACGCTACCTTTTAAGAACTACAGTTTAAGAACGGTAAAGTTGGCTCTCAACATCAAGTAAGGGTGGTCTGATGATGGGCCACTGATCGTTATCAGCCAATATTTGTTCAAAGCAGTTTGATATCCTTTAACATCCTGATCGGAGTATACCTAACATCAACCCATAGAAAACCTTACAGGTAAATCAGCTTTGCTGATAAAAAAAAAACAAAATGTCTCACACAAAGCTTTAAATTCCACAGCACACCTTTACCTCAGTAACTGACAGATTCCCATCCATTCAAAAGAGTGGCCTGGAAGCCTTCCTACCCCTGGAGTTCAAAAACATGTCGCTTTGCCTCCACTCAGGGAAGCCTGCTTTTATTGGACCCTTTGTGGAACATCCTTTCTTCCCCCTCATCAAAAGAAGAAAAATAAGTTGAGGCGTAGTTGCATCCCCCCCTCTTTTATTACTATTCTAATAATACTCTATATTTGTTCATGCCTTCATCTTTTCAATGTACTCATTGAATGTGTGTGTGTATGCAGGACTATAGTGAGGCATCTGTGCTCTAAGCTTCAGTGGGCAAATGCAGTGGACGGATGGAGGGGACTCAGCCTTCTCATTCTTTTCCATACCTTAACTGCTACAGTATGTCTTTGTGGCTTTAACTCTGCATATACACAAGGTCATCTAAATGAAAAGAAAGTAGTGATATAGTATATATAAGAGAGAGTAGAAGATAACAAAAAATATACTATCTAGCTGAGGTAAATAGTGGCTTTTAAAAGGAGATACAGGAGAGGAAGGGTGGAAGAAGGGATTGGTAATACAATTTCTGTGTGTGCATGCATTGTGTGTGTGTTAAAATCACTACACTAAAGCAGCTCAGGCCCCTTTGCTTCACAGAGGCCTGTAGAGGTGGTGGTGGTGAGGTGGAGTTTTCGAGGGCAGGTCCCTTCACTGACTGGAATGAATGGTATGGGGCAGTAGTGACCATTCATGCATGCTCCTTTCCTCTCTCTCCCCCTCTCCTTCTCCCTCACTCTCTCACCCGCTGTTCCCCATTTGAGATTTTTTAGATGCAACAACACAGAGAAAGGGAAATGAGAAAGAGGGAAAAGGGGAAGGAGATAAACAAATAAATAAATAGCAGACAGAAGAGGGAAATCAAAGAAGGCGGAACAAGCCAATGAAAGAGAAGACAGAAGGTAGAAGACAGACCAAAGAGAGTGATAGAGAGAGGAAAAGAGGGAGAGAGATAGACGCAGGACTCTAGTGACTGGGCCACTGGAGTTGGAGAGCAGCGCAGCGTGAAATAAGGGAGAGGAGCAGCTGAACCAGAAAGAACCCAGGCTGCTCATTACAAAGGCCTAGGCCTGACTTCTACCCTCCACACACTGTAACACACACAATCACTCTTTCTCACGCACACACACACGTGACAATATGCACAGGACACAAGGAAACAAAAAAAGAGGAACTCTCGCACATCCTAACGTATGCAATTTGGTTGATGCTTTTATGTCGCCGCACACAGAGACATGCAGTGTCACTCGCGTACTGTACATCTGCAAAGTGCCACACACACATTTGTTCACAAACACAGAAGCCAGAGATAAAAAAAAAAAAATCCGTACTGTAAATATATTCCATCAATAATGAAACTTCTGCTGAATACAAAGAATTTATTCAATTCATTCAAAGATGTAAAGAATGTATTGCAACAGCAGTCAATACTAGCTAGGAGCTGATTATCTGGATCTCCTTTTTTTTCTCTCTCCAGATATTGTCTCTGTGAAAATGTTACACTCGTCAAACACTCGTTTGGCAGGTTTTCCATAACCGAGCATGGAGACGGAGAGGAGGAAGTCTCTTTTCTCATTGTGTGACCCTCCTTTCGCGTCGTGACAGCTGATGAAACATTTGGTGCAACTTGTTTATTTAGATTTGATTTCCTCCCCGAACATTTGAGCAGCTGCCTCTCAATACACGGTTCACAAACATCTCATCCAAGGGCACAAATAAGTGTGTCGCCAGACTGGATGATATTGACTTATAAGCAGAAAGTGTAAATCTAATATCAAAACTGCATCACTGTTAATGGGATGGATACAGCATACATCCGCTTAGTTTTTATTAATTTTACATTTTTAAAATTAAATTAAATTATAGAAAGGTATTGTTTTGTATTCTAAAAATATATTTTTTGAAATATAGCATACCCTCTATTTAACTAAATAATTTAATCTTAATGGTTGATCACAGTCTTCTGTAATAAAAGCAGGACTGACTGTTCTTTGCGTCAATCTTTGACAGTAAACCTAGCACACAGGAAATGACTCCATGTGTTTTAACAAATAAACTGACTCTGATACAGTACTTCATCAACATTACAGCTCACTCTTTTATCTTTTAAACACACACTGGAACTGAGGGCCAGTAGCGGTATTCAACCCAGCAGGGAGATGTACATATTAAAAAGAGACATATAGAGATGTAACAAAGAATGGGATGACAATATGCTCCTTAGATATTCCTTTACAAGTTCTCATAAGACATTTTTTTTTCAATTCAAACAGAAGAAGCTGTAAACCAGTGCTGCAGAGGATCCTCATAATCCCCCACCTCCCTGCTCGCTGCCACATATTCTGTGAAATACTGCCATCTCTTGGTACTTCAAATGAGGGCTTTTAGAGACAGAGTGTCTTGGTGGCTCAGACGACTGTGGATTCAATCATATGTCAAAGGCCACTGGAGGCCAGTTCCCTGTTGAGCTCAGGATATAACATCTGATCCAAAGGCTGATTATAAGAGTCATGCAAAAGGATATCAGAGTTTGACAATACACACATTATCGTATACATCCATTTGTTTGTGGTGGACCCTTGATGCATGTCTTCCCTAATCCTTTCACCAACTGACAAAATGTGTAAAATCTACTGCATAGGAAATGGTAAAAAAAATAATAATAATTATGGTTTTATGTCGTAAAAATAATTATATCAATAAGCATGCATTGTGACCAAACTTGTTTTCCCCTATTCTCAAACTATAACCTATATACATCTACCTTGCATTGGTTTGTTATATGCTATGATGCCATTTTTCAGAAATTTTAAATTCTGATTCAAAAAGGGATTACACAGCCCTCAGTCGGCTGACAAAATCATTACATTTTGGTTATTTTTGAAGTTTATTAAACTCTTTCAAAAGCCTCCGAAAAGCATCAAGCTACAAAACGAGGCTTTCTTTCTTATAGTAGTTCCTGAAAAGCAGTCGTGTTGGAAATGCACGATTTACACCCAGCAGTGAAATCACGCTTCCCATTTATGCGGCTAAAAATGTAACAGTACACCGTTATCTTTTGAACGCCACCTATAAGAAGTACCTAAATGTCAAAACTCAAGTGGAAAAAAAGGAGGAGAACGTGCACGTCACTTCTTTCTTAAGTGGTTGCTGTTGACTGTGCCCCGTACAGTTGCTGCACGCACAGCAAACTGTGGCAACCAGTCATAATGTGGAGATGCGGTTCAGCACGTTGCAGGACTGATTCAGCAGGTTTCTGAGCTGCTTCTTCCACAAATAAAAAGGGATTGATTTGTGTCTGTGTGTCAAGATTAAGACACGCAAGTTGAAAGTGACATCTTTTGAGAGGGGAGTAAGTGTATTTCTCTTGCTGCCTCACAGTATAGTAGAGTTGTAATTCGATACTCCCCAGTCAGTGCTTTGCAGGCTTTCTACAGAGGACTGTTGTGTTTCACAGAATGTATTTCCAGCATGGAACAGGTTGTTCATCACAAGGTCTGTTGATCTTAAACACACACACACACTGAGCTGGGAACTTTGAAGTGTGAAAATAAACATTTTCACCTAACCACTAATCTTCTCTCTCTCTCTCCCCTCTTTGTTCGGCCTCCCTCTCTCTGATCTCAGGCATTTTCACGTGAGCTTCATTTACAACTTTCATTTCAATTTGTCCAGTTAGTCCATATGTTATTGTAGCGGAACCAAGCCAGGGCCTCTGGTTAGTGAAAATGTCAGATTCTTTGATTTGATTTTATAGGATCTCAGCAGGGACTGTGGGGCTGTGTGGTTCTGGCCTTCTCCGGCGAGTGGACCGACTACTGTTTGCATTTAAACATCCATCTGAGCCAGATTCCCCCGAGGATTCATTCGTTTCACAGAGGGTCAATTACCTCTCACCACCCTAGCTCCCCCCACCCCCTTACATAAAAAAAAAGATTTGCTCTTTTTTTTCTCCAGCTGCAATTAAACAGATTTTTCCTGTTTAGGTTAGGTGTAGGAAGAGGGTGCCTGGCAGAGGTCAGCATTTTAATTAGGCACTATTTAAGACCAATAACAAACTGATTCTTTGCCAAATGGCTCTTGTGAACTGAGAGGCTTGATGGTTGGCATGTTGAGTGCTACTCAACAGTTTTCTGAAAAGTGCCAGCAACTACAACACAAGGTCACAAATCTGCTTTGATTGAGGTTTCTATGGATACAGATACATCCCCTCTGACTTTTTTCTCCCCTAACCTCTCTCCCTCTCTCTCCTCCTCTCTCTCTCTACCCCCTGTGCACTGTCATTGCAGAGCGCTAAGTAAATACGTGCTCTTTATGTTGCTCGTTGCCTTTCAATATTTGGCAGCGTGGCAGCGGGGGATCAAAATGTGTGTGTCTGCTAAATGTCAGCGGGTAAAAGGGGTTGAGTTTAGAGCGGCACACACCATGAAGCACCTGCTGTAAAGGCAAGCAGCGGGGGGAAGTTTCATCTCGGTTTGATCCAAAATGGAAAAGGCTATGAACACCACGTCAACATCAACAGCAGCCCCACGCGCCGAACCCCCACTTCCTCGAGTCTATTTTCAATTTAGGCCCATTCAACAGATGGTGGTAGAATACCTCACCTTGGCATTTTAATCAGACTAGAGCACCGTTTAGAGGTATTATGGAGATTGTACGCCATAATCTAATGCTGCAATTGATTACGAGTTTCTACATATTGTTGTTTATTCTGACATTAAGGTGGATATTTGAAGCAAAAGCAATGAGTCACAATTATCATTATTTCTACCTCACCTTAATCTATCTCTAATCAGATTAGATTTTATGGAAGGCAACCCACGGAGACATCTGTGTCTTCTTAAAAGACTATGATGGCTTAATGTATTAAAAATGCAGTAATTGATAATAATGCTGAAATCTGAAATTATTAAGTTTTCATGACTTCAAAATGGGGGGTTGACCGTGCAAATAAGACCACTTTCTGTAAAAGCATCAGTCAGTTGCTTAATTAAAACAGTTGCCAGGGAGGGGAAGTGGGTCTGGCTGGTTTGGAGTTATGTCTGACATCAAATAAGGTTTGGATTCTATGTGAAATGGTCTGGATGAGCGTGACCAGGCATGGGAAATATCTTTGGCCTCCAGGGCCTGAAAAAAGACAGGAAGCCCTGAAGAGCCACTGCAGGCCATCGCCTCCTCCTCCTCCTCCTCCTCCTCCTCCTCCTCCTCCTCCACGCCGCTTGGCCTTTGTCTTAACTTGGCATGTGTGTCTGTGTGTGTGTGTGTTTGCGTGTGTGTAAGTTTGCATCTGCATCCTGTCCTTGTTGCCTGTCCCTGGCTGCACCATTGGAGGCAGCTGATGCTATCTCATAGCAGTATTGTGGCAGCCCCTGCTGCGAATAATCAAAGGCAGCTGTTTGGAAAATACCAGAGATGCCTAATAGGAAGCATTGATGGCCTGGATTCACTCTTTACCCAACAAGCCCCCCAAGTCTGAAATGAAATGCACCAGATCAACTATTATTAGGGGCAGGCAGACTCTAGACCACCTTTTCAAGACTGTCACTGCGCAATTTACATGAAAATAACAAAGTTTACAAAAAAAAACACAAAGACAGAACATTTATTTGAAAGAGAATGTGATTCCTTCCTCTCTCTCTTCTTTGCTCTTTGTCTGAATGTAATTTCAGAAGAACTACAGCTACGACAGCTACTAATTCCTGCTGTATGAGCAATATTCCTGCGTTTTGTGGATTAAAGAGAGGAGGAAAAGACCTATTATTTCTATTATTTAGATTGCGCACTGAGGCAGCTTTTGGGGTTTGATTGTGTTTTGTTTGAACAAGTCAGTTAATGAACGGCAATCGCGGGATGCTTGTAGTTCTTGATGCATATCTGCTGATCTGGGGGTCCCAGCAGATCTTGGCCAAACACTGGGCAAGGCAAAAACAAATCTGTCTGTCAGTATGGGGTTAGGAGTCCTAATTAGGGGTCCTGACTCTCTGTCCGCGGCTCCAAGTCAAGCGTCAGCTCTCCCTGATTGGTACAAATCTCGTTTTTCTAAGCCTCAAAGGTTCGCAGAGAGGGTCAGCGGCTCGCCATGATGGTGATTTGCTTGTACCTTTAAAAGGCCATTGATTACGTAATTAGAAAGGGAAAATGTTGCACCACTGTGGACTAGAAGGAGGGGTGAAGTGGGCGGACGTTTTGATAAGTGGTGGGAACTTTTGTGCATTGAATGTAGAAGCATGATCGGGAGGGTAGTCACTCACATTTGTCAGGAAGTAAAGAAGAAATCAACAAGTACATACATAGTTAAGAGTCCTTCCTTGCTTTATTGTCAACACATTCTCACTCCCGACTCTTCACATATGGACACTTGGCCAAGACCCCTTGGCGTCGCTTTTAAATGCCCCTGGGTAGCTTTAACAATGTTTTTCGACGTTTAGGGTTCCGCGGTCAAGTTGGCAACACATATGCAATGTCTGGTTAGACTTTTAAAGTAAAATGTTAACGTTGCCAAACATCGCCATTTTGAAACGGCATGCTGTTTTTTTAAATTTGGTTAGGTTTAGGCAACAAAACTACTTCAACAATCCCCAAAGTCTAATTCTTATAGATTTACCGGTGTTACCGGCATGGTACAAGAGATGAAAAAAAAAAGACCGACTCCAATTACCTTTGAAGCGCTCGTTAAGTCTGAATGTGCCAATTCCTTGATTATTATATTCCTTTACTCTGTAAGGGCCCACTGATCAAAAGAATCAAAACAGCTTTTCATAAAAATGAATCCAAGCTATGAATCCTGTCATGTGAAGTCCATCGCTCTCTGTCTGTTAACTTGTGCCACACTTTTCTCATCTTGTTGTTTTCGTTGCTAGCTTTAAATTAAAAGCGCATAAGACATCTGTCAGAACTACTTCAAATGAATGACATGTATTTGATATTATTGGATAATTTTATACAAGTAATATTCTGTTTGAAATAAATAAACTGTTTCATGGTAGCCTATTTCAGTTTTGTACAAGAGGAATTAAAGGTCTGTCTCTTATGGACACCTGTCCCAAATATAGGCAAGGTTAATTCAGTGATTTTAGCAAATAAAAGCCCAGGCTATTAATCAAAGTTTTACAGTAAATATCATATAGATACCTATACTGGTCAAAAGTGACCCTAAAGGGCTTCCTCCACTGTGTTGAACTATGACGCTATGGGGATCCCCAGTGCGTTACAAACTGACACAGGTCTTGACCATGCATCCATACGTGACGAGTTGGGAGTGAGAACGAGTTGTTATTGCAGGTTTGTTACCAGTTTCATGATCAAGATCAGCTCTGTACAGGCCTTTGGTTATCAGTTGTGCTGATGCCACTAATATAGATGGTGGCCAAAACAACCTCTGAAGGATCAGTTAATGTTGCTTTACTTAAAGAATGTCAGATGAGACAACAGGACATGCCTGCCTGTAAATACTGATATCTTAATTTTATTTTAAATTCACTTTATTTTGTAACAAAAAGGGTAATTTTATTAGCAGTAGCAGCACTAGTATTAGAAATGAAAACAGATAAAGGTATGCTAGTTCATCCTGAGCTTCAGCTTCACTCTTCCTTTTTGGTATAGCATTGAAACAGTTTCCACAGGTCCACTCAAACAACACTAAAATTCTGGGCAACCATTCACATAGGCTCATTTCTACTTTCCTACTGACTCACAATGGAAAGAAATTATCTTAGCAAGGTACTTGCGGGAAATGCAGCCTGGTCACTTCTACATGATAACATCATCACCTTTACTGTAACAAGGTGGTTACAAACAGCGGTGAAAGCATTGTGGGAAGAGAGAGTGTGCTCAGATATAGCAATAGTTTGTTTGAGATCACCATGTCATTACATGAGAGCACTTTGAAGAAGGTGAATTGTTGCATGCTCCTTTTCTACGAGTGTAAGTGGTAAGTGGAAATAAATGGCCACGATAGTCTTTAGATGAGATGTATCACTTTTGCTTCCAGTTAAAATGCCACAATGCTTTCGGAAAAGCCAGCTGCCCCACTACCCCTACCCGCCTGTCTGTCTGTGCAGGTTATGGATGATCTGGTGCATGAACACTCGCTGAGAGCAGAGGCCACATGCACAAAAGCAAAATAAACTGCAGGGGAAGGAAGTGGTTAACATTAACAAGGATCCAATAAGGAGATTAAAAGTAAAACGCTGGCCCTGGTAATTGATGTGTTCCTAACTGTGTGCATACGTGTGTGTGAGAAAGTATGCTTGCGTCTGTATAGGTGTGTGTGTGTGTGTGTGTGTGTGTGTGTGTGTGTGTGTGTGTGTGTGTGTGTGTGTTTGTGTGTTGTAAATGTGGGCTCTGTGTGTGGACGTAATTGCTCCCAGATCTGCAGCATAACTCTATGGGTTGATTAGCAAATGTCTCTACTGTAAATAGTTGCCACTAATCATGCAACACTGTAGCTATTAGCATAAAAGGGGAGGGCAGAAATGAGCACAAGAAAGAAATTACCCTCATGTTTTTATTTTTATATTCTACATGCAGTGACAGTGATGAAAGATGATTCACAGAGTACAAGATGTGTTCCTATAGTTATCAAGTTTATCATGGAAATAGCAATGCTATCAGAATATGTACCTTTACTGTTATTTTGGACTTAACATGATGGAAAGTAAAGATTAGGACAAATCTTGATGGTTCATTTCCTTATCCCCCCACTGTACAAGACTGTCTCGTGCTGCACTATAACTTATAGTAAAGCAGGGACTCATAGCCCTTTAAGTACAGTTTGCTCCTGTAAACAAAGACTAATGGAGCATGGAAGGTTTCATATAGTAATCTAAAGTAATTTAATTGAATGATCTTACATATAATACAGAAACAACATGTCTCACTAAGATTGCTGCAATGGAAAATACAGTATTTTCCTTTGTTAACGCTACACTACAGGCCCACAACAGCAGCGATGGAAGGATGTCCAACTGTACAGATATTAATTGGACCTAAAATGTTCATATGCTATGATGTAGTTTGAGTGTTGATATTTTTTGTATTTTGTCTGTTGACAGAGGTATTTTTTTTTTTTTAGTAACGTTTAGTCATTTACTATTAAGTCAATAAAATATGTTATACTTTTGGTTGTTTAAATATTTTGTAACTCTTTACCGTATTCACCATCTTTGTTTACAGTCTTTTTATTTTATGTTAACAAATGTTTATTAATTCAGCTGAATTGAAATTCATCTCATGACCTCATGAGCATTAGTTCATGACTCTGGCTTACCTGATGAAAACATGTGACTGTCCATTTGTCCAGTCCTCAATTGAAGTTGTTATTAATTTTACTGAAAAATAAAATAATTAAAACATATCAATAAAATACAATGGTATCATACTGGATTTATATTAATTATATTTATGGACCGAAGCCAAAATCAACCCACTTCTTGCAGATTTATTTTAAATGTAGAATTAGCTAGTCAACTATTTCAGCGGAAAGCAGTGGCGCCCCCAGAAAAGTTTCCAAGGGTTGACCAAATGGGGCTACTGAGGGTGGCACACTAAACCAAAAGCCATAAAGTCTATTATGCACTATATAGACTAGTTGAATACTACGTTAAAATATGAGTTAAGGAATCACAGACTGAATTACTTTGGTTTCTTATTTCACAGTTAATGTTAGGCCTACAAGTTGTCTAATGTCCGTTGACTAAAACCAGTTCAATTAACATTCCATAAAAATCCTGGTTAATGTATTATCTCTATGTGTTAGGAAATTAATTGTTCTTTAAATAGGCTAGTTGACCTTTTCCTTAAAAAGACAGCTTTTATTTGTAGGAGTATATTGACAGGGAGGAGCAAATTAACTTTACACATTTACTGGGAACAAGTCTTCTCAAGATTACAGACATCATGGAGCTTAAAGATATATATATATTTTTCAATTCAAATTGAAATATATAAGATATGTGTCTGTATAGAGTTGTGTAATTATTTATTAACATACTATTTCACAAGTTTGGCGTTATTCTTGTTACAAACAACTACGATAGTTATTCTTGAAATATCCCACTTTTTAACCACCGATTTGACCAGTGTCTTATTTATATGTAAAAATAGCGGGGCACCAACCATTTCAAAACATAGATACTAGTAAAACTACCATACTCTCTCTTGCTACTGTGTTTTTTAACATGTCAACAAACAGTATGGCTCCACAAGACACAGCGAGATAGAGGAGTTTATTTACACAAGTTACAGAAACCTAAATTAAGAATGCAATATTTAAGCCGACACAACCGAGCTCAGAACAAATGAGCCTACAGGACCATAAGCAAACAGCAGTGAGCTCAACACCACTGAAGTCAACAAGGACGCACACAGACAACGTATTAGACAACGTATGCAGAGATCCTGCAATCTCCGTACCTTTCATACAGCGCAGCGAGCCAGCATATTGGCCTAATAATCCCGAATAATAAGGCAATATGAAAGTGGCTATATGACAACAACATTATGACAACAACCGTTATCCGTAGCCTAGTCTCAACCGATCCAGCACATCAATTTGTCCAATGCAGGGACCAGCAGCAGAGTCAGGATCAAGAGTCAAGATGCTTTCACCCACCACAGAAAGGTGGCCCGGTGTTTTTTCCTCTGGGCAAACTTCTGGATGACTCAAGTTTTTCATACAGTCCGCCGACTTGTTGTGCCCCCGCAGTGTTTGTTATGCTGCTCAATGGAGCGCCTGTTGCGATGTTTACCCTTCTGAGGCCCCATCCACACTACTCCGTTTTAGTTTACAAACTTAAATTAAAACTAATACGATCTCCGTCAACACCAGCGTTTTAGCTGCGTTTTGGAGTTGATCTCTGTCTACATTGAATCAGAGAGCCGAGCGCGAGCAGCTGCGTCATGGTTTCTAAAGTCCTCCGTTTTGGCCCGTCTTCACTAAAACGCCCACCGGAGTTTTGAAACGCAAAACGGGGTCGGCAGCGTTTCTAAACTTCTCAGTTTTAGGTCTTCATTTTTGCTGTTGTAGTCTGGACGGGAGGTGCAAACGTAGCAAAAGGTCTCCGTTTTAATTCGAAAACGCAGTAGCGTGGGTGGGGCCTAAGTAACGTTGAGCCTAGTTTCACGGCATCGTCCAGATGACTCCCGCTGTTCTCACGTTTTGCAATCCTCTCAGAAAGATGAAGATGAAAACAGGCACAGGACGGTCTCCCTCAAAGCATAACGTTAACAGCCGGTCACACACGGCGCTGTCAGGGGCTCCAGTGTTCGTACGCTTACCTTGCTGTTAGCGATGGTGCTAACCTGTTGCTATTCAGACTAATAGCTCTCACACACAGTACAATACATAAAGCTGTGTAGCAGTGTGACAAACTTATTATGAACTAGCCAGGCTACTAACTGTTTCTGTACATTAATTAAATTACACTTTTCTTTCTTCTGTAGCTGGTTGCTACCTTCAAAGAAAACACGCACATTCGGCACAACACTGGTGTACTCCAATCTGCTCTGCCTGTTAGTCCCGCCCCTTAATCAGTCACAATTTTACAAACGTGTCTGCCATCTACATGGACGAATCAGAGGCCTCTCCTAAAATAAACATTGCAGGCTGTATTCAAAACCGCCAACTATACTTGTAGTACGTACTGATTTGGCCCAAATGTAGTATGCCAAAAATACTGATTCGGGAAAAATCTCCAGTATGCATCTGACCAGTCTATCTCGCTTACTGTGGCCCATAATGCAAAGCGCTAGACCTGTAACAACAACCCGTCTTTTCTTTAGAGGACAACAACAGAACTTGTTTTCCAATTTTAATATGCTGTTTCATCACTAAATCCACTTCTAACAAGTTTTGAGGAGAGAAATCAACTGTGTAGATTTTAAATATCGGCATTTTTAGGGAAATTATCGACGAATCGAGAATGTGCTCGAACGTTTTCGGGGTTGAGAAGCTCCGCAAATGCGGCGGGGGACGCTAATGAGCCAGCCGGCCAGTCAGCTCACGGAGCCCCCTGGTCCACACGCCAGCTCACGGAGCTTACAGCCACACAGACCTTAGAGCCAACACAGTAGACGAGTCCAGCAAAAACTTGAGAGGAAAGATCCGCAGCTGTGAGACAGTTTAAACGTTATTCTGTCTTTACATTCTGAGTAATGTTGTAACATTTTAACTTTAATCAAGGGACATCTGGCTCGTGATGGACAGGCTTGTGTAACTTAGAAGCACTTTGATAAAAAAATACAAAAAAACAACAATAGTGCTATGAAAGGGGACTTTATTATTATCATTATTCTAAATAGACATTACATTTTTAGTTTAATGTTACAGTTGTGGTTATAGTACTTGCTTTTTATTTGCTTTTATTTTATATAATTTTTGGCTGCAGCCTTGTTCTCATACATTTTTAAAATTTATGAGAACATACAAGATTTTTTAAAAAGAATACGTTTTAAGCGTACTTACATTTTTATTCCTCTTATTATTCCGTTTTTGAAAACTGGAAACTAGCAAAGCCTGGTGTAGCATGCTGCAAAATAAATCTATTTAACAGTTTCATACTACATGCCAGTAGTATGTAGTAGGCGGTTCCGAATACAGCCATAGTCATAGCTCAGGGTCAGAGGTTACCCTCTTAAAGTGACACAGCCTAACATGACAACACTTGTATGCTGCTATTCACCTTTTAACTCAAACACAGGGGTTACATAATATATACAGTATATAGCATTTTATACATATGCTCCGTGCCAGGCGGCGCCATTGGTAGAAAGGTAAAATTTATCTTGTTGACTAAAACTTTTTGTTTTTTTTAACTATGTGTGTATTCACAGAATGCAAAGCAGTGAAATGTGGAAAGTAAAGAGCTTTTTTATTTGACTGGTATTTACTAGGGCTGGGGCGATTCGTCGACCTAATCGATTACGTCCATTACGTAAATACGTCGACGCGCATTACGTGCATCGATGCGTCGCTGCATCCGGCGTGGGATTATCCCGGACAAGCTCCAGCTACAAGGCCGCACCTTCAACCGTCTAAGGTTTTTATTTCAGACAGACACTCAACAACGTGCTGCTCCGCGAGCTCTCTGAACTGGAAACAGCTTCACTGCAGCACAACTGCTGTCCACGAATACGAGAAACAAAAGTATCCCGCAGCACTTTGTCTAGACGGCAGCACCGCAAATTGTGTTTACTTTCTGTCGCCACACAAGCACGGCACATTATGAGCACGAGGACACGTAGTATTTCTTCATTGCCTTCATGTTAAAAGTAATTTCTGCCCCACTGCTGTCATGGTAACGTAACGTTACACCGCGAGTCATGTAACGATTCTAATGTGTTTCATCAGGATAATTAAATAAAATATAGATTTATTGATTAGACATGTTTTTGAAATTTATTTAGGATAAATTGGTATGTTAATCGAGTAATAGGCAACTTTTCTTTCTTTAGAATAAACAAAATTAGTTGTCAGATTAATCGACTAATCGAAAAAATAATTGTTAGATTAATCGACTTGAAAAATAATCGATATGTACAGCCCTAGTATTTACTGTAGCTATGCACCTGAAATCAACTGGTGGTCAGAACATGACAGGCCAATGACAAATATCAAATAAGAGTGTAATATTTCACCAAACTAGTTTATCAGATAGCCAAAATAAATATATACACATATGTGCATAATATCTCCATATACTGTAACTCACACCAGTTTGATATTACCATATAAGCTGTACTGAGATTCTTGTAAGCCCACTGTATGTATTTCTGCAGACAGGATGTAGGATAGGAGCTGAGCTGAGGTGTATTTTGTGTGAGTCATATCCACTGTATCCCTATTAATATTATAAATGAAATCCTCAAGTGTTAATTGGACTGCAGCTTTTCACTCTACTGTGTGACACCAGCCGCTTTTGTTCATGTTTGTTGCAGAATTACAATAGTACCTTGCATTCAAACTACTCTTATCAACTGCGTTTATTAGGATTTAGCAATTTTTCCTCAAAATATGCCTACATTCACAAGACTGAAAGCTGTAATGCTTCTATTGCTGTGAATTACAAATAAATTGTCTCTCCTCCAATGTAAACAAAATGCTTTTCCGTTCTCATAAACAACCAGATAGCATGCCATTCCGTTGCTTTTAACATGCTGCCACTTTCAATGCTGTGTTAGGGTGACAGAAGCCCAAGGCAAAGTTAGAAAGCACTAAATATATGCCATTATGGTTAATAGATTGAACGAAATCCAAGACACTCAGAGCTTATCTATTGAGACACTGTCAAACAGGGACAATGCATGCCATCACGGCTCCCATACACTCTGCATTACTGTAAACCCATACACCTTGGTGTGGAGAAAAAAGAGAGACATAGGGAATCAGGGAAAATGAGGACAAAAATAAATATAGAATAAAGATAACCTAAGGGCAAGTCAAATGGATTTAAGCAAGTGTTTATTCCGCTCAGCATATGTTCCCTGTATACTGTAGATCCTAAATACCGTGTCCAAAGTACGATACAGGGTATGGATAATGTCGGAATGTTAATGGGTATCCGATAATTACCGCTATCTGTGTGCTGTAATCCATCATTCAGAGCACTTATAAACAAAAAAATGTACATCTGTTTATTTTCCCATTGACAGGCGCAGCAGGCTCTGTGAATGGTTCATACTGTAGAAAAGTTTACTCACTTCTTCTAAATAAAACCAAAGTAATCTACGCTTTGAACCGTGACAGGAGTCGCATAATATACCATCAGTGGGTGGAGTGCGGCGGAGAAGGGAGAGACAGCTGAAAAAGTCCGATAATCGGAACTGCGGAAACGTGAATAAACTTGACCACCGCCCAATTAACACTTGGTTTAATCCTTATCGGAGAGGCGGTACAGATGCATGCTGCGAGGCCGTTGGTTAGCTGACATAACAGTTAATTATTTTATATATTCAATTCATAACTGCAACTCAAAGTGAATCATGTGGATAAATGCATTTGAAAAAACTTCCTGGCAAAAATTGCCATCATTGGCAGACTTTTGACTAACATACATAGTTTATTTAATATATTTTCAGCATATAGCTCAGTATAGTGCTTCAGTAGAAACAAAGCAACTTCTTTAATAGATTTTGTGCTTTTAGAAAATATAACAACAAACACAGTGTACCCATGTCTCTTTATCACCATATTTCCTCAGCTGTATATAATTATTAATGGTCGCCCACTGATAGAAAAAGAAAAGCCTGACATGACGTATTCATTTATAAACCTGTCCCAAACAATGACTTGTCTGTTGCTAGTTGCCAAGCGTAACATGTTTAACCTTTTGCATGGGGCGGGCCGTCTTTGCTTTCAACTCAGCGACACAATGTCAGCCTAATAGTAATGAAGACAGGGAAATCAATCGATTGATGAAGGAAAGATTGGTGTATAGACAGAAAGCTAATTAGAGCCGTTAGGCCAGAATGAAGAGTGAGCCCAGATGGACGGATCTCCGCTCCATAGTCAGGATATACTTCATTTGACAGCTCGAGGAGCATGATTGAAATAATGATTCTATTGATGTTTTGGACGTCAGTTTATTTGAAAGAAGTTGTGTGGCAACGTCAGTGTGTGTGTGTGTGTGTGTGTGTGTGTGTGTGTGTGTGTGTGTGTGTGTGTGTGTGTGTGTGTGTGTGTGTGAGATAAATCTGTGCGTCATGTATTCAGAAACTGGTCTTTCTTTCTGTTTTAATTAACTGAGCTTTTGTGATAACATTATCGCCACAACTGTCACAAGTGATGATCTAGCCAACAGAGACATTCAAATTCCTCTTATGCTAATGGAAACATTCACAATTGCGGATCACAGTTGGGTGCCATGTTCTGTAAACAGCATGTGCAGGGGAGGACAATGTAGAGCACATGCATGTGTCTTCTAATTTTATTGTGTGATATCCAAGAAAAGCGACATGCGATGTGTTTAATGCAAATACATGGACACATTCAACGAACAACTGTACGTTCTGCAGAGCATTCTTGTAGGTATGCATTGTACCATACGCATTAACACCTTCCCTCACATGCACACTGTAAACACTTAATAAATTAGTGTTGATTATCCACACATTACCCACACTGAATGACTGACTCCATGCATCCCATTGAACGTGTATGATTAACTATATAACGGCCCTCCTTAGCATGAGTAATTGATTTGCGAGAATTACGGCTGTACACTGTCTTTTGACTATTCATTAATCACACAGGCGTTGTTTGAGTAAAACAATGTAGTGAGTAATGATATTGATGAAGTCTTGTCTGCACACAGTTGTCTTGGGAAATGGAAATATAAAGCTTAACAGAGCAGATGTCTCATAATACCGGAATTAAGTGATTAGAATAATCGCCTTTGTGCAAATAATCTCAACCAGCAACATCCGCTCTGCCACAGCTGATTGTGCGCTCTTGTGATGCTGAGAAAAGACAGGAACGCACATGTTTTGTCGCTGCTTCAGTTAATTTCCCATAATCCACTCTGATAAGGTCCTGTGGTCCTCATCCACCTATGCTGCATAGAGATGTGATGCACATTAGTCAATTAATAGTGTGTTAAATGACAGAGGTTCCAGTCAATTGAGTTTCTCTTGGGAACAGGGTTGCCATTGTCCTACAATTCAAAACAGAGAGAGATGAAGACATAGATAGTGATACTGGGAAAATCTGTGCTACATTTAGATATCACTGCACACATGTGATGGATGTTACATGACAGATAATTTAAGTTTCCTTGTTTTAACTAATTATATAGTATTCTGGTTCATGAAACCATCCCATTCTCACTCTATAATTATGTTCAAGTGCAACTTTGACCAATATTATTAATGGCAATCCATTCAATTGCATGTAAGTAATCTTTAATACGCTAATGGTTCTGAATAAGTATGTATAACACTTCTTATATTCAAATATCCCATCCCCCAACATCATCCACCCCCGCCGCCTCAGTCAAAGGGGTTTGTGGCCCACATATCAAATCGAGATCTTTAGAGGCAAGCATTCCCGCTGGAGAAAGAGAGGAAAATGGCCTCCTATTATGCGATCCAGTCCAGGCCTTACCTCATGACAAGGGTATTAAAATGAAATAAATCAGCCATTAAGAAGCGGGCGCTGGCAATTGAAACCCTATTAATGCGGCAGGCACAGAGAGGTAGCCCCAGCGTGATGTGACAATGGAGCACCACAGTGCCCCTTTAATTGCATTTCGGCCAGGTTTTTGTTCCCCAGACTGGGTGAGGATGACAGGTGTACGCAGTAGATGAGTGTGTGTGTGTGCGTGCGTGGACACACAGTCATATACTCGACATACACACATGCAGACACACACACATATGAACACACTAATTATTACAGTGAGTTTTGAATGCCTTTTCAAGAAAATAACAAAATGTGCATCCACATCAGTCCTTTTATGGTTTAATAACCATAAACTGCCATTACTAGTGATGGTCACTCCTTCAGTCAGCCATCAATACCACTGTCCATGAGTTGTCGGCGGCCAGGCTCCATCAATGTTGCATAGGTTCCTTTCTCATTACCTTCGCTGTTAGACTAGACACTGGGTGATGGATCATGGCCCTGACTGGACCTCATTTGGGTGATGTATCACTAGTGTTCCCCTGAGAAGTGTGCAGGTGATTATACACAGACACAAAGACAAACACAAACACTCACACAGGGCAAAAGACGACAAATCGCTCCCCAGCAATTTGAGGCTCCCACTTACGGTGTCCTTGATATGAGCAAATGTTGAAGTGAACTATCCTTTCTGAGACACAACTCTGGTGGTATCATGTACTGCTCTGCTGCACAGGATCCAAAAGGAGTTATGAGCACATGCGTTCGCAGAGTGAATCGGTCCGACACTTGTGACATTAAATAAACAGTCACTAAGAACAAAGACAACAGGTAGAATGAAATAATATCCAATTTTAAAACTGTGCAATTTAGAATTTAAAATCAAACTTTCTTTTTCAGTTTACAGACACTAATAAAGGGAAAAGTCTTAAAAAATAAAAAATATATACATTTATTTGATGACTCTTGCTGTTAATTGTGTTATTTCCTTTTCTTGCCTTGGCAGAAGGTGCTCTAGCAAAACAAATGAAGGCATTCAGGAGAGGTGTTAGAGCTTATTTGAAATTTCGTCAGGAGTACTCCTTCACCTGTCACTGGTTATTGATATATTCATTAGAGGGCCCTATTCTCTTTCTCTGGTATCAGTTTCTCTTGACAGTAGCACTGTTGACAACATCAGTCAATGAATCACTTTACAATTATGATTGTTGATGGCCCATGACACAAACTTGGAGGGGATGTCATTATATGAACATTAAAGTGATACACAGGGATGCTGGGATGGAGGACCAGGGTGCTGCAGCCCTTCCCCCACTCCACTGATGCCTTCATTTAAAACAAGGCCCTATCTTGTATGGCTTTATCCCTCAGGATACTGTTATTACATCTTTTTTTCACTCTAGCACTTGATCAGGTAGTGGTTGATGCACAGTAGTTTGGGTAATTGCATTGACTTGTCCCATAATAAATGTTTACATGCTGTGTGAATCCCCCATTAAAACCAAAGGTGTCTTATACCGGAGGCTTGTTTTTTGCTAATGTTCATGTTGAGCTCATGTTGAAATTATTAAAATAATGAATGAATAAAATAATTAGTAAATCACATACACCATTCCACGTAAAGAATAATTATCTAAATACTAAATACCAGGGTGGGGAAAAACAACCTTGGCTGCTAGTTGCCAAATATCCATGTCTCTGTTTTTACTGTTTTAAACACATTTTGATGTGAAATGTTGAATTATGTTTGCTGTGTAAGCATCTTTATTTGAACATTTAAAAAAAAAAGCTGCAGAACTGGAAAACTGTGACAAATTATCCTTTTCACTGCATCCGTGTTTGCTTATGGTTTTCCAACCGCACAGCTCATAACAAGGTTAGACAGATTCACTGGCCACTAACAAAATTTGCAAGCGCTTGGCCAGTGGCCAGTGTTAATTTACCATCTGCTAAGTACTGCACACCACCATATCATAAATTACCCACAATGCACTGTGAGTTTGCATGTGCAAACTACACAAAAACTGTTTTCCTGAGATGTTTATCTGACTACATTTATGGGTTACCTGCTTTCCTTCAACCTGTCGTATCTACTTTTACTTGAGTTACTGAATTCCCACATTTCCCATAATGAAGCAACGTGCCTGGTCTTGTAACAACCAGTATGTGTAGGTAAGGTCGCTAAGTAAGACAGAGTGGAGAAGTTTTTCCACTTGAGCAGTGCCCCTCATTCAGCATGCAGCAGGGCTTGTAGCTGCAGTACATTCTGCTGTATGTTAAAGCTACTATCAGTGAGGAAATTGCTTTCTCTTCCTCTTCTGTGATCTACATAACCACAAAGTGGTGAGCGAGTTCAGAAAGAAGCTCTTTGATTCTGAGGGACTGATATTTGTGCCAACATTTGGCCAGTCGTCACCACCACCAATGGTTTCTGGTTTGTAGTTTCCCATAATAAGGGCATGAGCTAACCAGGGTTATTCTGACCCAAGTGTTGATATTTTCAGTGTGTTCGATCTAAAATAGGGATGAAAAATCTTGTTCAGAGGGGAAATCTCTATGTATGTAAACATAATCAGCGTTGTCGATATTCACAAGATGAAAAGTTATTGTGTTGAGTTCTTGTGGTTTGACATGTGATCTCTCTATGGGGTCTGTATATCATGCACAGCTATTGCTGCTAGCAAATGCACACCCCTTTGAGAGGTAGACTCATCTCCTTCACTCCTCCCAATACTCTAACTGCAGCAACACACAAACATACACACAGAGAAACACATGTGGCTGGCCTTGTTGCCATAGCAGGCTAACGGGTGGCGGTAGCGGCAGATTTGATTGCCTGCCTGGCGCTGAAGTGAAGAAGAGGAGACAGGACTAAATGAAACTCCATCCATCTTAATGAAACACAATTATTTTCCACTTATTAATCATTGAAAAATCAATATGTCTCTTCTCGGCCCAGTGTCGGCTGGATTTGTCATTTGAGGCTGAGCTGTTATGTATCATCCTCTGACGCCAGGACAGTCATGGGTTCAGTCACCTGTGTCCTTTAGGAGGGAAGGGGGGGCAAGAGGGGAGTTAGCGAGAAAGAGAGAGAGGGACATAGCAGGAGATAGTGAGATATGGACAGATACAGGGGGAGGCAATGGGTGACATGAGGAAAGGGAGGAAAGATAGCAGAAGAGATAGAGCGTTGTAATAAATGAATGAAACAGAGAGAAAAGAGAGGGATGAAGGGCTGCTCACTCTGTCTTTTCCCCGCTCTCCGAGACAAATGGGAACTCATTAGTGGCTGCTGGTGATTGTGTGTTTCTTCACAGATCAATTTACTAAACACATTGTTTAATGGCTCATTATTAAAGTCTAAGGCCTCGTATTGACTGGGGGAAAGAATGCAAGGATGAAAAATTGAGGTTTTGTAATTAAATACGATATTTTTTTATTAAAATGCAATTGATTTAAAAGAAAACACTTTTGTATTTATTACCAACCTGTTGTTTAGTTTTTATTTGCCAGGAAATGGAATAACTTTTATTATCCTTTTATTATTATTTTATTATGACAGACTATATATTTTCTCAGACATACACTAAACTTTATTTACACCTACCCTAACCCTGTCTTCTAGAAATGATTAATTATATACTACTAATTTGTAATGTTTTGAAGGAAACATAATGCCACCCAGGATTACATTGAGTCACAAAACATCTTGCAGGTGTAATGCTTCGTCAAAAGAGCTCCAAAAGTTGAAAGAGCAGTTTAACATCTGTGGGGGACACAAGGGGAGAACTGATTCACACTGAGAACGAGCTGTTTTTGTTTGTTTGTTTTCTTCATGTGCACCCCCAATTATCTAATCATTTGCTGAGTTGGGTTCCTGAGCAAAAAAACTTAATTGTTAACTGGTCATTAGCATCAGATCGTTTGTAACCAACTGGCAAACAGCAGAGAAGGAAGTCATCTGTGTTCCACAAAAATATTTAGATATAACTGACAATATTACTACAGAAAAACAGATGTCCCAAACTATAGCATATACTAATATGGTATAACCAATACAATTGTTTATTTGTAAGAATAAAGTTGAAAGAAAGATGTTGAAATAATAATATAAGTTCATCAGGCATTTGCTTGAGTTTTTTCAGGTATTTTACTATATATTTTTATAACATTTTGAATTTAAATTTCAATATCACACCACTGAATCATGCATTTCTGAAATCTCTGCATGTAAAGAAGGATGTCAATATTTAGCCTATACAGGTGATTTCCCAAATACACAATGTCCCCGTCCTCCTGTCCCTGGCATTCTTGCCCTATAAATAAAAAACACTACTACAGCTACTATTACTAAAACTATGATCACTTGTGCATGGAAATGTGCAACCAAGCATCTCCATCTGTCATAAGTAACTTTCTCAAACTCTTGAAACATCAAAAAAAAAAAAACGTATGTGCATCTCTCTTGTTTTTCTCCTCAGTGGAGGAATGAAATCCATCAATCTGCCATTCATCAATTTTATCGCCTGTTTTCTCCTCCTCGGCCACCCCAAAAACCCCAAAAGGAAAGCTTTTGGTGCTGTTATGAAAAATTGTCCCGAGAAAAAATGATTCCAACCGGCTCAACCCTTTGTTTTCCCTCTCAATAAAGCAAGCGACAAGGCCGGCGCTTGATGTACGAGCGTCGTGGGCGCCTGGGCGTGCAGCAGAGCGCATAAGCAAAGCCATGTTTCACGGCAAACAGAGTGTTCTTTACAGTCACCACGCCACCCGGATGAGAATATAATGTTCTACAGCACATAACTGCTTCAGGTCAATACTTGATTTGCTCCAGCATTCTGTAGAGCCTCTACTCTGGTAGGGGTCTGGGGATGCATTAGGGGCCCTAGAAACAGGACACAGAGGTGGTAGGTTGTGGAGGGACATTGGGTTGGGGGGGCGGGGGGCACTTCTCAGTGTTAGAACTGGGATGTCGGCCACATTCCCCCGAGTCCTTGAAATCATTTCCAGGTATGTGAGTTTGCATGTGTGTTCGAGATTGAGATGTACTGCTGTTGAGATCTACGCACACATGCCGCATATGGGCACATCATTTCAAACTGGTGATGAGTGGATTGAAGAAAAAGGCAAAATGTTCCACCTGTGGCAATCCTCAAGAGGGGAAAAATATGATCTGATCATCATACAAGCAAGGTAGATGGACAATTAACTCAACAGACTGAGCAACATGCATTTTATTATATCTTGCTCCATCTGCAGCCCTCATACAAATGCACACCAAACAATTTGCTTACACTTGCAGGTCCCCTCTGGGCAAACGCTCATCAAACAAGGAATCAGAACTAACTCCAGCGGGAATGGATACACCCGTATGTGTCACCCATGAGCATCCCTGCTATTTCACAATATGGGGTAAGATTTGGATGCTGCCTGTGTGTCACCCAGGGACAACAATCTGTGAGTGTCAGAAAGCACCCAAATAATGGATGAGGGCGAGACCAGTGGCAGAGGTTCCTTAAATATTAATGTTGTTGAACCGCAGTCCATCTCAACCCTGCCACAGCGGTGAAAGAAAATCACTTGCCCTTTCAATGAGATAAAACACACCGTAGACATATCCGTGTCCATATGATTCTATATATAGACAAGATGAATGACATCAGCACTTGTGATGACACCGGAGCTGACTGACACCTTGCTTCTGAAGATTTACTGTGAAGTTGTTTTTTTTTAAAAGCCCGAGCATGTACCCTATCCTGGCTCTGCAGGATAGGGTACATGCCATGGGCTTGAGATGTTTGGAGTCTAACTCGTGACTTTTGTCAGTTGCCATGCCTTTAGTCTTCCATCTTTATCACTCTTACATTATCCAATAAAGCAGAGGCAGCAAGAAATCAATGAAAAATGTACAGTATAAATTATAATTATATTAAAAGTGGGGTAAGCAGTTCTGGAGAAGTCTAAAAATAAAAATAAATCTGGTGTTTGTACAGAACCCTGGCTTTGTTAATGGGAAACAAACAAAGTGACCCAGAGCAAGTTCTGCGAGGTGGTGTTCATGCTCGTGCACAGGACATGGGGCAGTGGGAGACAAAGGGACAGTAAATCTGGGAGATGCTAATGGCAATAGAGAGATGGCCGAGAAACAGCCAAAAGGGGGAGAAGGTGAGAATAACAGAGAGAAAAAGACCAGGCAAGGACAAAGAGCTGCACTGACATCGGTGAGGCTTTCTGAGAGTTGACCTTCGAGAGTTGAAATGCATGAAGGCGAATGTGAAGGTTTCAGCTTGACAGGTGGGTAACATTAGTATTGCCATGTTTGACAGAACCAGTCAGTCAGACGTGTTTTGGTTCTTGTTGTTAGCTATAGTAGCTAGTATGCTCTATATCGAGGTATCTGTCCGTTCGTTTACAAAGAGTTTTGTCGCCACAAAGAACTAAAAACACGTTTGCTAGCACGGTGCAATAATTTGGATTGATACATAATTCAAATTACTATGCTAGGTAACGTTACCTTCTTTTTTATCTTAGCTACAAAACTATGGCCCTGTCTTCGGTCACTGTAGTTTTGTAAAAACAATCTAAACAACTTGATAGTTTTTCTGCCGAATTGTTAGAGTTGTTGCCTTTGCAAACAAGCTTTCTTCAGAATCGCATACCCCACTTTTAACTCCTCTCTTTAGTTTTGAGTTCGTATTTGCTCTTGCCGAATATGCATTTAAAAAAAAATAATAGTGTTTTGTCCAATAATACATTTTAAGACATGGAAACATGGAAAACAAAAATAACACCATAATGTCTAATAGTTCTTGCCATTTTTAATTCTAAATTAAGAGCTTACTCTGGAACAAGTTTGTCTCCTGGAGGAAACTATTAATTTGTGGTGTTGGCCTGTGAAGCTATTTTTTTTTCCTTTGGCTTTTTTTAACACCGCATGTCACAGTGGCGGGCTTGAAGCTTGCTAAACTAAGTGCGGGAGCCTGTTTTTATCGTGGCGCTAATCCAGAGCCCCTGGGTCCCTTTGCCACACTGACCAGATGAAAGGCCTTGCTCAGATGTTTACAGCCTGTGAAAGTGGCAGGGAGCTGGTGTCGGATGCTGGCACAGCGCGCCGACAGACAGAAAACAAGGCAGTAAAGCCCCACGCTGTTTATGTAGAGTTTAGGAAACAGGAGGAAGGAAAGCGTGTCAAGGGGAAATGATGGAGTCGTAAGATTTGAAGAGCATGCAGGTATGCGTGTGGAGGTGCATGCTTAGAGTACTGGGGTGCAGTTTTATGTGTTATAAGCTATGATACAAAGCAGATATTCCAGACTCACTACACTTAAATGCAACGCAACAAAATGCAGCCTGCAAAATCTAGTGAACCATGAACAAAGATTGTAGTCGGTCAGTTCTACACTAAAACGTTCAGTGAATGAGCTCAGTTAGTTCAGGTCACAGCTCCCGGAGGTGTAACCTTGACCCCAGTTTGCCAGATGGCACTCACAGTGGCATTGCCATTCTTAGCACATTGACCTCTGTGACACTGGTGAGAATGTGTGTGTCTGTGTGTACCTGCTTGAATGAATGTGTGTGTGTGTGTGTGTGTGTGTGTGTGTGTGTGTGTCTATGTGAATGTGACACTGAGAAGTCTGTCTAGCCATGCCAGTCTGTCTAAAGCCTGGGCCATCTGGTGCCCTCTGTCAAAGTGCTTTTATTTAGCTTTCCCTGATAAAAAGTCAGAAATACTGTATGTAGGAAGCCAGACATTCACTGCCAAGGTCAGGTCACAGCAGTGCAGATTCCAACGTGAAGGGAATCTTTATTAATACATGCTATGTAGCATTTTAGCAATAAATGTTAACCAGATTCATTGTGAAGGGCTACAATTTGCATTAAGACCTAGAGGGATGTCAGAGTCTACATTTTACATTGTGAGCCACTAAAATACTTAGGATTCCGTATTGCTTCACAGCTCAAATGATTTGCTTTATGGCACTAAACAGGAAAAGAGCTACTGTTGAGCGGCAATGCACATGATGCTATAGCGTGAAAAAAAATATAATAATAATAATAATAATTTTTGAAAGAAGCAGCTAAATTGTCATCTGTATTTTAAAAGCTTTGTTTCCTGCTGCAGAGGACAGTGTTATCCACAGTTTACATGGGCCTGTGAAGACAGGGACAACTCAGACAGTAGACTTATTGCAGATATCACCTTTTACTGCCATCCATTGCGCATTCATTTTGTAAAACAATGTCTTATTAAGCAACATAGAAACACCACTGGAAGAAGATCAGGAGATCAGGAGTTTTAATTAGTTTCTAAACAAGAGTTCACAACATATATATAGCCATATTAACCTCAAAGGTATTGACCTGATGTTGTGTTGGAATATTTGTGCAAAGTTTGGCCTCAGGGCCCTTTAGTTAAGTGTGGAATTATGTAGATGTTGTCTCATTATTGCAATAACGTCTTACACTGGGATGCTAATAAACAAATGAATAAATGGTGTTAGGGAGTGTTTGTATAGATTGAAACAAAGCAACAGTCTCACCTCTTGCCTCCTTTCCACCAACTCCAATTAGAAAGCCTCTCTAAATGAATGTGCCACGTGTTGCTGGAGCCACAGTGTCTCGTGACTTAATCTGGATTGAGCAGAGCACCCTTTTATTAGGTTACACACGGCCGCAATGTGTCTTGTCACTTTGCAGAGACAGCGGCCGATAAAAGCCGTTGAACGGAATTAGATTGTCATTGATGCGTCAGTGGGATCGTGAGAACAACAGATCGATGACCGAATCACCGCGCGATATGTGAAGATGCAGACGATGAGTAAACAAAAGGAATTCTGCAGGGAAAGTTAGAGGAGTCTGCGTCTCTCTCTCTCTCTCTCTCAAATGCACATATGTGGAAAATGGCACACACTCACACACACAAGCAGGTCTTTTCTCACACTTTAGCTTGGAGCGATCTCACAACGCTGAACAACAGAGAGTCAGTGAGAAAGGGAGAGAAAAAGAAGCCAAACCAATTCCAATACAGCACTAATGGGCCACATCATGCCAATACAATAAATAATGGCCCTTTCAGCTCAGTCAATAGTGAGTAAATGAAAATTTAACCTTTCATTAAATGTGGTCGTATTATTTCCCCCACTTGCTTCTCAGCTCTATTTCCCTCTGACACCTTTTTCTGTTGTGTACAAGAACCATGTGCAAATGTTAAAAGGTAGGGTTGCACACTGGTATTAAGTGGTGTATCATAATATAAAGGTCTAGTTCATTGCTGCCATAGGTTACAGTACATACAGTATTGTCTATGGATCATAGAGATGGTATTTTTAGCACACTATTAAAGTACAGATAGTACTGTAGAAGTGTGCTGGTTATCCGTAAAATCAATTGACGAGTAATAGAAACCTCACGAGAGATGAAAAAGAAATGTCCTGTTACAAAAGCTACAGCTAATTCCCCTTACAGAACAGTTTTTCATATGTAGCATAACTGTTCCTAAATCTCCGCTGACTTCTGCAGGCTGTGCAGTGGCATTATTGGGAGAGGAGGCGATAAGTCTCTAGGCATCCTGTCTGGTAGTAGATGAAAAGGCTCTGGGCCCGCTCTCCACTGTGGCCAACCTGCCCTCTTAATTAATTAGCGCTAGCAGGAAGCGCTGGCCCACAGGGGAGAGGAGGGCCCTCCAGAGGACTGGACAAGGTGATAATGTCCTAAAGGGGAGAGCAAGTCCTGTATGCTTGGGTAGATAGGTAGCTGACGCTTTCGGGCTCTAAATGTACAGTAGGAATCATGGATGATGTTTCCCACCGCACACGGATCCTGCAGCTGCTGAGTAGGCCTAAAACAATGAGAAACTGTATATTGTGTGTGTGTATATATATAACTCGTAGTTAGTCAAGAACACTGGTATTGGACAATTCAATAATGGATGATGTCCAATGCAAACATTTTTAAAATGTCTGGCGTCTACACTACAATATCGGGGGATGGCAAATAATATAATATAATAATATAAAATAGGTATGATTAAGATCCGGGAAATATTGTGGTAACTGTGCTTAAGCAAACCTGTTTGCTGGAAATTACATAGGTAGGTAGATGGTTGTGGAAGATGGTGGGCGTACAAAGCCTTGGACTTTGGGGGACTAGGTTCCTTTGTGGTCAGATTCAGGCTACACTTTGGTTAAGGTTGGGGAAAGATTGTGGTAAATGTTAATAATGTAAACACGTCTGGTCTCGTGCTTCAAGTCACTTTTGACTTTTTGTCTAGATACCAGGACAATGATATTCCCTTAACCAAGTGCTACGAGAAAAGCTGATTCGTACTTTTGCTTGCTACGAGCTGATATTGCAGTACAAGAGCAGATATTGTAGGAAAACATTTTACTGAGTCACTCAGTTGCAACATTTTGCGACTATGTGTTAATTAACAACATTTCCTCATTATGTTATTATAAAACATAAACCACAGCATTCCACTTCCATTTGCTGTTACATATTAGTAGTATTTAAAGTTTGTGTTTATTCTAGGAGACAGGGCCGGGTTAACATATGTATAGCATTAGGCAACTAAAACACTTGGTTAATATTAGGGAAATATCATGGATACAGTTAAAAAGGCAAGTGTTACTTGGCCGTCTATAATAACATGCAGAGTCTCCTCCATGAAAGTCTGATGCCTACATGCCCATCCACCAAACCAACCTCTACGCCTTTACATTTTGCCCTGCCTCCATAGACTGTATAAAAGAAGTGGACGTAGCCACCGTAACATCACCCATTGGTTTGTGGACTACTGTTATGAAGCCTCGAGTTTGGCATATTGGCCGTCACCATCTTGGTTTGTTGGAACCAGAAGTGACTATATTTGGACGAAAGGGTGGAGCTAAGTGGGAATACGCATCGCCATTCCAGACAGGTCATCATCATAGTGACTTGTCAATCACAAGGTAGCCACAGCCTAAAGCCTATCCTGCTTTATCATATATTTTATTCTAAATGGGACCCTAATTTATAATCTGCTGTATTGAAGAAGACTTAAAACTAGTGATTAAGATCATGAACTCATAAGGAAAGTGTTTACTGAGGTAATAAATCAAGTAGATGTTATTTTGTCATAGACTTCTAGACAATCTGAATTCTTTTGGCAATCAGCGGAGTTGCCCCCCGTTGACCATTAGAAAGAATGCCACCAAATAAGGGCATACTACATCCTACAGTGGCACTGAACTTTGAATCGTGAGGTAAATAATTACTGGTGATACTTGGCTGATATGTAACAACCTCTTCATTGAACTTTTCCAACACTTACATCAAACATAAAGCAACATAATGCATTTTCTTTGGCACAAGCTGGAAACAACAGGGTTGTAATGAAACGCTGAGAAAGAATGAGGTTTGTTACAGTAAATGCATGTGTGATATTATAGCTTGGTATGCTAGATTCACCTGTTATTTAGGGATCTTATGGATAATGGCAAACCTCTTACAGACATTAAGTGGCATGAGCTCTGTATCTTTGTTCACTCTTACAACAGATTAGTTATTCTAATTTTCATTCCAGTGTAAAAACAGTGTAACGTGACATCAAATTAGTTCAGTGATTTGCATGTAAGAACGTCAAACATCCACACACGAGATGTTATCACTTGAACTATTTACACAGATCGTCATGACCCACGTACTCTTAGCACGTGTGTGGTATTGCGATTTATCCTGGTTTTGTTTGTATGTGTGTGTATGTGTGTGCACGTGCTTGAGTGCGTGTGTGCAAACTTCACTCTCTTTCTCTCTGTGTCTCCAATAATGAGCATGTGCACCTTTTCTGCCTGGGGCCTTCATACACAATTTAGCCAGAAAGCCATAGCTGATCATGATTTAGCTTTTGACACGGCTTGCCCTGAGGCTGGGGGAGGGGGGGGTACTAATACAGATATCTGACTCCCAGACTGCGATGGAGGGAAGGAGGGAGAGAAAGTGAGAGGCCTTTTATTGACTAAATGATAAAGAGGCTGGTAATGATAAATAACAGTCATTTTATTGTGGAAGTCCCAGAAAAGACACATTCTACACAATATATAAAAAGAGAAATAATAGACGAGGAAGTTGCTCGCCAGGGTCTTGGCGTGCTCACTCCCAACAGAACCACCTATTGTTAAACTCCAATATTCCTCTGCTGAGGTGGAGGTCACAAATTGTGTTAGAAGGACCTGGTGCTATGAATACTACATAAGGCTGATGCAGAGTGGCAGCGTCATCCCCGTCTCTGGCACTAGGAGGAGGGCCCAGCCAGGACAGCAGCAGTCTTGCCCATGGGCATCTCTCTCTCTCTCTCTCTCTCTCTCTCTCTCTCTCTCTCTCTCTCTCTCCCTTAGTGCACCCAGTCTTTCTCTCTTTCCCTTGCTTCCTCTCTTTTTCATCCGCTCCCTTTCTGTCTCTCAGCATGGTCCTTGCACTGTTTTTCCCAGCACATCAGGGTGGCAGGGGAGCCTGTCCCTGCTGCTTTTGCTCTCTGCCGCCTCCAGGTCTCCAGGCCTCAGCTATCACTAAGACAAGATGGCTGACCCTCTAAGGACAGATAAAGTCCTCTGTGGTACGGCCGCGTGAATGACATTACGCACGGGATACAACCTCAATTGGTTGGAGGAGCAATGAAAGGAGACAGCACTGCCTGTGTTATTGCAATTTATGAAGAGCAATCCCTCTGTTTTAGTGTAAAATAGAGAAAAATACAGCTCATGTAAACATATTATGTTCTTATTAACTCAGACCTTTGATGGATAATAGTGTGGGCTGACCCTCACCTAGAATTAGAGATCTTAACCTTCCTTTTTATTTTACTTCATCTCATCATCACCCACATTGAATGAATCCCGTCTTAAAGCAGTGATCCAGTTGTCCACTGTCTCATCCAGCTGTGCTATCTAGTGAGAAGTTCCCAGCTCTGTCAGTGTGAGAGACTGGTGGCAGCTAGTGAGTGTGTTTGCCTCAGGATACCTCTGCAGCTCTGCAGTTCTTGAATACTGAGTGGAGAGTGGCCCAGAAATGAGCAGTCAAATCCAATTAAATTACTCAAATTAAATTGTACAATGGTTACGGAATACCTGATCAAATTACTCACATTCAGGGGATTTCGACAGCAACCAATTAGTTCAAAGTATAAAGTTCACACGCTCAAATTAACACCAAGAGAGGACAGGGCCTTTATTTGAGGGAAATGATACATCATAATTACATCACGTTGGAAAAATCACAAATTATACAGCACGCATTTAATAAGAAAATGGAAATGGTTAATAGGTCTTGATAAGACAAATCTAGCCCTGTCAACAGTGCAACGTGGCTAGGTAGGCTAAATTAAAGAGGAGAAGTTATTATTGTTTCAAAGGAGCTTAAGGGCCGATTGCTGCTCAGTCAAAACACAGGCACACGGAACATAAAAAAAGGTCAGGAAAAAAACTGTGCAGACTGTAGTTAACTCTCCTCCTCTGGTAATTGAGATATGTTAAAGAGGCTGGTCCGACAGTTAACAAGATTTAATTTTGAAGTAGGTCTTTCTCGTTAGATTGGCCAAAATAGACACTTTGTCATTCCCTCAACAATGATGGAATTCTTTAGAAACTCCTGGCTTAATTGTGCAAGGGACTTCCTGACCTTTTTTACATTTTAAATTTAGCTTCTCAAGGTGCCTTTCCAAGGTGAAACACGTGAGTAATGAGATACAAAAGCGTTAATTGACTTTCAGCAAATTTAGATCTGCAAGACCAACGTATACATTTCTCTTTTAAAAGTGAACCATTTTAGCTAATAAAGTTATTAATCTTGCCCATACAGTAATTATCTCTGTAATTATGCTGTAATTGAACATACATCAAGGCCATTTCATATAGCAAGCAGACTTGAGCTTATGATTTTCTTCTCATCATGTAAAGACATTACTCAGATGGAATTCAAATTCGCATTGTGAAATGGTTTTGTTTAAAAATGGCACAGGTAAGAAACAGATTTTTTTTTATGTTTCACGTACTGTCTGTGAAGATTAAACAACACAACCCTGACTATATTCCATATCACCTACATCAGAACAGACACACCCAGAATTGACCTTTCTACAGATATAAATCACTTGATTACAAGAATACACAAGCAAATTATCTCTCACGTGCATCCCTGCTTGCATGAACGGCATTGAGCCACAGAAGTACCATAAACGGCATAACATGATAATGCTGCTTTAATTACCCCTTGGTCAGCCCACTTACAAACCTATTGCCGCAGCAGTCAATATCCCCAAAGATCCATTCATGCCTCGGCTGATGGTTAACTTGGGAGCCTTTGCTGAGTGCTTTAGCCTAATTGATATCCTTATTTAGCAATGAGCCAGTGGGAGTCGGAGGGGAGTTAAATGGAGCAGTTTACCAGACAGCGAGCACGCTAAACCAGATCCCTGACACCACCACCATGGCTTGCTGCAGCCCGGACGATGATTTATGCCAGCTAATTTACTGTTTCAAATTGATTAACGTCACTTTTATTTTGTTTTCACTAATGATTGCTTTCGCCATTTGTTCTTTGCTTTTTCTTTTTTCAATAATCACAACCCAGAGCAAGCTTAGCCACAGATATTGTTTCACAGCAAATTATACCTATTTATGACAGTTAACTGCTCCCAGGCCACTAACTAACACAGGGGCCAGGTCACAGGAGAGAATGAGACTTTAGCAGCTTCCTAAGGGCATATACACATGCAACAGATTGCCCTACCAAACGTCAACAACAGCACCTCTCCCTACAAATTTTATTGATTGTCTGTTTTATTTACATACGGCTTTAAGACATGATTGCAAACACTATTCGCAGAGCTGAAGGAATTCACTCTGTCTACTTTTCAGCAGAGTAAAACAACAGGTATAACCCACCCTAGAATGGGCCGTGAGAGAACAATGCACATCCAACAGGTCAAACAAAGCCATCGGGAGCAATGGGAAAATCAGATTCTTCTTTTAAACTGGGTTTGTAGGTCTCTCCCTCCTGCATGTCTCCCCAGATATGTCTCCCTTAACAGCTCAAAGTAATTAGCAACGACCACATGCCAAAGGTAGGGTAGCTAACGTACACAGAGTAGGCAGACCTTATCTTTAATTTGAGACAATGAGATGCTCTGTGGGGGCTTGTGGAGAGCTGGGAGCTATAAGGTAGGCAGGCGGGCCCCCCCTCCCAAGGTCGCTTCAGTGAGACGAGCTAGTCTGGGGACAAAGGATACCCTCTGTATTCGAGCGCACATTATGACAGTTTAATTATCAATTTTAGAGGCAACCTGTTTTTCGGCTAAACAGAATTTGAGTCTTGCACTGGAAATAAGCATTTTAAAATCTTAAAATATTTGTTTGTCTGTAAACACAATCCTCTTTCTCGCTGTTTCAAATTTTTGTTTTTGAGAGATACCTCTGAAAGTCCTCCAAGGCTTCCCATTAGTCACATTGTTGAGCACAGAGCTCAGCGACAAAATGGCCTCCAATCCTAGAAGAGCGCAGTCAGCCCATTTCTTATACTGTCAGGATGAAGAAGAGCATAAAACTCTGAGTCAATAAAGTCATATGAAATGCTTGATATCGAAACATGACGTGCCCCGGAGACTGATTACATACCCAGGTCCAGTGGTGATGCTCCCTCATCTCGGAGGAGTGAAAAGGGGGAGGGAGAGGGAGAGAAAAATAATAAAGAAACTACTGTTCAGGATTTGGCTCTGGTTGCTTATGTTTCTGAGGCATAATGGTTGTGTTTGCGTGTTGTGTTTTGCTGTTGTATTCTAATCTCTATACTTGATATTTGACTGGAACATTATTATTTTGCTTTAGCTTGATTACAGTAATCGCTGTATTCTCTTATGGGTGGTATCTTTATAATAACATCCAGTGAGAAGGATAAAATACGTTTGGGCAATTCCATACGCTCTTGCCACAGTAAAAACATACCAATTACTTCAACTTTACTTCCTTAGTCTCAAAAAAATGTCTGGCAATGGAGGTTGCAGTGCTGCTTTTTTTCTGGCCGTGAAGTCAATACCTACTTAAACGAAGACGGTGAGATGAGAAAAGGCAATGACAGAGATTAAAAATGAAAGAGTGACACTTTTTGTCCAGATAGTGGTTTTAGCCTTCAGCACTTGACTGGTCTTTTCTCACTGAAATTCCTTTGCAGCATTCGATCAAACTGAAACTGAAACATTATGCGTCACACAGATCACCATAAGTTAAAAGGTCTTCCAAATGAATGTCTAAACTTGGGCAGAAGTTGGTGATGGCACTTGAAATTTGCCTGAGAATATATTGGCTTCATGAGTGGCATTTCTGCTGCGTCCAAACATGACAAGAACTTTACTGTTAATGAGCCTGAGTCAAATTCAATTTCCACCTCAGAAAGTTTGAAACCACAGCTATAATGCATTTCAACACTCCAATCTGATGCCATGATCTGATAGCCGAGAACATAGTATCACCTTTGCTATTCCCCACACAGTATTTGGACGGCATTAAACTTCTCAGAGTATCGCGCACAAACACTCTCTGTCAGACTGCTGCTCCAATTTGACATTAACACAGAAACATTCCTGACTTGAGTGAACCACCAACTTGACATGAATGTTTTTTTGCACATGCAGGAGGAGGAAGAGGAATGGGAGCGAGGGAGAGAGAGAGAGAGAGAGCGGTGCAGTTTTGGACAAACCGTGTTAAGATCAGTGCTCGGGGCTAGGCAGGTTGCTATGCGCTGAAATGCTAATAAGCTTCCTGGCTCTCGGTGCAGGTCGGCTAGCCTGTGCCGACTCGTCTTGACACTTCACACACATGCTGTCTTCCACCCCTTTTAATCATTTTTGATAGGCCTCCCTGGGATGCCATCCATTTAATTTGAAAGGGTTGAGCCACCCAAACATTTTCACCATCTTTAAATAGCGGTCTGCCTCGACATGCCTGCTGCATTGTGACCCGACAAGGTGAAAAGCAGCGGAGTAAGCTGCTGTTTGGGTTTAGGAGGATAATATTAGGCCAACACTGGTAGTGACTCGCAGGAAAGATGGGTGAGTGATGCTGAAGTGGGTAAATAGAAGAGACAGGGGAATTTTAACAACACACAAGCAGTCAACAACACAGGTGTGGGTGCTTAACCCCTGCTAGAAAGAAATACAGTACTTAAATGCTTATTTCTTTTGTCAAACCTTTAAACATGTTATACATAGAAAGGGTGGGTTAACCTGTGGAACTCTTAAGGCTAAAATGAAATTAAAATTAAAGATAAACTATTAAAATGTGAAGCAAAATGATTCTGAAGAGATGTAAAATAAAAACAAGTCTGCCCTAAACTGCTGCAATCCAAGAGGGAATAAATACAATATGGGTCAAATATAATAAAGGCAGCATAATGTACCAGCTAAGCTTACAAATCAGTTTGCAAAGTCATTTTTGTTTTTGAGAATGTGTACTCCCTGACAGAGTTTATCAACCACTGTCTGACTCTATATATCTTATGATTCTCTCTGAAAAATCTCAGGGCCTGCAGCCGTAACGCAGGCGTATGGTCAGAACTGAAGCCCGGCCACGTTGTATGATTCATAGGGAAGAAGTAACATTTTATTGGAGTCTGAGAGATTTATTTACTGGCGTTGCAGTGGATATGTAAGGGACACAATCACCAGGGATTTCACCATCCAATTTGCCAGCATACTCTTCCATAAACATCAGTCAGGAGAAATGGGACAAATTCTACAGAAAATAATCATAAACAAACCATTACATCGCATTCAGGAAATCGTCAGGAGACGCTCCTGACGATGTCTATCCGCTCAGAGTCAAAGGCAGAAAAGCCCAAAAGGCAAGTGGGGATGTCTGTGTGCTATATGATATTACCGTGACTCTCAAGATAAAGATATCATACATTATTGGTTTAGACTGGCAAAGGAAGAGAGAGGGAGAGACCAGCACAAACAGATAGCGGGGGCGAGAGACAGACACATATAGACAGAGAGGGAGAGTGTTCAAATATATTGCCTCTTAGCAAAGGCACAGATAGCTTTGAGCTGCTTCTATGCGAAACAGCTGGAGCTCTCCATGAAAACCACACTGAACTCCACAACAAGCCGGCTTGTTAGTTTCTAACGGTGACTGATCAAGTTTTATACCCTCTGTGTTCTACTTGCATCCCGTACAACATGTACAGTAAACCATCACTTACTTGAGTCTAATTTAGTTGTGTGTATTTGCATGCAGAGAGGCACATTTTTTAAGACTCAGCACACAGAATTGCTGTGCATTCTTTCATCAAAAAAACACACAATTTGCCATCATGGCCGCAAACCAGCATGTAACCAAAAGCTGGAAAGGAGGAATTGACATAATTATTAATTAGTCGATATTACTGAATGGAAAAAGTCTGTCTTTGGTTTCCTCCCTAGAGCTTAATCGAACGCAGCCAAGATGAAGCTAAGCTAAACAACACCAGGCAGTTAATCTCCACTACCATACAGTTCAGATGCTGATAATGTCCACGGGTCTTAAGTGAGCGAGCGGGCCCATGTTTTTTAGATTTACTTGTTTGCAGTTGTTTGCTGTCTTTAAGTGGTCTTTTATTAAATCCAGCCATCTTCCATAGAGCCCTAATGCATTTCCCTATCCCAATGCTAATGACGGCCTAAGAACGCATTATTCAGCATTAGTTTCATTTCCCTTTGAGCCTCAAATGGCGACAAACTGTCTTGTAACCATTAGAGTTTTAACTTGCATCAGGCACGCCACCCGCAAACCTTTTGACAACACGCCGCAAACAACGGTGGAAGTAGTTTGGACTTGCTGAGCGGGGGCAAAGAGCTGAAGAGAACAAATCAACTTTATGTGTGAAAAGAAAAAAGAACACAACATTTGTCACTTTGGTAAATATTTGCAGACGGTCCCGAGAGGAAAGAGACGACATGAACAAAGGAAATGTGTGAAAGTTGAAGCAGAAGTCTGCAGTCCGTCTTCTTCTACATCACAAGGGCTTTCTTGGGTGCGTGTGTTAATATGTTATCATGCAGTATAGTATGTTGCCTGTGTTGGTACATGATGTGCTTGTTGCGTGTTTTTGTGCCTGAGTGTATTTCAATGCATTAGTAGGAAAGGTTTATGTCTCATTTGTTTTTTATATACCTGAGCATTCCTGCTTGTGTGTGTGTGTGTGTGTGTGTGTGTGTGTGTGTGTGTGTGTGTGTGTGTGTGTGTAGGCTGAGGACTCCCCACTGACCTGCTGTTTGGCTACAGACAGCCAGAGTGGAACTGGCCATATTACTGTTCTTACCCTGCCATCTGCTGGCTCACATCTTTCTAGGCCCTGCATCCATCCCTCTGTCATAACTACACCACTCGCTATCACGCACTCACTCACTCTCACACACACCTCTCCCTCGCCGTTTCCTACTGTTTTTCTCTGCCACACCCCCTTTATGTTTCTCCTTCTCTGCTTTACTAAGTTTGTCTTTGCCTTTTCATTTCTCCCTTCTTTCATTTCTCCTTACACAGGAGCTTTATCTGCCCTCCATGTCCCTTTACATCCCCCCTCCTCGGAGACAGAGAAAGGGGAGAGAGCAGAGGAAGAGGGAACTAAAGGGGAGCAGCGGACGATTGTTATCGAAAAATAAGCATGGTGTTTGAAAGGGATTTTAATTGAGACATTCGTTATATTTGAAAAGGTGAACTCCTGAGGGGACGGAGGGAGAGGAGTGGCGACCCGATTCATATCCTCAGACATTCATGAAGAATGGCATCTTTTGACTTTCCCTTTTAAAACCGTGCAACCTTAAATGGCCTAAATATAGAGGAGGGGAGGCAGACACGGTAATTCCCTGCACCTTGGGGGGCGCCACCAGAGTTCGGTACAGTGGGATACAGCCGAGGACTCCAATTAACAACGAGGGAGGGTCCAGGCACCCAAAATAGGAGGAAAATGTCCTCTTCACAAGCCCCTGACGGGGATGTCAATCCATCTCTTTTCTTTCTAAAAACCCTCTCAGCCTCATTTCTAGTTTTCTTCCTTAGCTTTTCTTTGTTTCCTTTCCACACTCACTTCTTTCTGTCTTCGTTCTAGCTCCCTCCTTCTCTCCCTCATTCTGTCTCTGTGCAGTAATTGTGTCATTAATAATGTGCGTGCCTGATGATTGTCCCGCTAATTCCAGTTGTCCGGTCTGTATTTCTACAGCTTAACTTAGGAGGAAGTCAACAGGGCGCTCATTTGTTGTTGTTTTGTGAGGTCAGCGCTTTATGAGCCCTACTTCCAGTGAAGCAGACAACCCCTCGTGTTTTCTTTTACTATATTTTGACCGTCTGACCACTGAGTTAAACTTAGATTGTTAGTTTATCATAAAATTGCTGTACATAGCCAACAGCTCGGGGCAACATACAGTAGGTGTGGAGGTTTTTGTCTTTGCGCCGTCTCCCCAGTTTCATCCTGTTTGCAGATGTATCCTGTCTGAGGGAGATGTTGCCCACATGTGCAGTTCTGTATTGACAACAGCCATCATCCTTTAGCATCAAACTTCTTCATCCTGTCATTAGATGTCTTGTGCAGTTTTGCTTGACTATGTGATGAAGTCTCCACGTTTCATTAGTAAAAAGTTTTATCCTTACGCTTTGGGAAATACCCGCAGGCACTGCTCTGTGTAAGCATCCTTGATGATTTATGCAATGTAACTGTAACCAAGGCGGCATCATGATGATGAAGTTATAAAACTTTGTTGGAAGTACCAACAGAATGTATTTATCATGAGCTTTCATCTTTCATTGTCAGAATATCTACATCATACATCTGTGAAAACTCATTAAATAAGACAGTGAAATACTGTAAAAGTTAGTGACAGCCACTTGTTGTTGTTTGTTCTTTTGTCCATTCTTGATGGGTAAATTAATATATTATTAGAAGGAAAGCGAAAGTGATGCCAGCTACATGAAAGAGCTTGACTGCTCAGTAATTGCGGGGCTTCAAGACTTGGTTTTCTGCTCACTAACTCCTGATTGGGTGAAGGAACTGGTTCAATTAATGTGTGTGCGCTGCTGTCAGTAATCTCCTGTGAGATTGTTTAGCTTCAAAAGATGCTACTTGACATTCCAAGTTGGATGGGATAAGGCATGTTCAGCTTCATGAGTGAAGTTTGACTGGTTAAGTGGTGCGGTGTCAGACAGAGGGTGAATGAAATACTGACAGCATCCATGAAAAACCAAGCGCATATTATCCAAGCACACGCTCACGTGCAATGAACAAACACACGAATGCTTGTTCAGCTCTTAGAAAATCCTTGATAATAATGCTCATAATAATCACAGCTCAGTCATAATGATCACTCATAAAACCCAGCCTCGGTTATTCATCCATGCCAAACAAAATCAACTCTTTGTTGTATTTCATTTTGACTTTGAGTCATAAAAATCCAGTCAGAATCAGAGGCACGCTGGCCAAATCTCTGATCCATCCACTGGAGTCTAGTGGGATATGGTGTAAAACTGCATGTCTAAATAAGGTGCAGATTATTAGTTAAGATTTAAATTAATGCGATAAGCGTTTTATTTGACCACTATGTAGTTGGATGGATGAGGAGCAACATTCTGCATAGTCCTGACTAACAGCCAAAGGCTTACAATAAACAACAGTCTTTTAAATAAACAAACACACTTCACGCATTCCTTGCTTTAAGTGTGTATGCCTATTTATTATCATGCATAAGCAATAAAAACGTTATACATGCAAAACAGGACTCAAACAGATCTATGTGCATGATGCACACAGACTCACTCTTGCATACCGTACAGTATGCATGCAGAGATATGGATGCAGACACCCCAACACACTTCAACAGCTAATTTGCCTCATAATTATGTAAATAGTGCTCATGGAGCAAACCTCAAACCCTTCAAAGCGGCAGCAGGAGTATTTAGAGCTCTCCCCATATTTTATGTCTCTTTTCAATTCATTATTATAATTTAAACTTCAAGTATACTAAAGTCTTACACGATTTGTTGTGTGTGTATAAGCTTTAATACTATTTTATTTTTCTTTATTTTTGCAACAAAAACAAGCTGCTGTGCAGAACTGCACAGCGACACTCATTTGCAATAAAGGCACATTTCTAATATCGGCAAGCATGTTCTGAGCAAGTGACCAAGTTGAGGTGTGATCTGTTATTTAGACAGGTTGGATGCACTCCCTCACAGCCTGAAATTTCCCCCGAGGCTTTCTTCCATTTCTCACTGTCATGGATTTGAATCTTTTTACCACTGAACTCTCACAATTACTGAACATTCATCACCTGCCTACCTTCTTAGCTACCTAGATACTGTATGGAGACCAGAGATATGGGGCAGACTGGTGCAGCCGGGAATACCAAGTAACACTGCTGCTAACACAGTAATGAATACTTATATCCTGGGATAGCAGGAATCTTTTTTTTCTTGTTTTTGTGACTGTGTGTGCATGTTTTTCCAACTGTGTCAAGGTTTTGAGGGGGTTGATGTCCTATATTTATCAATATCTTCAATAATTTCTTTATTTATTAATTGAAATGTTGAAATGATATACTCAAAATCTCTGGGTCAAAATTTGACCCAGTTTCAGTCCAATTCAATATTGGGTTAGCTTTACCCACTTTACTCGATGGGTTGTTTTGACCCATGTTAGTGTTATTCTTTATACTACTATTGGGTTTTTTACATTTATTTATACTAAACTAAAATGTGGTTAGACACAACATGCTCATGTTTTACCATAAAACTGTCACAAATGTATCGTTAGTTGTAAAAACCGATACAAAATGCATGACATTTAAAACTACAAAGGAATAACATTTGACATGTTAAATGACATTTTAAATGTGCATTCAAAACCAAACCATATTTTGCTTTGGGTACATAACCAAACAGTAATAACTCTGGGGTCAAAACAACTGATGGGTAGTATTTGTGCCATACTGACCTAAAATGGGTAAACTTTTAGTGTGTATGTTTTTCATGCACATTCAATAGTAAGTAGTAGTAACACCATAAATGTGTTTTCATTCATTGATTAATTTCTTTCTCTTGAGAAAAATAAGAATCCTCTAAACTGTCAATCCTGTAAAATAACTGATCGTAGGTGTCATGCACACCCCACTGTATCTACAATGACTTAAAACCAAATGCCACTGTATATCTCTGCAGCTTTTCCCTCATGAATAATAGGCCTTCTCTGTGAGGTGAGAGGATTTGCACCCCCGTGGCACTCCCAGTCGCGCCCTCCAGTATCATGTGTTACTCACGCTCACTTGTAGAAGTCCCTTAACGCTAACCCCGAAAGCATAAATATATTATAATCTCATCACCTGTCCATTTATACAGGTGTCACCCTGCCTCGCAACTTGATTTCCAGGAGGGCAGCAGTTTTTCCTGTGGCAGCGATTGAAGTCACAGCATTATTATCAGGCAAAATGTATTCATGATAGCTGAGGTCCGAGTGCCCTGTGGGCTTTGTAATATAATACCAGACCTCTTTATCAAATTTAACAGTTTATTGGAAACAGCTTGTACACATGATTTAGGCACAGGACGGTGCGGCAAGGCTCCGGGTATCCGCCTAACACACCTCCCATACACACCTCAACATGCAACCAAACACACATACACACACAGACACATTATGAAAAGTCACAAACACTTGCCGTACACCCCGCTCACACAGTGACCCTCAAAACACGCATGCATTTAATCACACGTCTCCCTCCTCCTCTGCAGTGCCTCAGCTCTCCTCCTCTCCCCCATATCTAATGCAAACCTCTCATTGGATGAGGCAGCGTTTTTCCTGTGTTAAGTCTTTTGTACGCTTTGTTGTTTGTTTTCGCTGAAGAGCAATGTGATATGATATAAGTGTGATGTGACAAATGGACTTTTTGCCTCGCAGCCAGATTAAAGTGATAGGTTAGTGAATGAGAACTACCCTCATATATACATATATATACATATATATATATACATATACATATACACACACACACATATATATGCATGTGTGTATATATATACATACATATATACATATATATACACACATATACACATACATATATATACACATATACATATATATATATGTGTGTGTGTGTGTGTGTATATATGTATGTACATACATTCATACATATATACATATATGTATATACACACACACACACACACAAAAGGGGTACATGATGGGTGAACAAACTGACACTTGCAAAATTTAACTTTTATTTATTATTTCACTTTATTTCTAACTTTCCTGTCAACTGTCAACCTTCACGCTCCCTCTGTAAGGAATAACTTGCAAGTCACACCAATCAAAAAATATGCATTTAATATATTAATGTTATTATATGAGGGACCAAAAGACTATCTGGCATTTGATTTATTTCTGATTACCAAATAAATAACAATATTGTGCCATTAAAAAGTATATTGTCCTGGAATCTGCTTCATCCTAAAGTCCATCAGTATGAATTAAGTGCAGTTTATTTTAATATATTTGACTCTGAAAACATACATGATAAATCAAAGAAGAGAATAGCCATAGTTAAAATATCCTCTTTTTATTAAAGTCATCATTTATCCTGTGTTTTACTTCAAAAAGAGCAAAATCTAACTACATACAACACATAAACTCCAGTGTCACAACATCCTCATAATAATAAGTGTTCCTATCCTCTTTAAGATCTCCTATGGGGACGGTAAATAGAGACCACCAGTTGGCCGGCTAATGATTTAAAGGGATGGTCAGAGGTTGTACGCGGGCTATTAATGATTCCCCTTTAACAAAAAGCACGCACAGGGTCCGTCCAATCAGAGGCAGTAGAGAAGTCACCTGGGGCCTCAAGAAGAAGATCTGTCTGGTTAGGGTTAGACTGAGGAAGAGCAGAGGCTGTGAGATCTGCTCTGAAGTCTGTGTATTCGAGTTGTGTGTGTGTGTGTGTGTGTGATAGTACGTGAGCAAACAAGGAACAGGTCAGTCAACTGCCTATCAAAGTGTGTGAATGCAAGTATGAACGTGTGCAAAAAAGTTATTTCATGTTCACTTGTTGGTTCTATTTAAAGCTGTTTATGTATTATACCATCATTTTTACATCGTGTTCCAGCCATGACTGGCTTTATATTATGCTTTGCTGTAAAAACATGGCAACATGCTAGTTTCTATATGTCACTATTTTATATGAGTGAAAATTAATACAGTACTATGTACTGTTGTTAAAACAATATTTATATATTTTAAAGCTATAAAGGAAACCTGTAATATATTTTAACTATATATATTTAACTATATGAAAATTAGATATTTTGGACTGTGACTAGAATATTTGTTCTTACACTTTAACACTTTTCTTTTTGGAAGCACTCTCCAAAAAAATAAAAAATCTGTTTGTTTTTTAAGTGAAAAGCTCCAGATTTACCAGACACTATTGCCTCTGGATAACACAGTTAACATTCTACCCTGCTCATATTTGTTGGCAAAATTGCCATATTCAGAATACTGGCTTAAAATGTTGCCGGCGTGCCACGGCTTAAAGGTTTTCGGCATGTTTAGCAACTGCAGAGCTTTAAGTATAAACATTCATTAATCCTTTCAGCCATTTCTGCCCTCAACAGGAGCTTGCTGTATGACTGGTTATCTGCGCAACAAGGAATAAGCTTCAAGCATGACTGACCCAAGACCCTGTGTCTGTCAAATGTAATCTCTGTCTGTATACTGCTAGTTCTTTTGGTCTTTAAACATTTTTGCACTAATTCTATTAAAATCTATTGTATTCTATTCCTGTTTCCTCTGACTAAGGCTCCCATCAGTCCTGTGGAAGTTAATTATGAGAGCCAAGCTGTTAAGGGGTTGAGGAGAGGCTTTTTTGCCTAAATACTGGATACACACCAAGTCTGGCAACGCCACCGAGCATTGTCTGCCATGATAAAATATGGACGGAAGTGCTGCTAGGCAAATCGTTTATCAGCCAGGTTTAGCATGCACATGTTAAAAATGAAAGACTGTGCTATCTGCATAGGTTGTGTGAGCTTAGTTTAATGTAGCCAACACCGTTTGTTGTGTATAAATGGCATGCTGGCTGTCGCCCCTGTGGGACGTGATCAATCACACACTGCCTGCTTTGCTCTCTACCAGCTATGGGCAAATCTATTCAGAATATTCAAACTAACATTTCAGTCCCACCTTAACTGCATGCTTTGTACTTTCTGGGCCTTTATTTGGCGCCTGTGTCAGAATTGTGACACATTTGAAAAACAATCAACTTAACTTATCTCTAAACTCTTCTGGCACACTCTGCAAGACCTCACCCATTTAGTACCACAGCACTAATGGTCTATTATGATAATTAAATCGAACATATTTCTTCAACCCCGGACAAGCCATTATATGGAGCATGAGCTGGCATGTTTGCTCTGTCACATAGCGGCCTCTAAAATAACTCTGCATGCTCAGTTTACTCTCGCATTCCCAATTTGCCTTAATGAGCCGGTTCAAGCTGTCAGCCGCAGAGAGAAAGAGAGAGAGGAGCTCTGATGACTGTCAGTCTGTGGCGAGTAAGAGGGGGGAGACGGGAAAGAATGGATAGATGGAAGGAGGGAGAACAGAGAGAGGTTTAAAGGAGGTGGAGAAAGGTCAGGCACAGATTACACTGGCAGTCACCAGAGCTTCAGGCAGAAAAGGAGAGAAAGAATGAGGAGAAAAGAGGAATCCTGCTGTTTATGGCGGGTGTTCACAAAAAAATAACCTACTCACAAACTTTGTAGAGATCTTGTTTTTTTAATAACATGAAAACAACATGTACAGACATTACACCCATTTATAGATACTAAAATACAAATATTAGACATTTATACACATAAAACCCAGTAAGCTAGTAAGATGCAATAAATCTACATATCATTTTAAATTCACCTTAACATATCTTAATGACTTAATCATTGACCGAAACAATGTCATTCTCATAAAAAGCTAAATTCCCAGTGTTTTTGTCAATTTAGACGAGGGGACCTTCAGTACATGGCTATTAACATGTAATCACAAGAGGTGCAATAATGAAGAATGCCCTTCATTTTTGCAGAGGGCAAGGTAGACACCGGTGTCCAGCCCTTGTCTTCAGAGGAAAATATGGAGGGAACTTAGGTGTTTGATGATGCGTTTAATTCACACAGGAATACATTAATATGATAGTCAGTGGAGCGTCAAAGCCCTCAAGTTAGGTTCTCTCATTAGTATGTTTCTCTATTTCTTTTTTTAATTATTCAAAAAAAAAAAAAAAAAGGAGCCGTGTGACAGATGTATTGGCTGTGTCAAGAAATTATTTGAATTGTGCATAAAATCGTGCAATTATGAGGGCTCATTTGTGTATGCGAAAAAAATATTTGCCTCTAATGAGTATTGACTCTAAAACAGGAGTCAAATGATGGGGTATATTTGAATACAATATTTATTCTCTTTTCAAGGATCCGGTCGCATTTTGTGTCTGTGAATGTCATGAATATAAAATGTCACACACAATATAAGAAATTACCTTATTCGGAGCATAAACAGCGACCCCATAATGCAACACAGTGAGGCGAACCAGACAAAGTCTACCACACCTTTCGGTTTCTCCTACTTCAAAAGCATACCATTTAGAGTGTGCAATGCCCCATACAAGCTTGACGCTTGTACAAGTCATTCTCAAATCATCTCAGTGGGCTATTATCTCACTTTGCCATTGTCACAACTGGTTGGTGAGGCTTTCATCACGTTTAAAAAAAAAAAAAGGTAAACACCTGATCTGCACACACTGGGGTATTGTCCTCTGGGCCCTGCTTTCGACAGAACACAGGAGCCAACTGCATGAAGAATTATTAATACCACAGCTGCACTTAATCATTCAAGAGAAAACATTTGTATAGCTGGTCTAGTTGGTTTGGAAATGTTTCATAAATCAAGGTTGTAGAATTTTCTCAACACGTAAAGAAGCTTACAACTTATGAAAACAGTGAGTGCATTCAAGAAGTAAAGCCAGGAGTGGATGGAATATTCAAAACATGTTGTATCTTGAAACATTGACAAATTCTGCGGTTTGTTGCAAGCAGTAGGGTGTTTGTTGGCTAATGTATTCTTCACTACCTTTGACCTCTAAATATGGATTTCTTTTAAGTAGTTTTTACTTGTTTCAGTGTCTCAGGTTACCTTATGACGATGGGGTCTTTAAGTGATTCTCATTATTGTCTCTTCTTAATTTTCCTTGACACAGTTAACCACACTGGGTTCCACTGCTTTGACTTGAGGTTAACACCAACCTCCTGCAAAAGGTTAGGCAGGTAATTCATTGCTTGATTAGGCTCATTCTGCAATTAATCACGCCTAAATGCATACCCTCACAGAGTGATCATTTAGGAATGATGATTAATGAAAGCGTCAAATATTTCTCACATTCCCCTCCTCATTGGACGGCTGCGATAATGTGGGTCATGGTTGTCAGGAAGTACACTGCAGCAACCCTGTGAACGTGCTCACACCGAAAACGGGGGAGAAGGTCTTGTGAGTAACTTCTGTCTCTTATTTTTTTCTTTGTTTGTTTGTTCTCGTGTCTTCGTTCCTCTTTGAAAAGACAGCTGCAGTGCAGCGGAAGCAATTCATGGGAACCTGCACACATCAAAATACAGGTGCAAGGTCAAGAGGACGAGCAGCGCACCTCGTGGGCATACGAGCCGATGTGTGAGATAGGTGTGTGTCAGTGATTGTTGAGTCAATTAATTATTGAACTTGGCAAGAGATCAATTGTTCCAGTAAGGTGATCCCATTTCCAACTGGCAGCATATTGAGACAGTAACCTATGACAATATTAATCACTAGCACAACAGCAGGCTAATTCCCACATGTAATTAGTCTACATTTTAATTCATTGAAAAACTAGCACTTTTCTAAACTCGCTTAATTATGTACTTACATTTAATTATAGTCCCCCCTCCTCCCTCCCCAGTTTGTTTTCAGTGCCACAGATGGAAAAACATATTTATTTTGGGGGAGAACAGATAAAATAAAAACTCCACCTGGGAAAGGAGCGGCAGGTCTCTGCTGAGTTGTGCTGCGTCTGGTAGGAATTTACTGGATTAGCTCAGTCACAAAATGTGAGATGAACCACATTGTCAATCACCCTCAGGCCAGAGAATGAGAGGAAGAGCTGTCAATCAAAGCGGGTCTTCAATCGTCCCATTCACATCGCCTCCTGGAATCAGTCTCTCCCGCTGACTGCTCTTTGACATTTAGCACACTGGGGCCACGAGGAAAGAGAGGAAAAAACATCCTCAGATCCTCCCTTTCTTTCTTTCTCTCTCTGTCTCTGTCTGTCCTCAATCTTTGCGCCTTAGCAGAGGCAGATATGTGTGCTTAAAGTAATGACACTGTTCATTTAGCGTGAGACAACGCAATAGCTGTGAGAAATAACTGTAAAGCAGACAAAAAGTTGCGGTATGTCTCAAAGTGCATTGACACTAGGCAGTACTGCATGCAGTAAAAACAAAATGGATTAGACTTGAAGAGCACTGCAGAGTTATGTAGTGTTCTCATTCTGATAAATCGGTTATAATATTCTGCTGCAAGGTTGGAAACATACGACTTCCCTGGACAGTATCTCTTTTGGGCTTCTACTTTTCTTGAGATGCATTGGGAAGTTCCCACCGAGCTCATCAATAAAACACAATGCATTTGCTAAAGCTCAAACAACAAATGCCCCTAATTTACCAATCCAGTCGATAAAAAAAGCGGGAAAATACATCTGAAAAACTGTTAATCTGCTGAAGAGATAATACCTCCCTCCTCTGAAAGATGCTGCGGGATGAAAAATCCAACCGCAGTTTGTTGTCGTTTTTATGTGTTTTCTCTCTCCTCTTGTTTGTATTCCGGGGCGGCCGCCTGGCTCCGAGTGAGGTATACAGAGTCATTGCTCTTTTGGCTGCAGCCCTGACACCTCGTGCCCTCAAGTGCGGACTCCTTAGCCGCGATCTGATCAGCATCTTTATAGTTTATCAGCCTTGGGGTTCAATTTTGGCTTGGATGCTTTTACAAATGAACGCAATCACTGGTGAGCCTTCGCATCCTGATTGCATTGAGAGAAGCGGGTGGAGGAAAGTTTAGTGGATTACCGTGCCACTTGAGGATGGAGCACAAACACACCGGTGCAGCCTGCCCCCCCCCCCTCCGCCCCTCCCGCATCGGCTATTGGCACTCGCCGCTTGTACTCTGTCTTATTTGACTAAAATAATATAATTGTCTCCCATCTTATTGCTTGTAAAGCCATCTTCTGTCTGCAGGCGATGTGTGTGATCAATGCACTATCTAACAGAATCAATTCTTCCAGGAATACCTTGTGTTTTGTTTGTGAAATGATTCCAGGCAGCTGTAGCAAAAGACGGGGCTGGGAGTGGGATCCTGTGGTACTAGGATTAGTTTAGCGACTTGGACCCGCCAGTTCACACTGAATAGTGCGGCTCTTCGCCCATTTCTCATGTTGTTCGCTCTGTGTGTGTGTGTGTGTGTGTGTGTGTGTGTGTGTGTGTGTGTGTGTGTGTGTGTGTGTGTGTGTGTGTGTGTGCGCGCGCGCAAAACAGGCTTCCCGGGGAATTCACATTCATATTACCAGTTATGTGCATCATCCCTCGAACATCGTCTAAGCAGTTTATTCCAGTTGTAACTGTTACAGTATCGGTCCCCTTGAGATGTTTTCAACTGTGCTGGAAAATGGTAATAAATGTCATGTCATCTATTTGGTAACATAAAACAGATTTCCTGAATTTTACTAGAAAAAATAATGTGTTGTTATCACTTCCAGTATTTATGTTTTTATCACTCCAAGTATTTATTTTATCTGGCAACAGTGTCATCACTGTACTGTGGCTTTTGAACATTGCTGAATCAAAAATGTATGCTGAGCATATACATTTCAAATAAAAATTAACTGTATACAACCAGGAAATAAGTACATAATTACATCGTTATGTACCGGCAGCAAAATATTCCAAGCATTCAGAACAATTTCAAGTAATACAATCATTTCCCAGGACTGCAACTGCAACTTCCCTTGATATAAAACATAGTTGCCTATCACACCGCACTATGAATGACTTAATGTCCCAGTGTGCACCCCTCCTCTAATTCTACAACTAAACAATGATATCAAAAGTGAATTATGGGAGACCTCTGGGGTGGATCATGGCGAGTAATATGCCAAAAAACTATTACAGAGGGAAACTATGGGAATAGACCCCTCTGGAGGAGGGAGTGGGAGAAGAGAGAATTGAGGAGCGGGATGAAGCCAAAGGGAACCATTTTGGCAGATCGGGTTGTAATTGATTGTCAATGGAAAGCTCTGTGGCAGCGGCGAGTTTGTCTTATTGTGTCTTGTGTTTTTGCTGATTTTGTTTCTGATGCAGAAGTAGGACAACATTCTACAAAAGATCTGAGAAAAGAGCATGATTGACATTTTGAGCATGTTGTTGTAATATGGTGTAAACTACTGGCCTGGAGAGCCTTTAGCAAAACCATTATCTAGCTTAATAAGTGTGGAGAATTTCCCAGGAAGTACCATGGCATATCGAGTTACTTCAATTCGCTGAGGGAAAGAAAAGAAAAAAAGGACACTTTATGCAAATTCAGGTATGCCATAGCAATTGTCATTCAGTTGTTTAGTCCAGTGGTTTAATTCGATTTAGGGGAAAACAGCAATGCCAAATTGTGTCTTTCGATAACATCGCTGCAATGATTGAGTTATGCATTATTGCATTTGTGACTTGAGTTTGGTCTGCTGCTCTGCAGTTTCAGGCTTTACCTGAGAACAGCTCAACCAGGCAGAGAAGTCAGGTCCAAAATCCTTTCATTTCCTTTGTAAACCACATGTCATGTTCTATATTAGGTGGATAAAGGACGTATGTGCATTCATGTTTGTGCTCCACTGATCTGACTAGAGATTTCACCCCCCTCCCTTTTTTTCTGCTTTTTCTTCCCTTTCCTCCGCTCTGTTTACTTTCCTGCAGTCTCATCTTCATGTTTCTTGTTTTGTCTTTCCATATCTACAGCTTCTCCCCCTCTCCTCTCTTGTCCTCTGTCTCTCTCCGCCCTGCCAGTGCTTTGCAGCGCCGGCCTCAGTCCATTCTTTGGGTAGCACAGGAAGTGAAACTGTAACACAGAGTTCACTGGTAATTGGCCACGGTCACGCTAACCAAACAGGAAGGAATCTGCAACTGATTAGAATTCTTCCTCCTGCAATAATAGTCCCCCACCCCCACGAAATTAATTACATTCGGGGGACTATTCCCACTATTGGTTTTCCTGTTTTGAAGCCGCATTATAAGAGGAAAAAATCCCAAGACAACACAGCCTAGCTAGTTTTTTCAATTACACAGAGACAGGCTAAGTCATAAAGGGCTGAGGAAGCACAGGCAGACATCCATCCATCCATCTCTTCATCCGGACAGGGAGCTACTGGCTGGTCAGATAAGTCAGCAAGTCACAGACTGCTGAATAATCTCTTCCTCTCTCTCTCTCTCTCTCTCTCACACACACACACACACACACACACACACACACACACACACACACACACCATACATGGTTGTCATCTCTGTAAAACGCTGTTCAAAATAAACTTTCTAAAACAAAATTGTAATACTAACTGTAATGTTTTATTGTCGATGTTTCAGAGAACAGGTAAAAGAGTTTCTTCAAATATAATTTACACAATATCTGATGTGATAGAATAATGACGTCTACAAGGATTTTAGATTTGCGGAATTTATTTTACAACATTCCCAAAGATCATATAAGAAAATTATAAACATTAGAGTTGGGAGTCTTCACATTTCAAGTTTACTGTTAAAGGTAGATCTGTGAAACACTTTAACCATCTTTCCCCTTGTATATACAGTCATTTATTAGCCTGAAAAACATTTTTACTGCTATATTAAGATCTGTTAGCAGTGACAGAGACCTGTAATTTGAGTGCATAAAGTTTTTTCTCATGGTTCCATTCACCATACTCCAAAATTTAAAAAGTATACATGCACCAATACATTATGAATTGTATGTTGAACCACAACTGTGCAGTGCCAGCTGGCATCAATGCCACTGAAGCTAGGGGTCCACCATTTTACACTCCACTTCTGCAGAAATGTCGAAAAACAATCGAGTTGTGTGAATGCTGCCCACCTGAAAGTGTTTTGATGTAACATTTTGAACAAGTGTATTGTTTTGATGTGACATATTCATTTCAGAAACAGGGGTTAAGCACACAAGAACAACGAGTATGCCGTGGTGATGATGTTTAAATACTGTGGTGGTCAGCACCTTTCAAAATAAAATGAAAATAATAAGAGAGATTTTCATCTCGTCTTCACAGAGAGACACAGACAGCCAGGGCTGCTTCAAAAATAAATGAATGCCTAACAATGTTTTTGATGTCCTATATTTAAATTTGTACGCTTACTTACATTACTCCTACTTCCCTGGTCTTGGAACTAATCCGATTGAAATGGAAATGAGGTGCTCTGTTTCATGACAGAGTTGGGGAGAGAGAGAGAGAGAATTCCCAGGTTCGCTCCTACTCAAAATGTGCTGAAAACAGATTTTCAGAATCCTTTGGCTTCATGGTATTGGTTATAGGGGATTACACAAACCACTTAAAGCTCGACAATGAGCAGCTCTTTTCAACCAACAAAAAAGTCCTCCATGCTGGACACATTCTCCACACTCGAGAGGTTAATCAGGAACAAATTAAGTAAATATTGTGATTGTATCGGGCGCCATCAACACAAATACACATATACATATACATAATGATGTAAATGTTTAGACTTTAAATTTTCCAAATTTAAGGCAGGGGCAAGTTGTTGTTTTTTTTGACAGAAAATTTATTTTATTATTTAATGACATAGGGGGAATGTTAAAACAGTTATGTAGAGGCATACACTGTTCCCATGAAGAAAGAAAAGGAGAAATAAAAAAAGTGGGGCAGGGTGTGGTAAGCAGATGTTATATTTAAAAGCTTAATTTATTAAAGCAAATGTTGCAACATGATTTGAAAAGGATTCATTTAAAGCTATCCAAACTATTGTGATGTCCCAGTTTGAAGCAGTCAGGGTGGTTCAGACACAACCGCTCTTTTTCAAATGAATTGTGGGACTGTTTCACCTTATATGAATTATTAATTAATAATTATTATAACTAAATGGTAAAGTTCACAAACCACAGGCATCTCATGGCAATTTAGTTTTTTAGGGAACAAATTTAAGTCAAAATGCATTTTATTTTATTTTATAGTTGTACAAACATTTTTATACCATAATTGAATTGTTTCTGTAAAATAAAAATAAAATAAATATTACTTTTCTTTCCGCAAAAAAAGAACACTAAATAATGTTTTCTCATTTGTTTTGTGTGTGAAATACCAACATAAATAATTTATCAAACACATACAGGCTGAAGAAAATAACTGTCTTAATATAATTAAACTTCCACAGAGGTAGAAACATAATTTCTGTCAGAAACTGCTGTCACTGCAGCAGTGTTTCCTAAAGCTCAATTACAAAAATCACATTTGTGGTATGCAGCTACTGCAACGGCGAATTCAAACCAGTATCTCCAAGCGTCCTGCTCCCTACCCGGGCAAACCCTTATCTGCTGCAAACTCTTCGTTTTATCTTAAACAGCATTTAAAATCATCACTTACCAATTCCCTTCTTTAGCTGAACAGCCATTCAAGCGTGTGTTGTCTGTCATTGGGGTTGAAAATTGAGGAATGGGCTGGAAATTGGAACCACCGAGGTTGCCGTCCTGGAAAAAGAGGAAATCAAAGTTAAATGAGATCATGCATGCCAAGAGAATGTTTAACCAAAGGGCAAAAAGGAAGCTGGAGATAACAGAGAAGAGAAAACCGCTTAATGTTGTGTTACTGCAGTCTGTTTGGAGTTGTGCATGCTTGTGTGTGTGTGTTTGTGTGTGTTTGTGTGTGTGCGTGCACGCGCATGTGTTTGTGTATATTTGGAGGGGAGAGGGGGTGTTACTTGTCAATACACATTAAACTGTCATTTTACACATCTGTAAATGTACATATCTGTAAGTAACTACACAATAATGTTTATTTATTTGATCATAATCGAAGAATGTATGTGTCTGTATGCATATGAGCATGTGCTTGTGTTTTTATAGCCACACAGGAATGTGAACATTTTTACCATTCTTACCGTGTGTGTGAGCACGCACGCATGCAGGTGTGTGTACAGGTGAAGATGGCCTTTGTAAAATGTACATCCCATGATGCAGTGTCTCAAAAATGTTTGAAGTGGTGCACCACAAACAATTAATCTTGAGCCTGTGATTGTACATAACCCAGTGAGGCAGATTTCCCATGACAAGTTCACTTCAAAAGACTGGAATCCTGCCCCACCCAGAGCCCCTTTGGTTAGATGATAGGTAGGCAGATGCTTGGTCTTAACATGGGAGGACACTGGAGCACAGGGCACACAGAGAGGGAATGGGAGGGGTAGGGGTTATTCTTTAGTTTAATGTTTATGCAATTTTCAGACAATCATGAAAAACACTTTTGCCAACTATCACAATGCCAAAAAAAGTCAGGTCAGGTGGTATAAAGACAGCATTTTTCATTTACACTGTAGAGATAAACACAGCATTCCTAACCTGTGACTGGGTGAATTTTTATATTTACGAGAGAAATGTGTATAAAAAAAGGAAACACTTGTGTGAATGTATGCAATACATACTGCTATCTGTCATCAAAAGATAACAAAAGGAAGCAATGAAGCCGGTTCAGTGAGATCACTGATTATCTGATGTTTGATTAAAATTGTGTTTATCACGAGAGCTGTGAATAATCCTTTATCTAACACTGGCCTTTCAGCTGACATCTAATCTTTGCATTTCTTTGTGCGCCTTCATCACTGATGGAATCGGGGATCACTGTGCAAGTTCTCCGTGACAGACAGGCTGGAATGGAGCATGTCTGGATTATGTTTATTCAATTTAACTGAGCATTTATCCTCCCAGGTATTATTGCCAGCGTGTGCTCTGTGTGGAAGCTAAGGAAGCAGAGTGATCATGAGAGAGAGAGAGGGAGAAGGAGGACAGGAGCAAAGTTTCCAGTTCATGAGCTGAAATGAGAGTGCACAGAGAGGGAAACATGCAGCCAGCCTGCACATGTCAAGGTCAGAAGACACATTCTTCCAAGAAATGAAGGGAGATGTAGAGACAGATAGAGAGCTCGTGTACAAGGATCTGACGGGCTTTACAAGAAAGGACATAAAAGATCTGAGTCACAAAAAAAACACCAACCAATCAATTAATGCCTTTTATCATCCTTTTATCAACGTATAAACTAAATATGTACTGATATTCCTTCACATATATACTGAATTTGTTGACTGAAACTGTCCATAACGTTCATTTCGTGTGATGCTGCTTTTTCTCCATGGTCTCTCTTGCAAAGAGATTTTTATAAACTCAAGAGAACCCACCTAGTTTAAAAAAAAAAAGACAAAAAAAAAACATGAAGTTGTCAATTTTACACAGGGTGATGTCATGTGAACAGAATACCTGTGGGTGTGTGCCATCTTTTCACTGAATCATTTGGCGCTGTGCTTTATTTCTTAATTCTCATTGCCATGAAACACTTCAGAAAGAATATCAACCCAGAAGCGATATTTTCTGCAAGCAAAAACTAGTTCAAAGACATTTTTTTCCTCACTCCCCCCCAATCCTCAACTTACTGTCCTGGCTTCTAGTCAATTTCCAATTTGCAATGACTTTTACAAGATTTTTTATTTTTTTAACTGACTTTACTGCAACACTGAAGCCCCCGGGCCAGTGGGTCATATAATTATTATGTGTAGGAAATGATAAGCATGTTTTAAAAGTAAAAAATTAGGTTTAATTGTGGTGTATGGTTGCAATGTGAGCATGAAATCACAAAAGCCAAACTTATGAGACTTTTGCATTATTTAAACAATTTGGCTGATTTATGTTTGGTATGATTTTTTAGAATATGACTGGCTTCACTTCTGGACCATTTTCTTCTTTATCTTTTTATTATTCTAGAACAAGTGAAAATGAAAAGCACATTCTCAACAAATTTGTTATTTCATTGGCTAGGCGTTATTTCTAGTGATAACGTAAAGTTATAAGGAGAAAAGCCCAGCTCCTTGACCCAGCTGGCACACATGGAAACTCCCATGTGCTTAATGGATCACCGTATAGTCCTTGTGACACATGAAGATAACCTCAGACTTGCATGAGCCGCTGACAAAGCTCCGGGTTTCACCTCACACCCTGTAGTCCCCAACTTGTACATCAGCGCCAATCAGAAAACCAGGCCAAAGACAGGGGAAAAAAACGAATGTGCGAGGTTGTCCTTGGAGTAACCAAAACAACTGCGAGTCCAATTTCCTCCTTTGTCACTTTTTGTAGCTTTACACTCAACTGGAGAGCGAGCTGAGAAAAGAACGTGTTGTCGGCCTGACTAAAACACTGGCAGGCTCTCCTGCTCGTGTGTAAAGCTGACATCTAGTTTCCTGAGTGAAGTCATTTCCTCAGTAGACGTTTTGCACAAACACAGGGCTAATATCAGAAGGGGGGTGGGGGGGCACTTGTCTTGAAGGAAAGGGCTGACGGCAAACATTCACCTTTAAATTTAATTTTGCCCTTTCATCGTCAAGCACAGATAAGAGATACAGTTCCACGGTTAACTGAGAAAATATTATGATAAATGGACTTTTATTAGTATTTTCCCCCATTATTCATGACAATAACAATACAATATTCTCTGATGGTAATGGTGTATGTGTGTGGCTGCATCACTGACAAAAGCAAGGGTACTTATTATGGAAACAGTGCAGTGATGAATGTGTTAGAGCAACTCAAACTTAATCTAAACTGCATTACATGTTGTTTTGAATATACCTCCCTGATATGCCTATCTTTAATGCACTATCAAGTGCAGGGAGCAGAATTGCTTTAGTCTCAAAATTCAGAGCGGCAGAGCGAGAGAGAGAGGCTTTAAAATACTGTCTGTGAGAAATGCAAAATTTATGAATACCCCCCTCACATCTCAGCTTGATTTATGTGAAATAATAATACACTATTTAATGCTTAAACATAGCTAGGAGCGATCCCTGGCTATCAAGATGTACAATGGAGTAATGGGGCTGGAAGACAAATCACCTTGTGGACTTGTGATGCTTATTTAAAGGTGCTCAGGCAGATATATTAAACTATATGTAATTGTACACTAACTCTGTGCTGTAGGCAGAGGCGGCAAACACAGGAGGAGGCCAGTCATGATGCAGATGGAGTGGTGTAATCAATTTGACTCAAGCATCAGCATCCATGGCGGAGAGGCGGCAGGAGAAGGAGGGAGGAGGCGAGGGAAGACTCTTCGATCGGCTATGTTGTCATCTCATTTAGGTTTCAGCGTCCCTTACATCCATCTATACTTTTAAAGTGTCAAAAAACTTTTAAAGGATAAAACAAAACCTAAAAAACAGAGATATTTTCTGCATGAACAAAGAGGGGGGGAAAAATTGGGTTGAAAGGTTCATTCTCAGCTTTCAGCTCTGCTCTGTAGCCAGTGTGCGTCTTTTGTAAGTTTTAGCACAAGGTGTGTCAGTTTTAAAGAAGAGGAACAAAGCCAGTGGTCACACGGATCGTGATTTATGATTCACTGATTGCCTCATTTAATTAAAGCAAATGGTAAAGCCAAAGCAATGCCAAATTGTCCTGATCTGATGAATTGGACCCCTTTTACCACCAAGCGCAGGTAGGGTAAATAAACAGGGTAATTACAATGGTAAATGAAGCCTCTGTGAGCGAGCCCTGTGGGCTGTGGGCGGCTCACCCAGGATGTACTGAAGAAGTGAACAACGGGCGTTCCCGTAACTTTCTTTTATCATCTTCCCTCTGTCTCTAAAACACGGTCGTGCCAAGTAAAACATACTCGCATACACACAGACACCTACTGGGCGCGCACACACACTCTCACTCACATATTCAGTGACACACAAACCACAGCTCTCCTCCCGCCCCCATCCCCAGTGCGTTCATGTACAATTATAGCTACGGTGATCCACAGGTGTTGAATTCTTCTGGCAAGCCATAAAACATGATATGCATGATTTGTGCAGTCAGCCAGGTCTGTAATTTCATTCTCCTTTTCTTTCATTTTCCCTTCCTGGGCCACACGATCCATTTTCCTGCTTTATGAGAGTGCAGACACCCAAAGAGACTTTCAGGATGATTACATGCCCCGTGCCATGGGGGGTCTGAGGAGCCAACACACCAGCCTAAGAGCCGTGTCAAACCTGGGTGAAAACATCTATTTGAATAAGGTTTTGAATATTTGAACTGCTCAGGGTGTGTTTCATTTATCCTCCTAGACATTCAAAGCTCCTCGAGTAAAACCATCAACTTCTAGACAACCTTTGTCAGGTGCTTCTAATTTATGATTTTTGATCCACTTACGTATTCAAAACAGATGCTTTTGCCCAGGTATGCAGCCTGCTGTCATATGAGCAAGCCTGATTTAAGATCAGGACACATGCCCTCGTTGTCTTGTTAGTGTCTGGCAAAATAAATCAAGCGTACCTCACATGGCTCATGTATTTAAAAGGCAATATTCATCTACACGCAGTCAGGCCTGATGTCACAGCACGTGGGTCGGTCTGTTGGCAGAGAACTGCGGTGTCCTCCAGGGGAAACTAAACAAACTCTGTCTGCCACTTTCACAGTGTTACCTAAATGTGATCAGGGTGAGAGGTAGGTCCTCGGCTGTGGAGCACACACATTTCCAGGGTTATATTTTTATACATGCACACCTACAGTACAAACGCCAAAGGAGGAAAACTATAAATTGAGTTTGTATAAAACTGAGTCATTATTATAATCTGATCCAAGATTCACATAGGCGTATTTCTAATATTACTCTAAGATTTACCATGGCTTGCCGTTATCATAAATATAATGTTAATATCTATGTAAATAACCACCTCTCAGGGATTTAATATGAGGCTATGTTAACTAGTAAATGGGTGCATAAGGATAAATGAATGTGAAAAGCTTAATAGGCCACAGAGCAGAATTTTTGCATATTGCACAATTTCGTTGTTTTCGTAAAGCTGTCAACGGAAAGAGCTCCTCCAGCTTCAATCCATAAGTAAATAACATTCACGTGCATTAATCCTGGTGTGTGATTGACATTTCATATCTGTGACAATACTCCAAATAATTAAAAACAGAAATCTTGAAAGGTAATAGCTTCTCAAATCCATTAAGTAGTTAAAGGTTATGAGAAAAAACAGGATTATTGCTCACAGCAAAACTCCTAATTAAATGACACTACATAATTTGTTTCTCAATCCCTTTCTCTTCATAAGCACAGCGCAGGTTAAATGAATGGGAAATGAAACGTGTGTCATTTACCGTCACTCTGAGGAGACAACAAACAACCCCAACCCCCCCCAAATTCTGTCTATATGTATTAGAACAAAAGCGAGTTTGGCCGACTGGATAAGCAGACACACAATTCCTGGTAAATTGTTTGTTTAATTACTTTTTCTTTCCTTTTCTTGTGAGCACACTTGCAAAGAGGGATGCTTCCCCCTCCTGGCTGCTCATAAGAAAGCCAAAGACTTCCCAGTCTCCTGTGCCTGCCCTAAGTGCCACCTATTCACTCAGTTGTTACTGCTCATGACCTGTGTGCGGACAAATCCGTTTAACACATCTGTGCGAGTGAGTCTGCAAGGCTAACTTTTAGTTCACTGTGATTTTTACTGATGCTTTCATGATTCCTTGTTTGACTTCTGGATCAAGAGAGACTATACTCTTTACAGCGGATTATGATTTGGGCTTTGGCTCTATACTGCTTTATAATGCATATATAATGTTTTTATACATACATATATACATATACATACATACATACAGGGCTGGGCAATAAAACAAAAATGATAATCATCGCAATATAATTCTGCCTCAATAACAATATAATAATTGTTCAATATATCGTCAATAAATATTTGCTTTAATTCATTTAAATCACAAACAAATCACAAAAATAAATTCTATTAAAATATTTATGTTGTTGAAAAAAGAGGCAAGAAAAAAGATCAACTTATCATATTTGTTGAAAAAGATAGTTTTAAATGTTCTAACTCAGACTTGTGAAGTGATCCACTGTTTAGCATCAAGTGTTTGTCACATTCTGACCATAAAGATTAACCATAAGTTTAACCACATAATTAACCATCTGGTTTCTTCAGTGTCACTCAGGATTGTGATAACATTTTTGGCCATACATATATATATATATATATATATATATATATTTAAGATACATCCAAAAGAGCACAGAGGGGATGAAATAAAAAGTGGAAATTTATTTATTTTGTATATTAACAGCACAGTTTCAAGGGGCATCCTTGTGGCCTAGTGGTTAAGACCATATAACCTCAACTTCCCTGGTTCGGTTGCATTTGGGGACCTTTAATGCACGTCGTTTCCCTCCCTCTCACCCTATGTTTCCTGTTCACAGTACAGCTTTGAATCCTTCAAGAAATAACTTCAACGAGAAGGTGCAGTTCATAAACTGTACTGTATGAAGGGTGTTATATAGTGTCACTATAAATAGCTAAGGTATTGATAAGACACACATTGATGGGTCAGGCATTATTAGCGGTCAAACAATGAGGCATAGAGCAATTGTGCAATGCCTGAAATAGTGATGGGGGGAAAGTTTGACTTTCATTCAAACAGAATTCTTCTTATCATAGGAAATATATTGGTGGGGGTTGCATAAAGACTGGCTGCAACAATTTTCATTATTCAGTAATCTGAAGAATGTTTTCAAGATTAATCAATTAAAAGTCTGGCCTATGAAATGTCAGGGGAAAAAAGTAATAAAATGCACATTGCAATTTCATAAAGCCCAAGTTCACACAGTCAAACAGCTTGTTTTGTCCAACCAATTTCCTGTTTTGAAATTAATAGGCTGTTTACTGAATGTAGATTGACCCTCTCCCCTTATATAAAGCCTTCCTCCGATGGCAAATGCGTATTAAATGGAGAATCTAAGTGGTCCCACCCAACGTGCACCCCTTTGCCCTGTGATGACAGAGAACAGATGAGCTGAATTTCTAAATGTCCACAGCCACCGTGAACCAGTCTGGCTGGTCTGCCTCTGCTCTCTGGTCACTGGCAGAGAGGATGGAGGGGAAAATGAGGAAGGGGGGAGAGTGGGGGGAAGGCGTGGGACTGGGGAGGTGGGAGAAAAATGTAAGAGCAGCAAGCCTAGCAGATCAAAGAAAATAACATGGGAGAGGATATGAGTGCTTTGAGAAGTAATATAGCCGAGATAGCATCTGTTTTCCGTAGCATGCAGGAGGTTTGAGACAAGCCCTGGAAAAAGACAACGGAGAGTGAGTGCACTTTAGCCATGGCTAAGACCAAACACAAATGGGTTATTAAGAAGTCCTCAATGTAATATCTGGCTGACATTAAAGTGTCTCTTTATGAAATGATCCACTGCTGGGGCGATACTGATGCTGAAAAAATAATATGGAGGGATCATTATAAAGGGAGTGGATGTTTATATGTGCGTGGATGTGCCTCACTAGGTTATCACTAGTGACTTGTTGGATGGCTTACTAAACCCCAAGTCCTGTTCTGCAACAAAAAGCTCCAAAACAAACACTTCACACGCCTGTTATTGATTTAAATAGGCACTGTTAGTATTTCCTTAGCCTCAACTCCACACTAACCCGAATTTAAAGGATTTTTAATGAAGAGGGAACAAAGGTGATGACTAAAACCTTTTTTATTATGTGCTTCATCGAGTGTTCAGCGTATGTTTCTCAAATGTATTGCCTTGGTTGAACATGAAAAATTGTAATCAGTAGATTTTTGTAGGGAAAATAAAAGTTTCATCCTGGTATCCTTTATTTTGCTTTCATAAAAATAGCTATTGTGGTTTAAGGAGGACCTAAATTCAACAAATGTTAAAATCTGAGACACAAACTCTGTGCAGGACACTCACCCAGTTGTCTATTTTCATTTCTTTGGTCCATAGAGTATATCAAAACCATTCATAGGTCGTGCTCCCATATGAGCCTCCTGAAGATTGAATAATGTCCTTCCTGATCCGCGCTGCAAGAGGCCATATTGGATCCAGATTTCACTGGTTCAAAAGTCATTTCATTCCCCTTCATTTCTCCCTCTCCCCCTCTCCCTCTCTCTGCTTTATTCTTCTCCGACTCTCTCAAGCCTCCTCGCTGCCTGCTTTATTTATTGCAGGTCCAGTGGTGTGGTACAAGGCCATTACCCGCGCATATGTACCTTTTTGAATAATCAATAAATAATTATTTATTATTTAATAGGATCGTATGGGAAAAGGAAATGGGTTTTTATTACATAAATCCATCATGCGTGATGAATGGGTACACTTGTAAAGTTGGACGGGGGAGAAGGGAAAGTGGTCGGACAGGCCTGCGCCTGCGCTCAACTGCAGTGCCATACTGAGCACTTTCTCCACGCTAGGTTGTAAATATGACATTTTTGTCTCTTTGGGACTGTCAATTGGAGTGCAAGGGGAATGGGGGAAGGGAGATTGTAAATTCAGAGAGATTAATTAACCTTTTACATTTGCGATTCAGCCCTGCATCTGTTTCTGTTTATTGTGACCCCTATGAGCAGGGGGGTGAGAGACCTGGCCGCAGACGTCTCATTCCAAATGAGTTATTAACAGAATTTTTTGAATAGATGGAAAAATTGTAGCCTGGCCATTTAGTGTCATAAAGGCCGGGTTGGCGAGGCGGCAGGGGCCTCCCAGGGACAGGAGGCAATACCATTACAATCAAATCTGAGATGGAAGAGGGATTGAGCTGTCCATTCTGAATTTTTATATTGTCAGAGGGCCGGGGAGGAAATAATGCCATCCTGGAGTGTATTAACCTCTGGCTGGGGAAAGAGGACAGGGAGTGGGAGAGAGAGAGGAAGAAGGCAGAGGGAGGGATTTGAGATTGGACAGCAGGGAGAAAAGAGGAGAGGAATGAAGGGGCAATGGTTTCATGCCTTATATGCTGGGGAAGCCAAAGAGGGAGAGACAGGGATATGAGATGGCCGAGAGACAGAGCCAGAACAGAAGAGGGGAGAGCAGGGGATAATGTAATAAGAATTTAGAGAGAAAGACTGAAAGAAATGTAGGGGGAGGAAAGCATATATGGACATGACTTCAAGGGGTAGGAGGAGGACAGTTTATGGGAAAGAGAGAGGAAAAGAAGGAAGAAGAGAGGGTTGCCCCGGTAGCTCAAATATCATGTATCAAGGCTAAGCCCGGTTTCAATTCCAGCCTGGGCCCTTGGCTGCATGTCATCCCCTCTCACTCTCTCCAGTCTTTTCTGTCCATCTCTCCAGCTATCCATCACTATCACAATAAAGCACACATGCCCAAAAAAATCTTTACGAAGAACAGGGAAAAGAAAAGGGACTCTTGTACAAAAACAGGAATGACGTGCAGGGAAGAGATGACGGAGGCAGGAGGAGAAGTTGTAGGTATAAAGCTGCTCTACAGCGTATACCTAACCACAACATTAAGATGATACCTGAACATGATAATCATATTGTAGATTTTTTTGTTCAATTTCTCTACACCTCTTCCATTTCATTATGAGCACACCATTATTTCTTTGACATTTTAAGAGGTGCAAGAAGTACCCAGACCCTTTACTGAGTGCTACGTGGCAATAACACAACTTCAAAAATAACCCCTTTACAAGTAAAAGTCCGGCATTCAAAATTGTACAGTATTGTACAAGTCTCTGCAGCAAAAATTACTTAAAAGTTCAAACATAAAAGTACTAATTATGAAGCAGAATAGCCACAGTGAGTGATATTTTATCATAGTTATACATATATACACGCACACACAGACATGGTCATTGTTATTGTATTGTTACTGATGCATGAACATGTAAGTAGCGTTTTTATGTTGTACATGGTCGAAATGGAGTTAATTTTATAACAATGCATCTATAAACTGATAATGTTTTTTTTTGCCAATTCTTAATCTGCAAACTACTTTAGTTGTCAAAAGTACAACATTTCACTCTCAATGTAGTGGAATACAAGTAGAAAGTAGAATAAAGTTGAAATACTCAAGTAAAGTACAAGTAACGTTATGTCATAATTATAGTCCCGTATTTGAGTAAATGTATTTACTTTCTACTACTAGAGATTGTCCTCAGGCTACTGTTTTTGAGTCTTATTAATTTGACTGTCCTTTAAATGGTCCCTTTAAAATATTAAATGGACCAATGAAATAGTATATGATACATTGATATACTTATTCGAGACTTTTAAGGAAGAAAAACATGCTTGTTGAAGCATTCCGCAGTACGGAACGACGATGCTAATCCGGATAAACTAGCAAAACCTGCATGTGTTTGAGTGCACGGCAGCGGAGAGAGAGGAGGCAGCAAACTCACCGAGCAACTCAACATGGATTCTTCAACACAGGTAAAACATGCAGCCGGGGCCGAATAACTTTCACCAAAAGCATGTAGTCGTTTTCTGAACGTCCCTGTGCACTGTTCATGTCGCAGGCTAATATACTTTACATTTAAGACTGAATTGTAGCAGCCTGTTTACAGTGCTGATTCACCTGCTACAGCGCGTGGTTACGTTGACCAATAGCGTGTCAGTTCAGAGGTCGGAACGGAGCGGAAGTTGTTGGCTGCTTCTGCCGCTGGATCAAGTGCAGGCAGCTTTTAGCAGAAGCTAACACGCTTCTTCTCGTCTTTTAGCTGTCTGTCACTGGAAAATAATAAAATGAAATCGTTCAAAATGTGCGAGAGATGAAGCCGGTACGTCTACTGAAATGATTTACACCGGCTTCGCCTCTAGAGAAGAGGATAAGCTAACGTAAAGAAACCCGGAAGTGTTGTTGAAGGTAACAAGCTTGCTAGTGTAGCTTGGCTTGTTTGGCTGAGAAATGGAAATTAGGGACGACATACGGCGCTGGTAGTAATCCTGTCATAGGAATGACATTAATTGTTAGGATTACCACTTGTCTTTAAATGCTTAATATATGATAGCTAATTGAATGACAGCTTTTACTTCAGTCGTTAGCCACCAGCTACTTCATGTAGCCTAGCTTACGTTAACGTTATTGTCTGTCATACTTTTTCTAAACACAGTCTACATGTAGCAAATGTTCGTATCGCTTACTACAAATTTAACGTTACTGTTGTTTGAGATGTCTTGTTGAATGTGATGCAGCGGTTTGGATTATATATGTTGATGCATGTTAAACAATCCCCTACATAATACAATACAGACTGACTAACGTTACAGGTAATTAAGGGTTGTGATTAACGTTAGTGATACAAAACAGAGAAAAAGAGTCATATTTTAGAATAAAAAAACAACACAATGAATGCTTTTAGTTTCCAAACAAAGGTGAGGAATACATGACATATGCTGTAACAACTATTATGCTGCGTTAGCAGTCTGAGCATAAATGAAAGCAGGTACTCAAAAGGTCAGTGCGTACATCTCCAACGTGTCTTTGAACAGGTATTTGCTTGTATTGGTATTATACTTTTGGAAACACTGTCACTATGTATTTTTTCATTGTCAGATGATGAAAGCTTCAGTCTTATTTTCAGTCTTATCCACTCTGTTATATCAGATGAGTTACTTAATGTTACTTTACTGTATGTGAAGGTATATCTGTTTTGCTAATCCACAAGAATGATGTAATGCCTCCTGGAGCTTTGCTCTGTATTCCTACCAAAACTCAGGGCTACGCTTGGCACTTGTCCTGTATGAATATTGCCCGAATCTCTCTTTGTGTTCCCACAGCTCCCAGCAGCCACAGACACAATGAGTGCCAAATATGGCCTGGTGGGCTACAACAGTTCACGGAAGCACATTTCAATCTCCATCCCATCGTCCACAGAGGTGATGTCGCCCCACATAAAGTCTGTGGAGGAGCTGAGGGTGCTGGGAATCAACCTAAGCAGCTTCAGTTCCCCCACACAGTTCTTCATCTGCGTGGCTGGAGTCTTCGTCTTTTACCTCATCTATGGATACCTGCAGGTAACACGGGAGGAAAGACACGGTCTGAGAGCACACACACACACGTGGTAAAATATCTTAATATCTATAAATATAAATATCTAATCAGTTGAAGCTTGTTACAGTGAAAGGATAGCGCTGGTGTGAAGCATCTGCAACTCTGTTTGCATGTACAGATACAAAAGGCTGGCAACTTTAGTCTTTTGAAAGTTTGTTTACATATTCTGTTTTATTAAATGAGCTGTGTTCCTATCTGTCTAGTTAGAAAAAGAATCTGGTACTTGTGGCTTGAAATACCAGTGGCCTGTACTACAGAGGGAATTCAACCTACTCAGAGATAACTCAGGGTTATCAAGCAAACTCAAGGTTGACAAACTCTCACTGCCTACACTTGAGTTAAACGGTATTATGCCGGTGAATAAGATTTTGGGTAGTTGAGTCGGTGTTAACCCAGTATTAACTTAATTGGAGTTGCGCACGTTCGTATAAAAGGGACGTGTTCAGAGATTTCTCGCAATGACGCATGCTCCGTATTTTCCCCAGAAAAATGCACATTGATTGTGTCAGGTTATGAGGAGTCTAAAGACATGTCAACAGCCAAATCTAACACCATGGCAGCTGACAAAGCTCGTTGGCATCGCATTGAGTAAATTTGTAATTATCTTCAGTGTTCTTATTGTAGGCTAATTCTTTATCATGTATATATGGACTCTTCTTTTGTATATCATGATACCTATATCATAATATCATTAAGATGTAAAGGTACAGCAGATTATATCCATTGTAATAAAAGAATTGGAGCCAGGGGAAAGAATTTCCAAGGTTAATGTGGTAGTTTTATGAGAAACTAATTACCACAAATCTACAAGTTAAAATCTTGAATAGGCTATATTCTCTGACATTGTATTCATACATTTATTAGTGTTTTTTTTTGTTTGTTTTTTTTGTTTTTTTTCAAGGAACCACATCACTTCACTTTGCAAGGCTGCAACATTACACACACTCGTCTGCCGTGTATTATGCATGCAGTGGAAAATTATATTAGACTTCACAATCGGATTTAGCAGTGAGTTTAGCCCACAACACTATATTATCATGAACCTTAGAGACTTTGCCGTGAATTGGGTGTAGGCTATTCGAAACACCAGAGTGATTTGGATTTTTTGTGACTTTAATTTCAGGGAATTTGTTCTTGTAAATTTGCTACTTCCATCTTGGATTTTTTTCTCGGGTTATTAACCCTCACCCTGGCTCCGTATTTTTTGGACACGTGAAATAGTCAATCTAAAAAAGTGAAAATAGTTAGGATAATTCCATTATAGCCTACAAATGGGCTACACCTCAGAAACTGGCCCGTTATTTAATTAATATATATATATGCCAAATGCTGTTGTGTTCTAAATAACGTCATTTCAGCTGCAACCGCAGTGGAACAAATCAGGATGAAATCTAAAAATATTTTATCAAATGGTGTGTACCTATCATTAACACTGAGTACAGATGTGGTGTGTAGTCCACTATAGGGTAACTTCGAGTTAACCACGAACAGAACCTGCTCGGAGAAGTTTTGAGATGCAGCGTAAATTGCCATGGCAACAGACCTCGGTTAACACCTATCCACCTTTCATAGTAATCAGGAAGTTACACACGACATCACAATTTTACTCCTGAAGTTTCCTGGATAAGCCAGTTACCTCGCTTCGTAGTACAGGCCACAGATGACATATAATCAAAGTTTGTATTTCACAGCAAGGGCCTCGGAAGATTATCATTACATGCTTTGTGATTCTTTATTTGTCCCTTCGTCCAGGAGTTGATATTTTCAGTTGAAGGATTCAAGCCTTTTGGTTGGTACCTCACACTGGTCCAGTTCGGCTTCTACTCCATTTTTGGACTAGTGGAGCTTCAGCTCACACAGGACAAACGCAGAAGGTAAATAAACTCCTGCTCCCAGATGACTTTACGCTTTTTTAATTTATTCAGGTTTATCACTGTGACTTATTTGTAATAGTTTTTTTGTGATACTATAATTCACATTTGATAACAGTATTCTTTTAAGATGTATAACCCATCTTTAGCAGATGTTTTTGGAAGAATTGGTGGTGACCAGTTTTTGTTAAATCTTCTGGTGTTTCACATGGAAATCCATTTATCAACTACTTTATATTTCCCCGTCTTCCAGGATACCAGGGAAGACCTATATGATTATAGCATTTCTAACAGTGGGCACTATGGGCCTCTCCAATACCTCTCTGGGCTACCTGAACTACCCTACACAGGTCATCTTCAAGTGCTGTAAACTCATCCCAGTCATGATTGGGGGAGTGTTTATACAAGGTAGGCTTATTCTACTGTATATGTATTTACACACAGACCTCACAAGTGTAACTAGGTATTTACTTGGGCTGGTGGTTTGTGCTGCTCAAGAGCTGTGAATAAAACAGCTTTTTCTTTAATCCATCTTTCTCTTTATGAAATCATTTTGTTCTCCCATGACGCCTTAATTCTGGGATGTGGGTTCAATGCAATTCATTGTTTGTCCCAAGTGGGACAATTTGTGCTACAGCAAGCTTTTAAAACACAGACAAAGTATCAAAAACATACAATATATACAGACACAACAAAATGTAAGAAACATACATTGAACATGTCCACTGTAGCCGCACAGGGCTTATAGTTAGGCACACTGACCCTAGTTCACTGACCATTCAATGTAATATACATCCATCACCATTAACAGCACCTCGCACCAGCACATTATGCAGTATACATCAACATTAGCCAATAAACATTACATTACAGATAAAATATACTGCACCGCAATATTAAAATATTAAAAACATTCAAATATTAAACACATTTAAACATAATTGCCAGAGTGACTATTGCTATCGTTATCATCTCTTGCTATTAGCATTCAGGGCTTGAATGGAGACAGTGATGAAGGAGTTCTTATACCTGTTTTGTGGCAATAGGGGCCACACATTTTTTATTCAAAAGATAAAGGAAAATAAAGGTTGCATCGTTTCTTAATAATAAAAAAAACATCTTTTGCTTATTGATCTTAAAATCAGTCAGGAGAGGTAGATTTTGGAAAAGGTACATTTTACAACTTATTTCAGTTATGTTTCCTTTGAAGTGATGACCACCTTTGAACATGCAATATCTGCTTTTTGTCTGTATCTGTGTTTTCGGTTGTCAGTGCCCAGTCGGCTCCACGCTCTTGGTTCTGTCTGTCCTTTCATCCTCACACTGGCCTTCTCAAGGTTCTGTGTCCTCAACCTCAGACAGGTTTTGTGTGGTTTTAGCCTTCCTGTGTCTCTCTCTCTCCCCCCCCCCTCCCCCCTCACTGGATGGGTAGATGTGAGGACCACGGTCCCTCAAGGGGTCGAGTGGAAAACAGAATTTGTTCACTTAGAATGCAAAGAGGAAAGAAAGTGGGAGAGAGTCATGGATGGATGGATGGATGGATGGATGAAGGGAGGGGTGTGGGGTTGCATCTGATGTGAAGCCCTTCAAAGGCGAGTCGGGGGAATCAAAGCCAACCACGGCCGACCTGATGCTGCGTCCCCTTGTCAACCTGAAGGCATCTATCCGTCAGCCTGTTTTTAGAAGACTCCTTCATCCCGTTGTCCCCCCTCTCCCCCCCCCCTTTTTTTTTCACACAGCCTTTTTTTTTTGGTGCATTGTTACGTGCACAACCTCAGAAACTTTAAATTGTCAAGAATACCCATTGTAAAAACTTTTACTTACATTTTTACCTGAATCCAATGTCAACTTCTTTTATTTAAAAAGAGATGAGTCATCTTTTGAAGATTTCTTTGCTAGCTGTGCTTGAGGGGGAGTACTCTCGCTGCGCAATGTCTCAGTTTGGTTTCTCTGTGTTTGTGATGTTGTGAAAAGGTTTTGGAAGTTTTACCAGTTGCATACATTTCAGTTTAGTTTTGATGCCGGTATAATCTCTAAAACTTAGTCCTTGTTTTCCTCTGTGAAGTCAGTCAAAATGTGATTTAGGAGATTTTAGGAGTTTCTGTTTCTGATTAGATTTCAGAATTGCAGAGAGACATTCAAAATGATTCAGTGTTGTGTGTTTGTGTTCCAGGTAAACGCTATAATCTGGCTGATGTGTCTGCTGCTCTCTGCATGAGTCTGGGACTCATCTGGTTTACGCTAGCCGACAGCAAAGTGGCCCCCAACTTCAACGTCACAGGTAATTTCTTCTACATCCAACAGCCGACTCCAGCGGCTTTACAGAAGTGCTCTAATACTACCACATCTTCATGCTATACTCTCATGGTCAGTCTGTCTTTACTAAAAGGTGCGTGCAGCATTGCATATGAAGTGTGCAGGTGTGTTTTGCTAAGGGCGAACTCACTAGCTTATTGCTGTAAAGCGTCAGCTAAAATGTGTTCAGATATCCATGTTTTTAGTTTTGTGTGTTTATGTGTGTGTTGCGTACAGGTGTTCTCCTCATCTCCCTGGCACTGTGTGCAGACGCCGTCATTGGAAACGTGCAGGAGAAAGCAATGAAACTCCATAATGGCTCCAACTCTGAAATGGTACCCTGTTTATCTTTCCGAACAAACTATATACTGTAAGCACATAATAAAGTATTTGAGTCTACTGGCAACTAGATCAGTTGACACAATATTGGGGGCGATGTGGAATATATTGCTCTACTTGACTGTTACATCAGAAGAGCACTGCTATGTCCCACGTTTGGGCTGTGAGAATAGTTATTATTCTGTGTGTGATGTCACTGACTGGTCACATTGGGGCTTGTGTTGACAGGTGCTGTACTCGTACTCCATCGGTTTTGTCTACATACTGACAGGCCTGCTCTGTGTGGGTGGGCTGGGGCCAGCAGTGGCATTTTGCTCAGAGGTGAGTATACTAGACACCCCTGCCACTTTATGTGACTTCCCACTGACTGATATTATCGCAGAGGTCATTTACTGCATGTATGTATGTATGTTCAGCTTTAGGTTGCAAACATGTTGCCAAAGTCGTGCTCCTCAAGCGGGAACCTCCAGGCCTGAAAAGTGAGGCCAATGTCAGTGCCTTAAACCTGCCCGGTTGCAAAAAGAAGTCCGATTGCATTTAGGCCCCATCCACACTACTCCATTTTAGTTTACAAATTAAAGCTACGTATGCACATCTATTGGCCATTCAGGTACACTGGGCATGTGTGTGCCGGTGTAAACATGAAGCAGGTGGTCTATCCCATAGTTACAGAAGATTTGGCAAAAGAATAAAGAAATGCAGACGAAGAATCAGACCAGATTTTTTTTTTTGCATGCACCAATAACAAGCTGGGACTGTTAATGAATGTAACACAGGACTGTGGTGGCGGAAAACAGACTGGGAGTCGTTGCAAAGTAAACGGCGACATGTAGTAGCCTACAAATGTAGGCAGATAGCCCTAAGTGTTATTTGCACGGTACAGAATATTTTCATAAAAATACCGACTCAAAAACTCTTTCAGTAGCATTGTGTGTCTGCTTTGCATGACTTATAAGACCCAATCAGAGAGCAGAGCGTTATTGTTTCTAAAGTCCTCCGTTTTTGCCCGTCTTCACTAAAACACTCTCCAGCGTTTTGAAACGCAAAATGGGGTCAGCAGCGTTTCAAAACTTCTCCATTTTAGGCCTTCGTTTTGGCCGTTTTAGTCTGGACCGGAGGTGCAAACGTAGCAAAAGGTCTCCATTTTAATTAGAAAACGCAGTAGTGTGGATGGGGCCTTAGTCTACTTCTCAGCATATTTATTACCTCAGTAAATACTTTCCTAATGACTTTATGGTCTCAATCATTAGTTTAAAGTCTTCTCGAATACAACATGATGTTTATTTTGTAAATTATGGTCCGATTTAGAGGAAAATAGACGATGAAGCAGGGGATGCTTGCGTGGCTACCTTGTGATTTATAACTTGCTACCATGGCGACCTGTCAATCAGGCTAGAGGCTACTCATATCCACTGCACTGTGCACATTTAACTAGCGCTGCTGAAAAAACTTATTAGGAGTCGGCTGTTAATTTTGAGGTACGTAAGTTCTGTTTTAAGCTTGTTTTTGGCTAGCTAAAATTAGCATCCCAGTTATGATCACAGTTAACATGAATTACGGATGCACCTAGCTAACCAAGCTAGCTAGCTGTATGGTCTCGTCCAAATTAAGTCACGTCCGGTGTCTTTTGGTTTGTGTAAAAAAATTAAAAAATAAATTGTAATGACTTTTTATCCTCTCCTCCCTCCCAGCATCCAGTGAAGACATATGGTTATGCGTTCTTCTTCTCTCTTACGGGTTATTTTGGAATCTCCTTTGTGCTGGCCTTGATCAAGCTCTTTGGTGCCCTGGTTGCAGTGACAGGTCAGAGCAGCAGTTTGTCAAGTCCTCTCCTCGTTCTGAGATAAGCTGACTAGAAACAGATTTATAATTTCTGTTTAGATGGAATATTGTCATACTTCACAATATTTTTTAAACCTAATTACAATTATAAACAATTAACAGTATATTGCCCAGCTGTAGACAATCAATGTCTGTTTGAACATATAAGACAGTCACATGTGTTTTTATTTTTATTTTGTATTAACTTTTATTTTTTATTAAGTAAAACCATAAATGTGTTTTACTGCTTTGCAGTGACCACCGGGAGAAAGGCCATGACGATTGTTCTTTCCTTCATGTTTTTCGCAAAGCCTTTCACTTTTCAGTAAGTACTGTGACCTTCTGACTTTGATCAGTTTTCTTCTAGTTTAAAGTAAGTCTACACTGACCTCTCCTTTGACCAATAAAACTTGATTTGGCTCCCCTGCCCCCGGTTTTCATGTCCTCAGTCCATTTTCAGACCTTGACTGCTCCTCTGCTTTTTCTCCTTGTCCTTCACTCTCGCTCACCCTCCAACTCCTCTGTGCTGTCAAAAGGGTCTCGTTTCCTGCTCTGCTTCTCCATCTTGACTTTCGACATGCACACACACACAAAATACAAAAAACTTTTTGTGTATCTTCATGGCCAGCTTCATTCACCCTCTGGCTGGTGTGTGCCCTCCACCATCGCTGGACTCACAGTCCCTTTCATGACTGCAATTTAAACTTTTTAAACCAAAGTATTTTAATTATCAGTATATGTACAATATTTTCAGTAAACAGCTAGTTTGACCAAACTCCAAATTACAAGTATGTTATAGATGCCTACTGGATGAATGGATTCCTCCACAAGATATTCCCTCGTTTGGCATTTTGAACGCAATCTAACACATCCGTCCAAAATCTTCCATAGCCTCAATGAAAGCATGTGAAATAGTTCTCAGGAGTGTTTAATGTATTACATGCGTACTCGTGTGTGTGTGTGTGTGTGTGTGTGTGTGCGCACGCTAGAACCAAAAAAACAGACCCACATCTTGTAAGTAGGAAATCTAATAGAGAACTTGTTTGTCCATGACCATCTTGTTGAACTTCTCTCTACTTTACACTGTATCATATTAATACATTAGCATTAATTGCACTTGGTGGTCCACTTCATTTCTGCCACCACCTAAAGATATCCAACCTTTCTGTTTCCCCTTTCTCAGGTACATCTGGGGCGGCCTTCTGGTGCTCTTCGGCATCTTCTTGAATGTTTACAGTAAAAACCGAGAGAAAATGAAACTTCCCACCGTCAAGGACCTCAAGAGCTGGCTGCTGACAGGAAAGAAAGTCCGATTTCTGTCACAAAACGTATAGGAGGCACCCACAGGCATAGCAGAAGTCCTGCGCTGGCAGACTATACGTCTGTTCGGTTGGCCCACCTGTCTCAGGCGATATGCTGAAGCACGTGCCCGAGCTATAAGCCTCATCCCCACAACATTGAGCCAAGGATGGGTATACGGAGTCTGACCACCAATCAGCCTCAAAGTCAGCTCACACGCGATTAAGCTACGATGGGTGTTGAGCCGCTGTGTCACGTGTCAATCTACCACTACGCCACTGGTGTAGAACTTAGTCAACTCTCAAACTCTCTGCAGCAAACTGAAGGAACTCTGTCTTTTACAAAGGGATCAGTGCTAGCAGGTTCTTCAAAAAGCAATGATTCAGAGCCCCCACAGAAACACAGAGGAGGACAACCCTTAGGACTTTAAGACTCTCTAAAGGGAAGCCAGCGCCTTAGCTAACCAAATTGCAGAGTTTTGCACTGGAAATGACTTGCACACTTAAACCCTCGAGTCGTTGGGGGGTTGAAAACTGAAACGTTGGAAGAAAAGAGCACAGAGCAACATGTTAACCCGCCCTGTCTGAAATGAATGTTTGTCCCCCACCTTAATCGAGGGAAAAAAAAAACAACATATTGATTAAAAAGGCATATTTGCCCCCGCATGTGCCAGAAAGGCATAACAAAATGTTGTTTTACCTAATCATTGTCTTGATAAAAGCTTTTATCATAGTTTGTTGGTAATTTATATCTGACTGTGCCCTAAAATGTGGGGTCTGTGGGATCAGAAGGTGGTGGGAAAAAATGGAGACATTTTTTTCTTGTGTACATCAAAATTGTGATAAACTGCCATAATTTGCTAACCATGTTTGGGTGAAAGGGTACCATTCTTTTTACATTAAAACAAACAGAGACGTTCCTCTTCTTCAAGGTGTGTGTGTGTGTGTATGTGTGTGTGTTCGTGTGTGTGTGTGTTCGTTCGTGTTCCCTCCCCTTGCACCGCTTGAGAGAAGAGTTGAAATGTTGCCAAACTGTGTGTGTGTTTATCCATCCAGTGGCCTTAGGCATGTTTGATTACGAGTCCTGAAAAAAAGATACCACTGCTACACAGAAAATAAACAGCACTCTTCACTGTGCCTAGGCTGTCCTATTCACTTGGATGTATCTGTGTGTGTCATTCACCTGGTTCTTCATCAATACACTTCCTCTGTTGAACCACACCATTCCATGTTGTGTTTGAGATGTACAAGTTTTGGGGTTTTTTTCTCTACTGGTAATTTTTTGTCCTCAATGACAATAGTGTTCCTACCAAGAACACATTATTAAGTAACTGTAGTAGGTGATTGCATGGTAAATTTTGGATTGTTGTTTATATTTGGGCTGCATTGCATACACCACCTTCACTGAATCCACTGAAGCACTGAATTTTGTATAAATATCACTGCATCTGGTTTCAATGGGGTAAATGTGATCAGTGCATAAAATGTCATTGCCTGAGAGTTCTGTGCTTTTCCAGTCCCGTTCAGGTTGCAGCATATAGTTAAACCTGTTTAACAGCAGAGCTCTTATGGGACATTTGCTTTTATGTATTTTCATTTGATCCATACACCTTGATTATAGTAGTAAATATACAACTTTTTAAAAGTTTCTAATTTTGGTCTTATAATTTAAGACACATACACAGTCAAATCCATTGGAACACTTTTATTATGAGTTTAAATATCCACACAATATAAATCAATTCTTGTCCTGAGATAAATGACTTGAAAGCTGCCGGGTTGCCAAGTGATTAGAGATTCTCTCGTGCAGGAAACCAGTGCGGATGATCTGCTGACCTCTTATTGGAGATATACAGGCAAGAAGAGGATTTCCTTACAGGTGTCAAAAATGTTTTATATTAAATCCATTCACATGTCCAGAACTGAAAATCTGATACAGTTTTTTAAAAATTGATTGTAAACAACAAAATCCAGTCATGGAAATATTTAGGCTAGGAATAAATTGGAAATGTTCAAGTCATTTGTCCTTGATGATGGCTTCACTGCCATAGCGAGGTGTGAAATGACAGAGACTTGCCAGCTCGGCAGGAGGCAGCTGAGTGTGGCTCTCCCTGTGATCCTAATCGAGGCCCAGATATTACAGTCTCACTTCCAGGCGGGACACCTAACGCTGGGCCAATTAGTAATTTGGTATTTCATAAAATTTGGCAGCTTGTGTCTGATGACAAACTGACAAAGATCCTCTCTCCTCCAGGGAAACCTTGGCAGTACAGCAGGGTACACACAGACACACACACACACTGAGAGCTGCTGAGTGTTTCTTCCTAAGCAAAGTGGTGTTGTTGAACATATTGGGAGCACGTAACTCGATTGAAAACAGAAAATGACTTTGGATGCATTCTTGTTTGGCAGCAGATTCAGGTTTCACACAAGCACAAAATGGAAAAATTCTTCCTTCAAGAGGCCTTTTTTATGACATACTGCGCCTTGCTAAACTACTTTTTATATGATTGATGAGCAGTGAAACAGTCCATTAGAGGTGGAGAGGTCATGTTGCAGTGTTAAAACATTGGATTGCCATTATATACACCTTTGACATGCTGCGTACAGTACTGCTTCATCGCTATGGGGACGGCTGTTCTCTTCCAGCTCCCTGAAAGGTCATTATGGGATGGGAAAGCCCAGTTGACCCAAGGCAAAGTACATCATTTGTCTTTTAGCACCAGGAGAACACACCTAACAAAGCAGGCTGACCCCTGTTAGAACGCTGAGGATTTAGATCATTTTTCAAAGCCACATAGGAATTTGCCATCCACTGAAGTCAGCTGTTTTTTATTGGTTTAGACAAACATTTATCTTTTCTTTTTTTTGAATCATTAGTGACTTCAGGTGTTGTGTCTTTAGTGAGGCTATGAAATGATGAAACGTGAATGTATGGAATTGTTTCCTTGTATGACCTGTTTCATCAATAAATTCATATATTGAATAAATTCAGATAGGCTTCCATCTGTGGTAGTACTCTTGTGTCCTTACTTTACTTTTACCTTTATCTCTCTATTTCTCCCTTTCTTTCTGCTTCCTCATTGTTCAACCCCCGACTTTCCATCACACACGCCTTGTAACGTAGGCCATCCACCCTCTGCTCTCACATGGCTGCAGCCTGTCCTAATAAATAATGGGAGGTGTCCGGAGCTCATCATCCCAGCAAATAGGCTGCAATATAATATGCGGTCCACTTCAGATAGGTTGCTACATAATATGTGGTCTGACCTCGGATAGCCACAGCACGGAGGGCTGGCAGCCCATTCATTATGGCTGCAATCGGTTCAGTGGGGGCAGCAAGGTGGCTAGGTGAGGGATACGCTGCCGCTCTCGCAGAGACACGTACAAACTCACCTGCTCTCTCACACACACAATCCTTGTTGTCCTTGGCTAAATAGGAGGTACACAAACAAATATAGAGACCATAGATTTATGAACCCCAAACTTGAATGTAGCGACTTGTATGATTATTTAGTTGTCAGTATTTAAATGAGACAAGATTCACATCTTGTATTTTTTTGAATGTTGAACATTTTAAATCGGTCTTCATGTGTATAAGAAATTTTTTGACATTTTGGGAAATACGCTTACAGTATATTCTTACTAAGATCGATACCACTCCTGTGTGTAGGATACATATAACCCGTCCTCACCAGAAAAGATGCCTTATTGGTCGCCTGTGAAAGCAGCTTCTTACAACCCATATTTACGTTTATTGTTAGATGGTGACCTCTAGTGGTTGTCATAATTCTGAAGGAAGGCGTATAAAGTGCGAGAAAGAGGTTGGGGTGGGTGGCTTGGTCAAACAACACTTCACACAGGAGACGCCACATGAACAGATCGGACATTAAGCAAGTCCTCTTACATGACTGTGAACTGGACTGAACCCAAACATTTTCAACATGGATACCCCTTAAAGTTACAGTGGCTCATAATACCCAAAGAGGACAATGATTTAGCAAAATGATCTGCAGAGAATGAAGTGCTGAGGAGGACATTATTTCGCTATATTATTAGCAACATTAGAGGACTGTAGGCCTACTGGGATTGGGGTCCCGCAGCACCCAACGCAAATCTTGCAGGAGTGGTTGGTTTAAATTTTGCTGTGAGCAGGAGTGAAACCAAAACTTTGACTTATTTAAAGTTTAAGGTTCCTTAACGTTGCGTACTTGACTTACGTCACTTACATCATGTGATTTGTGTAACATAAGTATTTAAACAACTTTTCCTTAACTTAACCAAGTACTTCTGTTTCTTTCGACTAGCTTAATTTCGCATGAAGACTGGAAACAGAGGGACACAGCTTCGGTACAAAGGTTAAAAAAAAAATCCAGAACGTTAAGATAACAAATTAACATGTTATGTCCCCGAAGTAAAATTGAAGTTGTGATTTTACAGGGAATCACTATTTCTTGTCAACTAGTCCTGCACAGTGATTAGCTAGGCTGTTTCCCGCTACCTTTGAGTCTTTATGATAAGTAGTTTTACAGGGGGTTATGTTACTATTGTTACCAGGCAACCATGTGTTGTTTTTACACTTGGGTATATACAAATTGCGTTAATTAGTGAAGTCTAGAGGTGCTGGTAGGCAGATCTTCTTACCTTTGTGCAAAGCCTGGCTAGCCTTTTCCCTTTGTTTCCGTCTTTATGCTAAGCTAAGCTAACAACTGCTGGTGGTACTTTCATATTTACTGTAAAGACACAGCAAGAGTGGTATCAATCTGCTCATCTAACTTGGCAAGAAAACGCTTATTCCCCTAAAATGTATTTCCCAATATGTCAAACTATTAAATAACTATTATATTCCTCTGTATACTAATTTTTCCATCCTTTCTTCTTTCTTTCCCTGTGCATTTTCCATACACATGGACCCATTCTTTTATTCATCTCTTTCTTTATTTCTTTCTTTCCTTCATTACATCTCTCCTCCTTTCCTTCCTTCCTTTCCTCTCCACATCAGCCCCCTCCTCCTACCTCAGACTCATTACACCCCACCCACCCGTATCCCAGCCTCTGCGAGAAGCTCTCCTCATATAATATGATGGCCATCTGCTAGACTGAGCCACGCTTTCCAAAAGCCCCAGGGCTAGATGTTTATCTGTCATCCCCCTCTCAAACTCCTTTAAGAATGCAAAACATATCAGCGATCATCACCACTACAATTAGCACAGGTGCTGCTGAGCTGTAAAGTGATCAGGAGAAATGGGAGGAAACATAATTGAAGTGGATTAGAGCAGAGAGGTGGGAGGGGGGATAAATGAAATAAAAATTCTGGAGGCTTGGACAGCGGCCCTTCTCTATACTGCTGTTTAAAATTCACTGTGCTGTGATTAAAACTGGTGCAGAGCGGTGGTGGAAGTCCTGGCAACGGAGTTTTGGTTTTTAACAGCTGTCTAGTGTTTTTTTGTCCCACTGTTTCCGTGAATGTGGTCCTGTCAGGTTGAAGTAAAAGGGTTGAAGGGTGTGATTGTGCACTGTATAACCAAAATTCAGGGCTTATTATACATGTACCTCATGTATTTTCAGTTTCACCCGAGGAGCTTGTAGTGTGTGCATGTGTGTATGTGTGAACTGTGCGTATGTGTATGTACTATAAAGAGTCTAACACATGACGAACCAAATCTTGTATTCTGCATGTCAGCATCCGCTGACAACATGGCCAGCAAACATTTGTGCACACGCATGCAAAGACATATAGATACTGTACAGACACACACCCGCACATACACACCGTTTTTGGTAGCTTGAGCTGGGCCGAAATATTCCGCTGCAGTCACTCATGAAGAGAAATTCTTAATAATAAATATCCAGCCAATAATGAATGTGCTGCTGGCTGCAGTTGTCTTGGGGGCATAATATCTAATTTCCTCCCAATGTTTCATATCCCTACTCCTGCATGTCGACACAGTCCATCATTACACCCCAATGCAGGTTCCTATCACTTTTATTTATTTTTCAAATCAATATATAAATCAAAGCCTGGACAGATGAGATCCAATAAATTACCGTGTGCCGGACAAATGCGGAATGTTAACTGTGTACCAGGAGAGAAGATTCCCATGGGTGCTGCCTGTTCTGCGCTGTGTGCTAGAGGAAAAATCTACTAAATGTCATATTAAATCAAAGCTAACTTGAATATTACTCAGCGCTGTTTTTAATACAAGTGGAAAAACTCATACAAGGCCTTATCTGAATAAGTTTTGTAGTTTTTATGTATCTTCACTGATGGCCTTTATATCTTATCTTATGTCTCATTTTGTAATTTTTTTTTTTTTCAAAATTAAGAATGAGTCAAACAAGTTGATTGTTGTCTGTTGTGGTCTTGGCAGTTCTATCTCACACAGGCGGAGTCCTCTACTGGACTCTATGGGTACTACCTCCTCCAATCACACGCACGCACTTGCCCACTGAAATTTTATTGTGCACATAGTCGACCAACAGGACGTCGCTATAGATACGTGCGTGACGTATAAATAGCAGTGTCGCTACTGCCTCAGCATCCTTTTTTCTTCAGCAAACGGCTCACTGCTCACTGAAAACCCTGTCCAAGAAGAGCCTGGCCAGCTGGCTCTGTGAGTGAATCTCACAGAGCCAGTCTCCCAAGCCTGTACACGGGCGGGAAAAGACCCACCCTTAGCGGTGCATGCACATTCCACTCGGAAGTGTGGAAGTGTCTACGACTCTTTTTCAGTGGGGTGTGTGTCGAAGAGATCTGCACAATGGCATCTTGGCCCTTACTGTGCCCGTTTGTGCGTTTCTATCTCTTGGATATGTCGGGCTCCTTCTCGGGATCCAGCTCGCAAGTGCAACCTAGGATCTGAAAAGTGAGGATCTGGTGACTACTGGGTGTAGAGGGGGAACATACACTGGCAGTGCCTGACGTTTCAGTGAGAAGTCAGGGCAGTGCAGGTGTAAATGGTCAGGCCAAGCCCCTATCGGTCCAGCAACCTTCTCAGGGGTGTCCCACTTCTGTCACTAGGTGATGTGGTGGTCGGGGCTTTGGCCGGCCTGTGGCCCGACCGGGTTGGTGCGGTGGACTTTGGCTTGTCGCGGCTAGGGTGGACAGTCATCGGGCTCCACCCACTGTACCCATAGAGTCCAGTAGAGGGCGGAGCCTGTGTGAGATAGAACAAAGGTTACGATATGGTAACCCTAGTTCTATAAGCACAGGCGGAGCCCTCTACCGATGAGCCCTGCCACTCTGACGACGTCTGCTGAAGAGGCAGTCGGATGCTGAGGCAGTAGGGACACCGCTATTTATACGTCACGCACGTATTGGTAGCGATCTCCTATTGGTCGGCTACGTGCATGATAAAATTTCAGTGGGCAAGTGCGTGTGTGTGATTGGAGGAGGTAGTACCCATAGTAGAGGGCTCCGCCTGTACTTATAGAACTAGGGTTACCATATCGTAACCTTTGTTCCCGGAATGTAAGAACAGCATTTGCACTGAAGTCGTCTGGCAGATCCCATTTTGCATCCCTTCCACCTGGCACCCATAGAAATTGAATTGGGTGATGCACAATAGGGCAGTGGAGCACTGATCGTCTGTATAACAGCCACAGTGTGTGAGTCACCCCCTTCTATTCCAAGCTCAGCCAAATGGAAAAATGGGAGGGTTAGGGAAGAAGGGGAAGAAACGGGGGCAAGAGGATAGAGAACCAGGTGAAATGAGGGTCGGCATCTTCATAAACCTGCAGCTGCCATGTTGAATCCTCACTGCAGGCTCACGTAGGTGCAGGAGGTTAACCAGTTAGCTCGGGCGTAGACCCATAACTTGAAGGGCGGGCTCAGAGGGCACACACACAAACACACAGCTATACCTGAGTAGCAATCATTGCTATCAGCAGGGAATATGCTACCATCAGGCCCCATAACGTCAGAGTACACCTTGGCGCTGACACCACATGGCATGCATATGTGCAGAGGCAGCGTGAGGCGATGCCTGGCCAGGCAGCTGCAGGGGTTTGAAGGAGATTCCCATTGACAGTGGTCCAGTGGGGGGGGGGGGAGACCTCCACCACAAAGTGAAACAGCGGGCCTTCTTCACTACATGGTAGGAACACAAAGAGAGAAGCAGAGCCACAGGGGCACTGAGAATGAGAAGAAAAGACTAAAGGATAAAAGAAATGTCAGCTGGTGTGTAACTAGTTGGCATACTGCATGTTAAAATGCTCAAATTAGTCTTTCAAAAAAATCAAGTGTCCAACCTTGTTAAAGGATGGTTTGTATCAGCCATGTTACTAACATTGTTATACAAAGACAGATATACTATATGATTGCACAATGTTTTATTGGAAAATATTTTACAATATAAAAGTCACATTTGGCAAGAACTGGAATTACCTTAGGAAGCTCCAACTTAGTCCGTGACATAGAGTCCACGTTAGGGATGCAACTAACGATTTGTTTCATTATCAATTAATCTGCTGATTTTTTTCCTCAATTAATCAATGAATCCTTTGGTCTACAAAATGTGAGAAAATGTCCAAAAACCATCAGAGTTTTTTCAGAACCCCAGATGACATCATCAAATTGCTTGTTTGTTGCAGTCCAAAATCCAAAGATCAACTTTATCACACACAGTAAAACAAAGAAAATCAGCAAATCCACAAGAAGCCTGAATTTAGGACTACCATTATACTGAATGCTATAAGAATGATCTCACAGGATACATTTTTAGCAAATTACCTTTTTCTTACATTTTTCCAATGAGTTTGAAGTCTCTTCGTTCAGCTCTGAGCAGAAAATGGTCTCATGCCACTATTACTTTGCCTTCATTTCATTTTGAATCATCTTGTATTGATCAGGCCACTGTCAGCAACATTTTGTATCAGTTGAGGATCAAGGAACCACCATAGCTTACTGATCTCCATTGGGCACTTCTCTTCATTTAGCCTCCTTACCAAAATGTAAGAAGTCAGGATCGGTGACAAGGCAATACCTCTTGCAGTCAGCATTAGTGTGGGTGAAAACGTGTTGGTCAAGGCTTTTTGGAAGGGTGGATATTTCACGGCATGAGACTTAAAAGTAGTCCCTTCAAGCTTTACACCACCATAGCTTTGCTCAGTCTTGAGATCACATTCGTAACGGGTCATATGGAGCACCGATATGACCATGATGCCTTCAAACAGTTGGTGCTCCAGACAGTTTCTATGTTGCATATGCTACTGATACTTTATGCGAAGATGATCCTTTTTAGGATTTATTCCTGTAGTCATCCGATACAGTGGTTTATGAAACCCTAAGCCTTTGATATTACATGTTAAACTGGAGGTGAAATATGTACTGTTACTTTTTTTATTAACATTGTGGGCATAACTTTGTTCAAATGTGGTATTCATAAAATAGGCTAAATAAATGTCTGATCAAACATCACAAAATACAAAAAACCTCCAACTATGTGACGGTTTCAAACAATTACATACAGTATCTTTTAACGCTACACTGGGAACCACGATCTCATTTAAAAACAATAGAAAAGCAGAAGGCAGTTGTTCCAATATGGAGAATATAAAGAATAAATAATCCAGTTGTCTGCAGCGCCCAACGCAAAGCAATTTAACGCATCAGTGGCAGCCGCCTATTAATTTCCTTTAGAAGGAGAGAGGGGGCAGGCTGGGAGCTCTGATTGGAGGGACAACACAGCCGCATCATGTATCACTTCAGAGCCAAACAAGACACAAACGCAAATAAATGCATAAATGCACACTCACACACACACACGGATCCACACACGCAAACACATACATGTCATAGTTGTAATCGTGCTGTTGTTTCCCACAATGTCAGTGGTTGAATGGGTGCGAGGGGGCACTGTATGCCTAATGAAATTAAAAAGGAAAGCTTACAGACAGAGGGGCCCATATGTGACTCTTGTCCTTAGGGTGTTGCATCAATAATAGGCCCCCGCAGGCAGGACGTCCCTGCTTCTACTATGTATTTGCTGGAAATCCCAGTTCACTTTAATAAGGTACCCAGCTTCCGACCCCTCCCCTCCTTCCCAAATAACTAAAGAGGGCGTGGCAGCACCAATATCACTGGCACTCATCCAAATAACAACATGGGGAGGGGGGGGCTTGATACTATAAATTTAGAGGTATTTGGACACAGGCCACCATCAGTCCCAAACGTCCATTGTGGTGGCAATAAGCATGCAGGGGCCAGTGACAAATATATGATCTTAAAAACATCATAGCTGGTGTAGCTGGTGAACTTCTTCCAATGTTTCTTTAATTTCAATATAGAAAAATAAATGTGTTCCCCATCCCACAAGCCAAATTGTTACTTCCTCCTGTATAATGCTGCTATCTTTATGAAAAGTTTTAAATATTTGCCTAGAAAAGAATTCTGTTTACCAGTGGCATAACAATTCCTCATCCTTGGTGGTAAACAGCAACACTGGACCGTCTCTCTGCCACTCTGCTAGCTATTCATTTGACCTGTCTCGTGGAATCAGTGTTTTGTTTGATGCATGGTTTTTCATTATCACTGCGGCCCATCATTACTTTCCTCTTATTATAGTCTGGGGGACATTCAAGACAGTTCAGAAGAGCTGTGGATGAGGGACAACACACACACACACAGTCATTCCTTTCTTTTGGGGGAGAAAAAAAATGTGCCCCACAGACATAATGTCTGTGTTTTCCTGCAATTAATTAATGGGTCCCCAGCTAGTTAGCAGTAGGCAGCACTTGTTTCACCGTGGCGACTGAGTGAGGGCGAAAGGGGTTGGAGCCAGGCTCGCCTCGGTAGCTGCAGGCTTTTAGTTGTGAGCCACTGGATTTGGACTATTTTTAACGAAATCCTTTTATGGATAGATAAATCTGATTTTATGCAAGAAGAGTCTCCTGGGTTTCAATTAACTGGGGGTCACGCTGCAGATCTATCACAAAAAGAAGGAGGGAAGTGGAGAGAGAGAGAGAAAGAAAGGGAGTGAGAAAGAGATAGAAAAGAAAGAGAAAGGGAAGAGGAAAGCCTTTAATTAATAAGGTCTAATTAAACATTTGTGAAATGCATTATCTGCACTGGTTTTTTTTTTTTTTTTTCACGAAGAGCCAAGGTTGCCTAATTGTTAGTTTGCCCCCCCATCTCTTACAAGTTGTTTTGTGGTTACATCATGGTTGTTAATAATGCAAAAGAGCTTTGGAGTGTCTTTTAACTGCAGTTTGTCTTTCCAGAATTCAATTTAAAGAAAACTTGTAATACTTATAATTAGGAATGTTTCTTGCCCTTCAACTGGAGTCCTCTGAGTTCCTCTTGAAAACATTTGACTAACTGCAAAGATTAGGTAGTGGTGGTGGTGGTTGGAGGGGGGCACTTCTACAGGAGAAACTGGAAACTAATTTGATTCCTAAAACATGCAAGATGACAGCTTCCCGCTGCACGGCGGAGGTAGATTTGACTTTGAATCATGACGCACTGTTTAATCACGGGCCACGAGGCATTGCAAGTTGCTAGACCTGAGGAGAGTCACATAAAGAGTGTCAAGCATGCGGGGCGAGAGATAGAGAGAGACAGAGAGAGGGCGAGAAAATCCATAACGGATTAAACAGTGTTTGGTCAAAACACACAGCATGATATGTGCGTCTATCACCTTACCGCTCTCTCTGTCTCATTGCGATGCATATTTCTTCCCAGCCAGCCCGCTCTCTCATTGTTAAACTACCCACAGGGCACTTCTTAATGTGAAGTTGATCTCAGGTTGTAGTCGCTTATACGTGCACACACACACACCAATTCAACACAGCACACTCCACCCCCATTGCTGCCATGACATTTCTCTCCCCATTCAATTCCCAGCGTGTGCAGAAGGAGCAAAGCGTATTATGTCCATCTTTTTTCTCTCGCTCGCTCTCTGCATAGTGGGGGAAATGATTCAGTTCATCAGAGCGCAGAAATACGCTCTCACACTTTTGGCTGAAATGCACACATGCTGGACCAACACAGGTATACAGTATTTGATGATGCGAGTCACATAACTGAGCTAACACAGCCTGTACATACGCGCAGACACTCACACACACACACACAAACGCTGATTAGGCAGGTAGGTTGACTCTTTCATTACCTTTTATTATCTTGATGACACAGAACACTCCAGTCTCCATCACACAAGTATGAATATCCTAACTAGCTGGAAGGGGTGGGCGTGTTTATACCTAAACTATCAATACTTTTGAGTATGGATACTAGCATCCAAAAACTGATGTGTGTCGCTCTTCTATGTTGTACCCATGCTTATTTAAGAGTCGAGAAACTGTCTCCACAAACATTTTTTCCTTATCATCTTCCAAACATTTCTTATTCTCCATTAAAACTGCTCTGTATTTCATCATGCTTGTTGCCTTGTGGTTAAAGCAGCTATAATCAATGTTTTTTAGACTAACAGTGGATCACATGACTACTTGTATGTAAAAGTACTACAGAGCTCTGTAGCTTCTTTCAGCTGATTGTTTTTGTTTTCCAGCCTGCAACTTTACTGTTCTGGATCACTCTCGTTGCTCCACCACCCTCAAGTGGCGTTTTCAGTGGCAAGCTGGCAGGTTTTCAGTGGCAAAATCTCAAAATCTCAAAATCTCTTTTCAGTGGCAAAATCTGTAACTGGTGAACATAGTGGAGCATTTAGCATCTAAAGAGCCAGATATTTTCCTCAGGCTAAGAGGGACTGAAGGTTGGACTTCTCACCATCTGTCTGGCTGATCTGTTGAATGTGTAAATGGACAACTTTTTGCTAGCAAGTTCACCTAAACGGTGATACCAGTGTTATATTCATTTCCGCTGCCCAACAGTTATTGCAGGTAGCAATACAATATTTTAAATGTAATCATAGGCATGTAGCCTCTTAATGATACAGTCATCTCATAAATCATAACTGGTATCATAACTATTGGTATCCCCCCAACACTTTCCACTTTCACACTGAAACCACATTTTGTGATATCGCCCACCCGAAGTGATCAGATAGATACAAGGCAGCTAGATGGTGTGTGTGTGTGTGTGTGTGTGTGTGTGTGTGTGTGTGTGTGTGTGTGTGTGTGTGTGTGTGTGTGTGTGTGTGTGCTTGAAGAAGGTGGCAACTCCTCACATCACTGGTATGTAGCCTGGTATGGTTGTGTGTGTGGTCAAAAGTTTGCTCTTTTGTGCCTTTAATCCCACCTAACAGTGATGTCACAGTGCACTGACCACACCCTGGAGTACACTTGTACATCACTGCAGCAGAAAGAAGATTTTTTAAGAGAGTGTTAAGTTATGATTTAAAACACCAAACAATTTGTGTAAAAGTGACTTGTCTGCTTACTAAGGCAGACACCTGTCATTAAAATGTTTTACGCTGCTGCCTAATCCCCCCTTCACCAGTTTTGCCTCCTCACTTTTCTCTTTTTTCACACCTAGATAATGCTCTCTATTCCTCCCACCCTCCATTTCTCTGCGGTGCCCTTACCTCCCCCTCCCCTCAAATCACCCTCTCCTATATTAAGCTTGTCATCTCCAGTTCCAAGGTGCTCTAAGTGGTGGCAGTGCTAAGGTGCTAGCAGGTCGCTGTCTCTGTACCAAGCGTGCTCAAAGAGCCAACCTAACTAATTAGAGATCCGACCCTTGATGAGTGCTCTCTCTCACATACACTATCTCTCTTTCTCTCTCTCTCTCTCTCTCTCTCTGTAAGCATGTGTATCTGGGCCCAGAAATTACTTAATATGATATATTAACATATTTCTGGCAGGACTGGCAGGAGGAGGGTGCTTGTTGGAGACAAATTATCCAAATTAATTTCTAATTTAAAATCCTATGCCTTTTATTATAAGCTGTGGGCACCCTTGCTACCAGAGACACAGCAGGAAGAGGGAATAAAGGCAGATAGAGAGCAGTAAGAGAGGAGTGAAGTCAAGGATGGAAGGAGGAATAAGAGGGTGATTTCACAACTTAGGCTGTTTTTTTGCCCACAAACCAGATGAATAAACGGAGGCGGATATGAAGACACAGGAAGGATTTAACTGTACATGGCCGACTGAACTCAGCCCAGCTTAATTCAGCCATGAGAGAACATCCCCAGAGAGGAAGAAGAGAAAGAGGAAAATGGGTCCAAAAGTTTGAGGCATACTTGGATCTCCCCTTTGCCCTAATTATTGGCCTCACATACTCACTAAGCCTGGGAGGGAGTAGAAGCCAGCAGCCACAACCATGGGTCAATCTTCGAGAAATTGTTATGAATCTGCATACAATAGCCCTGGGTGCTCATGGGAAATGTAGACCTGGAAGCATGTCCGCGTGTACTGGAGGTCTTCAGAAGCTGAAAATGACCAATTAGGCCGTCTTATTTTGGCCAGAGATAATGCAGGAATCGGTCAACATCTTCTGTTCATAATTTATGCCTATTACTGAGGATTAGCTGCAGCTCATCCTTTCAAGGGCTTAGCAGCTATGCACAGTTAAATGATTCATTGAATCACAAGGCATGAATTGTAATTACTGCACCGATTTGTAAAGGAATTCTATTCTAGATAGTTAGAAGAAATGTAAAAAAGTACTGTTGTGTAACATATAGGTCAACAGGCATGTGTTATACTTTGATTTTCATAAAACAACGCTCTCGTCTGGAAATCAAGTTAAAATGGAAAACTGACAGAGCCGGCATGGCTCCACTGAAGGTATTATTAAGCATTGTGATATATTGTTCTGAGTCTACCTCCTTCACTGTCATATAAGTGCCAGTTTGCATTTGTTTTACAGCGTGTTCATTCTCACATTGAACATGAAACAGGAGCTCTGGATGATGAGGTTGTGTCTGGAGTCTGCATCACAATGTTTTACCCATTTTAAGACATGATAGTAAAAATACTTATTTATCGTCATTAACCAAAAGATAATGGACCAACATTTCAGCATCATAATAGCAAATCTCACTTACTGGTTACTGCTCTATGGTTTGCTCTCTCTGAAACCAACTGTGAGCAAAATCTAAACTGCAAATATTTCCCCTTTAAAGACTAAAATAAAGGACAACATTGTTTACTGTACAGTAAAACCACGCACTTCTATAGTGGTTACATCAGCATGTAAATAGCGAGTGTATCAGTTATTATATTCCTTGTTAAGCTATTATCCACTGACGCACCACGCGACACACATGGACTTGTAACGGCATGTTTAATCACCAATCTACCCAGGAGCCTACAGCTTGTTTCAACTAATATCAAATAATAGCACAGCTCACCGTGCAATGAACAAACACCCGCTTCCCTACACAAAGACATGCATACACAGCCTCGCTGCTACACCCTCCAAACATGGCACTGCAGCATAGCGGACACGGACATGTGTCTTCTGTTTCGGCTCTTGGGGACGAAGAGGTTTGTGGCGCTTGTGTTTCAGCTGGGTTTTTTTGCTGCAACTCTGGGTAGTGTGTTGGCTCGGGGAGAGGCACAGCGCTGTAATTAAGGACAGAGGGAGGAGGATGTTCGTTAGATGTAGTGTCCTCATTAGTCTAAGTTCCACCCGGAGGTGGTGCTGAGCAACGAACACCTAATGAGACGCATATTGTAATGAAAGCAGGGAACCAACAACCGCCCAGATACAGGCATGTGCTCGCAAATTGGGGTGTGAGGAAAGACTTCTAAGACGTACTGCACAATGTATATTTCTTGCTCTGTAGGGTATACAGTATAATTTATATTATATTCATGGAGCAGGTATGGGATGATGACTTTTAGGAATATCCTAAACACCCTAACAACACTGTGACTTTGGTCACATTTAAATGTGCATCAGTGCATCAATATTGTGTTATGTGACGAGCTGTCTGAAGTAAGTGAGCACTACTACTATTTCTACTTCTACTTTGTCACTTTTTGTTTTCTCTTTCACTTCAATCTATTCATTTAGGCCTCACATGATACCAGGCTACAAATCACTATTACATACTGTATAAGCGGCCAGCCAGCCATACAGACACTGTAGGGGCTCACCTGCCCTGTGGCTAAAGACGACTGTAGCTACTGTATCCTGCACACACACACACACACACACACACACACACACACACACACAGACAAAATGTTTCACAGCACGCTTCTCGCCACAAGTACTGAACAGGTAATCTCACTTAATCATCTCAGAGGTCACCGCAAAGCGAGGTGGGACGATAATTGCTGTGCTGAGCAGCAAAAAGTGAAGGATTGCAGGGAGGGAGACAGGGAGAGGGAGGCTGAGATGAATAGAAGAAAGAAAGGGAAGAACAGAACTGAGTTAGGGAGAAAGGGGGACCATGTATGTGTGTGTTTGATTGCTAGAGGGCAGATTCAGAGACAAAGCATACTGGCGCTGCAAGGACAATTGTCAGCCCTGATGCTTCGACAGGAAATACTCTGATGGGAAATTATATAGTTATTAAAACTAGTTTCTGATTTTTTTTGTGGTGTGGATTATTTCCAACAAACACTTTTCTTTATCCAACCAGCAGTCATTATATTACTTTTGCGTAGTGCAGTTAAACTCCAGTTAAAAAGGCATAATGAGCAAATATGACAGCTATACTAGATATGTGATTAGAAAAGACAGAAAGGAAGAAAAAGATGCAACAAGAGGGGAGAGTAATGTGAAGGAATAACAACGGCAGAAGGAGAGAAACGGAGGGAGGGAGAGTGACAGCCTCTATCCCACCGGGGACTAACAGGGGCTGGCCTCCCTCGGCCTGTGACAGCCAACCAAACAGGTACACTGTGAGATGATTTAAGGTGATAATAACCTCCACTTTAGCGGATGGATGGTGGCCCTCCCGTGGCTGTTGATGCTTAATGAATGAAACATTAGTAAACACTACTAAAAACATGATTAGAGAGCCCCCCCCCCCACCCCACCCGCCAACAGCAGGCGAAAAGGAGAGAGTACACAAATGTGTCTTCAGCATCACCATCATCATCAACAACCCCCCCCCCCCCCCCGCCGCCCACACACACACACACACACACACACCACCCTCGCCTCCCTCTTGTCAGTCTCCATGGATTGTCCAATTCTTTTATTCCTACTCATCACTTTTGAATAAAAGATGAAAGAGAGGAAAGGGGATCTTAGGAGGCCAGTGTGTGTGTGTGTGTGTGTGTGTGTGTGTGTGTGTGTGTGTGTGTGTGTGTGTGCGATTCCTGCTGTCTTCTGGGTGTTGCCACTAGACCAAATGATATGTGTATGAGCAAAGTGTACCGCCTGCAGATATGCACAAAGTGCCTTTATATAGGCAATGAGACAAAGCTCTCCAGAAACGAGGTGAAAAGAGGCAAGGACTCACTAAAATAGATATGCACTGTCACTGCCCTACCTACCAGTCAGCCTCAGTTAAGGGGTAATGGAATACACCCTAGACTGCAGTAATCCATGGGCAAGAAAATTAAGACTATATTATAGTACCTGTTGCATTACTCATTCACTCCTCAATTTCGGTAAGAAGTGGAAAAACAAGTTTTCAGTCTCTAGTTCCTAGAGGTGTACTTCACTCAAAAATCTAGTGAGTCATTTTGTTATGTATTTTCTTTATGTGTAAAACACTACTTGGCAATAAAGCTCCTTCTGATTACATTGCTTGTTGTTGCTCTGCAAAAGTACATACCATAAACACATATCTATTCATGGTATGTTCCCAGGGGTTTGGTTTCATTTCATGATGTGTGGTTTAGCTGCAACCTTATCACCACACAAGAATGCCAGTGAAATCCATGATTACATTTACTGATCATGTATTTCGTGTCCAACGTTTTGAGAATTCTCGCTTTCTACGGTATCTGAGTATAGCAGTAACGTTATCGTTTAATTTTAGGGAAAGCATGCTGCAAATATGGCACATTATTTCCTGCAGTGGCCCTAAACTTGCCATTGGATGTACCTTAAATCGTGAGGTGCAGAATCTTTCAATATGAACATAATCCCTTGGGATATTGGGACTGTTTAAATTAAAATTAAAGAATGATTGTTACAGAATGACAGTATTCATTTGTATGATGCTTTGTTGCGTTACTACTAGGATGTGTTTCTCCAGATTTGGTATATCTTTACTGTGTCACAGCATTGTATACTCACATGCACAAACATACAGTAACCTCAATGCCTCCTCTACACAGACACACAAACACAGTCACGTCCATCGAAGACTATAAACTGCAACCTGGCTTGGTGTGCAACAAGGTCGGCAGAAACAGCAGTTTACTGTCACCAAGGGGAAACGCCAGAGTTCTATCGTTGGCTAACAACACTAAATAGGACAACAGCGAGTCAGAGGGGACACAACTAGAGGAAGTGCTCACTCACCTATTTCTAATCATGGACACGTCTTTGGCAGAGATGGAGGGACACACAAGGACACCCAAACAGGCCAGACCTATCTTTGACTCCGAAAGGGACGAGAAAAACAAACAAGGGCAGAGAGGAGACAGGGTGTACAAAAGAGTTTGGTACATAAGGAGTGGTAGTGGTGAAAGCAAGAAACCGAACATTTATCCTCATAAAAGTAATTATATATCTGCTCATTTACTATTACACTATTTTACAATCAAAATATAAAACCAAAAGTAGAGGAACATTTTCTTGGACTTACTAACACATCTTTTAGATTGGTTACTATCTATGGCTCTTCTAGGTTTTTGTGTGGATGAGACTGTTGACATGTTTATCATAATTAGTTAATGTGTAGAAGAAGAGTGCCAGTGCACTAATATGGTCCCCGCATACACCTAATATGTGATTATTTATGGTTTAAGGCGCTCACTCTTCATGGCTCCTACCCAAAAATGTCAAGATCACTTTTTGGTTATACAGACACTCTGGAGACAGATGTGAAAGTCTCAAGTTAGGCTGAATTAGCATCAAATCCATTAATAACATCAAAGATGAAAGATAAATTTCCGCTGAACATTGATGGTTACCATAATGTTCATATGTATAACACAGTGTGACTTCAGAGTCAAATTAAGTTCACTGGGCTAAATTATGCCAGGCTGAATTTACCCATTTATATGACTCTTTTTATGGCTGATTCAAAGCCGCCTAGCTAATCAACGCTCTATTACAAAGCTTCTCCATGGCGGCAGTTTGATTGGCTTCAATTTACATAATGGTGGAACGCTGAGAAAGTGAGGGCTCAACTGCTTCCCATTTCTCTGCCGAGCCGATTAGATAGGTTTATGGATTTGAAACATGTGCGAGGCATTGATTTTATTTATTTCATTATTCATTCATTGGTCTATTGCACCCGGGAACAAGCAAGTTGTCGGCCTGCGACAATCATGAGGGGAACATTTCTCCCGTCCTGGACTACGCTTAGTGCCAGAATCCAATTTGTGTTGGGAATGAGAAAACTGTTTCATCTGCAGGTGTAGACCTCTGAAAGTGACAAGGATACACACATACACACAAACACACACACAGGGATACACACATCAGTATTGGTAACTCATTACATGTTATTTGGACATTTAAATGAGCAACCACTATAACAAGCGAGTAACTGATAAGGACTACGTAGAACTTGATCATTTTGCTTCTTACATTGCTCCCTTTCTGATGTGTTATCTTTATTCTATCCTAAGTATTATTTTGATTTATCTGTGTTGGTCTTGATATGGGGTTAGGGTTATGCTGCTGAGAAACAGCTAGAGCTCAAACAAGAGTCCACAGCCATGCTAGCGGCTCTGTGAGACTGTAGGTTACTTAGGGACAGCTTTGCTTTGAGCTAAATGCTACATGCCATGCTGACATGCTCATAATAACAGCACTAAAATGCTGATGTTGATCAGATAATGTTTACCACAATCACAATCTCAATTTAGCATGTTAGCATGCTGACATTTGCTAATTAGTACTAAACACAAAGTACAGCTGAGGCAGGCATGTGGTCGTAGGCAACGTAGGCCTACTGGAAAGTTCAGATACCACCAAGTTATTGAATTTGTCCTGATGAGAGTTTAAATTTTTTGTCTGTAAAATACAGGACAATTTTACACCTATTAGCACAAACAATTTTATTTAGTTGTACTAGCTGCTTTATTAGTAGCCATGAAGTGTGTCAAGTGATTTGCCTTTAAGTATAATTATCTTTTCTTTTTTTTTAAATGACCGGTATTTTGAAAAATCATACACCCAGTTAAGAAATGATCAGTATTGCTATCCGTATCGCTAAAATTGTAACAAAAAGTATTGGTACAATATCGAATTTAAAAAGTTTGGTATTGGAGAACATGAATGCCTGGACCAGTTTTCATGGAAATCCATCCAGTAGTTATTGAGATAGTTCACTGGACTAGACAGTGGTGGACCGAGCCATCCACAGAGTCTAAAAATTAACTTAGAGTTAACTAAGAGTTTAAGTTGTGACTATCCACGAACTGCTGCTTACATGTAATATTTAGCACCTGTGTAAAATCCATTAAGAAGTCTGTTGCTCAATCGAGGGACATTTTAGCAGAAAACTGTTTCATCTGGGGTCTAACAGCAGGTTTGAACTACACTACTTCCACATTGTAATATGCCTCTTAAGCAATACGGCTTAAAGAAACGATAAAGATAAGGTGCAGTCGCTCCTGTTGCAGATGGCCTTTTTATGCAAGATGGAGTTTCTGCTACTACAGCTGCTACTACAGTGTTTATTGTGGACCAGTAAAGAAAACTGGGTTAGAGAGATAATATTTCAACAACACAGTGGTCTGAACATAAAATACAGTGTGTGTGTGTGTGTGTGTGTGTGTGTGTGTGTGTGTGTGTGTGCGTGTGCGTGTGTGCGTGTGTGTGTGTGTGTGTGTGTGTCACTAGCTGCCAGAGGCACCCCAGCAGGAATCTCTGCAGTCAAATGATTTCACATTCCCTTTTCTCCTTGGCTGCCTGTGCTGCCATTTACAAAGAGCACCAACAGAGGACGGTCATATGTGCCTACAACACACACACACACATTACATGCACAAACTCAACTTACACACACGCACAGTGTCAAAGGCATAAGATACACACAGGCACAGTTGTCTTTGATTGTATTGTTAGAAGCCTTGTGGCAAAGAGTCCACTGTTTCATGAATAAACAGATGAAATTAAGCCATGTCCACACACAGTCACAAACTAATATCAAAAATAATAACGTTTTATCATTACAAATCATCTGTCTAAAGTTATGGTTGTTCCTCATCCAACTTGAGCATCCTATGTGAGCCTATAAAACTTCAATCTCTTTGGAACCCCTTTAGGTGTTTGTTTAACTCGTTTAATCTCTTTCGAAAGGATCTCTGCATTTCACCACAGCACACACATTCGTACACATGCACACACATGTGCACACTGCATCAAAGAGGGGCGCCCCTAACCCAGCACCTCTCCTTTGGTCTCTGTCTCATGAGCAAGCCTGAAAGTCACATGGCGGGGGATATTAAAACAGGAGAAGAAGAACAAGAAGATCAAAATTACCAGAGCAGCAGCAAAGCTGGGGGCGCAAAGCCCAGATTTGTTTCCCCTTTTCTCCCTCTCTCTTTTACCCTCTCATCTGACGCCACATGAAGCCTGGCGCAGGTAACTGCACTTTTTAATGATGCCATTTGCCTAATGCCTTCTTGTGGTTGTCAATCTATCTCACATTATCCCTCATCTCGCCTGTCTTACTGTATCGCCCGCTCCCCTTGACTCCGGCACACCAAAGAGCAAGCAGCCTCGCCTGAAACATTGCTGCAGCGGCCCATTAGGAGCATCCCCGAGACTAATTGGTGGGAGACACCACGTAAAAGGCGAGGAGGAAACAACAACAAGCAACAACAAAAACAGGGGCGAAGAGGACGGTGATGGGCATACCTTTTATCCTGCCTCTTTCCCAACTTCCCCTTTCTGCTGATCCGGGAGGTTCCACCAGGGCACAAATTGGGATGAGGGAGAGACTCAAAGCGGAAAATCTGTTAAGCCATAAGTTGACAGCTCATGTTCAAGCTCTCTCTGTAGCTTTCTCTTAGTCTCTCCTTCTGTCAATGTACTGAATCTGTCCTTGTCAATCTCCTCTGTACCCTCACACTTTGTCTTAACCTCTCTCCATCTATCCATCTGCTTTGGACTCTCTACCTCCGTCTACCGTCATTTCTTCCTCATCACATCCCTCTAAGGTGTCTACTCTCAAACATGCTGTCTCTTGCCTCATATCTACCATTATGTTGATGCAACGCTGAAACAAGTCAGCTGACAGTGTGGTAGCTTGCCTTGAAACAGGATGATAATTGGTGATACCATTCCACGTGTGCATCTTTTTTCAAGGACTGTCTGATAACACATGTATCCAAATATTGCCACGCAAGCATGTTCAATTTTTCTTCAGTGCAGCGTTAGCATTGTTTGTGTATGTCAAAATGGAGGAACACAAAAGGCCACCTGTTCTAAAGTGAAAGAGGGAGCAGATTTATCAGGAGAGCGTACAAGTCTGGTTTCACACCTGTACACCTGACTGAGGTGTTGAATGCAAACATGTAGACATGCAGAGCAAACACATACAAACCAACTTATTTCTTCATTTTGGTATTTCAAATTTACACAAAGCCTTTGTTTCTCCCATGCACAAACTCACAATGGGTGCGTGCAACTACACACACTTGAAAAACATTCACACTCGTACCTCTCTACCACAAACACACACGCACGCACCTTTCGTCTGCACCACACCTGCAACACACACGTATCTAGCACACATTTCCTAACAGAGGCTTTTATGACAGGGCTGGGTGACATGAAGTCCACTGGATGAATAGCTTGATAGCCCCAGGCGGGCGAGGGGAAAGGATAGGCCGTAAATAGGATTGAAGTTTAAATGGAATAATGCGGCCTGGAAAAGAGCTACGGCCTGGAGTGGGGGCAAACCCAGAGGTAACACAGAGGTGACGAGTTCGCCTGGAGAGCGACTGAACAATAATAAGACTTTTTTTGGATGGATGGAAGTGAGAAGAAAGAGGTGTTTGAGACAAGTTAGAATATAAAATAATGGCACGGTCAGGAGTGCAGATGAGGGATGTTGGTATAGTCCTAGCAAACAACTGAAACCAGTGCCTTTGATAGTTTTCAGTTTCATTCACAACTAATATATTTTGCAGTTTTACTGTATAGGGATCAATATAGAAGACAAAGAAAAAATAATAGCATAACTAACATGATTTGAAAGAGGAAGGAAAGGTTTTTCTTTGGAGCTGATGAGTGGACAGCCTGGTGTTTGAGTATGGGTGTGATCCCAGTAGGCCCACATTAAGAACAGAGCACTGCCTTCGTTACGAGTCATTAGACAGCCTTAAAGCTGATGGCATGGGCAGGGAGAAGATTAATAAGTATCCAACAAGGAGGCCATTTGCAGGATGTCTGTGTAACATTTGCATGCATTATGCCGTATACTTGACCAAACAATCAACTGAACATCACCTATGGCTGCACTAATTGTGGTATGTACTTGTTTATAATGCACTTTGCAGTGGATGGATGCATGGATATTTGAAAAACATAAGATTACTAATGATGGGTGCAGTGGAGGCAGATATGGGGATAAATACCAAGCAATGACTGAATGAATGTCGGGTAAATAGCTTCGAAATGTTATTGTTTTTTGCAGTTATGCCAAGGTGGGAGCTGGGACTTGGTGTGTCTTGGTGTGATATTTTTTCTTTTGCATGACTTTACATACAGCAAATAATTGACAACCAAAAATAATTGCAATTTTCCATAAACTACAAACACAGACCTTTGCATGTAAGCCCACTAATCTGGATCTTCCCCTCTTTCCTCTGCTCTCTCTCCTACTTACATCGATAAACAGCAAGCATAAAAGCCATTATGGGTGCTCCCCCAACAACTGCAGCTCGGGATAAGCTTCACAGTAAATTAGCTACAATTAGCGCTGCAGCAGACATCGAAGAGACCATCCCCCGAATGCTGTTAAATGCCCACCCAATCATATCTGAGTTAGTACAGTCCACTGGATCATTTCTCAAATCAATGATCTCAGTAAGTGCTTGGTAAAAAGGCCTCCTATGCCTGATCAGTTAGATGTGGACAATTAGACTGGAGTTAGCGGACAGCCTTGATTAGCACTTCGCTCCGGGGCAATGCAAGTCATTTATTATGCAATGCTGCACCAAACCACCTTGGTACACAGTGACAGCAGCAACGTATACATCATGGCATGCAGGATAAATGTGTTTTATTTAAGAATCTTCACTGGAACTTCCAACATTTGTTTTACAGTCAAACCCCAATTTATTGTGTCTTTTAGTCGTGTAGCAGTTCTGTTCTTCTTGCTGAGTATACTTGCTTTCTAACCATTGTGTGTTTATGGTGGAGCTGTCAAACTGATGCTACAAAACAGACAAGCAAAAATGTAACCAGAAATGTCTAGGTCATGCAACAGTTTCAGGCAATTTGAAAAGCAATGTCATTTTGGCAGTTTTGCTATTAATTGTGACCAACCTCAGCTTTCATTTTACTTTTGTTTCACCAAGTGAACTGTGTCTCCCTTACCATTTACCATGTCTTTAATTACAGTAATGTACTGTACCTTAAACAGCACATATATTTAAAAAGGAGGAGGGAATGTTATCATATCACTCATGTACTGCAGAGTGATGTCTCTGCAGAATAACAACGTGCGTTCAAGTTCAAACCTGCACTATGCTCACTCAACCATGCCACTCAATGCCACCCACTGCTACCAGGTAATAGTTCTGGTGCCCAAGCAGCATCAGCCAGTCCTCACCTCCATGAAATTAAGCATAAAACATTAATAGAGGCAGATTAGGTCTTAAAACCAGATTAATGTAGCATGAAATGCTGCAGCCATGCTCTAGCAATCAGAAGCTCTGAGAACTGACCTATTTTACACCGACTGCATCCGAAGTCTCTTGGTTCTTGAAGCAACACACAAACACATATTCACATACACCCACAGGAATGTACAACATATTAGTTAGTATATGTCATTTTTATAAACATGCTCAGACATACGCAGAACCAGCAAGCACATAAACAACATAATGGCATCAATAGAACAGCACGTTAGATTTGTAAAAGAAGAGAAGAGGGGAGGGATCAGTTTAAAGCATATTTCCAGTGTTACATGCACAATATTCCACTTTAATGTACACTCAAACATACCGGAATACACATTCCAAGAAATGGCAAAAGACATCACAATTTGTCACATGACCTGGATCTCCTGTGTTTTTTTGGAGTATGGATAACATTACCCCATACAAAGGTCAACAAGGTCAAGAAGGAAATAAGCTGAATATCATTTAGTATACAAGATATGTTTGCAGAATTGCTACATTACTGGAACAGACCCTGTCTATGTTAGGTAAATCAACTCAAGGGATAAACTGTCTGCTTCATATGTAAAAACTCATGCTGAAAGTGGAAGAGACTCCAAATTCTCTACAGGAGAACAGTTAGACTGAAAAAGGTCAAGGGTTTTTGATTTGGATGTTTTTATTTGTCAATTGGATGTTTGCTGTGTTTCACTTTGGCTGCCCCATGAAGGGAAACTGAACAAAGACAGATAGGCAGTGAAGTAGGCAACAGCAGTGTCGGATGTTTCTGTTTATGCTCCCCATCACTTACACACCAAACACACACATGCACAGCAAACACGCCAGCGCACACATAAACGAAATGCAGCTCTTCTTGGCAAACACACACACACACACACACACACGTGCGGTGACACAGACACACAAACCCGCAGCAGCAGACAGCAGGGCCCTGTCTCCGATCACGGCGGAACATGGATCTGCAGCGCGGTGAGAGCAAACGATTTGAGGCATATGTCAAGTCCTTGTGGATTCAAAACAAAGCACTGTCAAGAACGCTCTGCCTTGGCCAGGCAGCCTGCTCCCTGCTCTGCTGTGCTCGGCATGCGGCGGGCGAGACAATCCTCCAAGTCCAAGACGAAACCCATCATCATCCTTTCACATCGTTCTGTTCTTTGCCCCTACAGACTGCTGTAGACTCCGGGTGTGCTGCCCCTGTCTGAGCGGCTGCTGCAGATTTGCCTGCGAGGCTAGAGAGGGGGCCACGACACCCAGGAGACTGAGTCCATTCACATTACCCACTGTGGGAGAAGCTGCGTGGCGGGCCAGGGACAGGGGAAAGGGAGGGAAGAAGAGACTGAGACATGGAAGACAAGGAGGAACAAAATAAAAAGAAAGTGGGTGAAGAAAGACGTGTAGAATTTGCTGGGGTACAAAGACTGGGAAGATTTTAAGAATGTAAGCGCTTCAGACGCCAGAGAGAAAACATTTTCTGATGCAAACATGCTCCATAATTATACTCCTGAAACATTGAAACAGGCTTATTATGGCTGAGGTTTAGATGACTAGACTGATACCACTTTATTGCTCAAATAAGAAGCTACAGCAACTTTAAGCGTGCTAATTAATATAACTTGTTTTTTTAAGCCATAAAAAGTGTAAATACAGCACATAGTGATGTCACATGGGGTTATTCTTATTCTTATTCTTCTTATTATTGCCAGATTATTTCTGTGCTAAGATAAGTAGCTGCTGGAAGTAGTCTATGTCTATATGCTAAACTATTTCTTTAAGGTTTTAATTTACAAGCGTTATTTAATGTATTAGGGTGAAAATGTGCCTCTTTTTCTGTTTTACACCCCACCTAATTATATTCAGAGAGTTTTAAGTTTTAAGCTGATGAGACACATTCGTTATTACAATCAAGTAATGTGGAAAATTTAACATGTGATAGAGAGAATAATGCACTTTATGGTGCAATTAGAGGCTACCAAAAATGTTATGGATTAAGAGATGCGGGCCCCACTAATGGCATTCTCTGTCTGTTTTGATCATAATGACAGTGGGCTGCTTAAATTAAAAAGCCCTCTGATGAAAGGGAATTAAATAATCTCTAATTGCAGTATCATAATAGTCTTAAATGTCTAATTCAATTATCAACACAAGTAGTGTAAAAAGTGGTGTAGAGGGGGGAGAGAAATCTTATTGAACATGCAGTGCCATGTCAAATGAGACTCCCCATTATCCGGAGTGAGAAAGTATTTCCAGCCTGCCCCTGTAAAAAACGAAATGGTGAAAAAAGAGCCTTTTTTGTCCTGTTTGCTCCAGGGCAGTGTTAGACTCTAGAGTTTGCCTTATATAGTTTGCTAAACTCAATGATCATAATCTAGCATAAACAAATAAGCAGTTTCTCTATACTAAACCAAATATATTAGTCAACATTATTATTATTTCCCTTATGAATACAAATAATAATAATAATATAATAATAATCTTTATTTGTAGAGCACTTTTCAAAAACAAGTTACAAAGTGCTTTAACAAGTGTAAAGACAATAATACCTATCTATCCATGCATATTTATTCTTATATGTCACTCCATTTCCCACTAGTATGAACAGATTACAATGCAATTGTGTATCTATTAAAACTAGGTCCATAACAGACATGATGCATTGGGAGACAGGAAGAAAGGACGTGGAGTTTGTAAATATAAAGAATTTTAAGGAAACAGATAGGCAAAGCAATTAATTATTCTTCCCATTTTAAAGCATTTACATTAAACTGTATTAAACAAAAGCATGATAAATGTCGGACTGATATAAATAAGACTCAAAAAAAGCCTGAAAACAGGACAAATCTTCAAGGATACTGTTATAGCCATTCCTCATCTCCCTCTTTCCCCCAAAACATGATGGATGGTTTTTCTTTACACCCCACAGGGAGATGTATAATGGAGTTAAAACAGGGATTGTTGGGTTCCATATAGACCTCTTCTTAAGACCCTAGAAAATGACTCTCATAATCCTTCACAGCAGGCAGGAAGGATCCACTCAGTATGAACTTGTCACTCCCTGAACCAATATGGCCGCCCAGACTATCTCTGTTTATTTATCAGTCTGCAGTTTCCAACAGACTTATAAATGAGCTTCAAGTATTCGTGTTTGTCATGCAGATTCATGCACATACACACAGGCACAGGGAAACATGCATGCAGACATTTTGTCCACCATTCAAACCCATTTCACATATCCCCCTCTCTAAACATGCTGCTAATGATATTCTTCTTCTTTGGTCTTTAGTATGTAAAACTGATATGATAGATGATCATAGGAGACACAGAGCCGGCTGAAACACAGGTGGTGGTAATACACTACGCCCGGTTCACAACAGAGTCGACCCAAGGCCCCGGCTAACGACTCCTTGCCAAGTAAATGATGATAAACACCAGTTCTCCTTCCACCAGTGAGTGCGCATTACCTAATGATGTTCAATGGCAGTGGTGAGCGGTAAAGACAACAAATATATTATACCAATGCATCTTAAATGGGCATCCCTAAGGAAACCCATCTGAATTGTAAATTCATGCACAGGCCTCATTTTTCATATGCAGCAAGGGTAAAATTCCAAACAACTGTGTACTTAATGTGCAATGTTTTTTGCATTTTTACATCTTTATAAGCACTTACTGGGGTGTGTATGTATTTATTTATATGAAATGTGCAGCACTTACCCATTGTCAGAAATGGACTAGGTTTAGATTGATGTTTTTATGTTCTTATGTAGTAGCATGCCATGGGTCAAACTTCTAACAGTGTGTTACCATGAAGTCGGAGAAAAGTGTAGAAATTGATATGTTGAGGTTATTTGTAATGAACAAATCTTAATATATTCAGGCTGTATAACTGTCACACTCTAAATCTTCCATTTAGGAACTTTATGCATTCAACGATGCGCCTCAAATTGGAGCAGTATGTTCTCCTTATTTATTATTATTTTCATATATTATTTTTAACTACTAACTTCAGTGTTGTCGTGCTTTTCCAGTTCAGCTGTATGTGGTTTTGGTATAAATCCACTAGTTGGGATCCGTTACAGCGTATTTTGGGGATTTTAAAGACAATTTATACACTCAGGTGGCCACAAAGACCCTTTATATGAAGAGGCTAGGCTATTAGCCGGAACCAGAGATGTCCTTTAGCCTCAATATGAAAGAATAGCTGGCATCATGTCCATGGCTTAGAAATCCAGCTGCCTTTGAGAGACACAAATTGCAAGGAACGGCAGGTCAGGCAGCGAATGAATGCTGGCCGGACTTAAAATGATTGTGAGATGGATACCTGGCAGCTGCTTTGATGCAGAGACAGGTAGAGCCTGTTGGATTGAAAGGAGTGGGAAGGTAGGGAGACGAAAAACAACCGTCCAAAAGTGGAACATGATCTGATAAGCCTGGAAAAAACTCGGGCCTGGTGACATCTGTGCCAAGGGCCTTTCAGCGGCTCCAATCGAAACTGCCTGGACCAGTGGGTCTCCTGGGAGAGCTGGAATGGAGCATAAGCACACAAGCATACACATAGACCACACACACACAACACACCTACATCACAAGTGAACCTACTGTGTATGTATATAAACACAGAACAGAGAATAGATAAACCAAACATTTTTGAGATCCCCATAACTGTCCACGTTACATCAGTGGTGTTCAAGTAAAAGTGTGTATTCATGTGTATATGTAAATAAAAAGTATGAAAGGAAACTTTTAAATCTATTTAAATCTTAAAAGGTTTATACATATACAGTATGATTTTTAGTACAACATGTGTAAATGTGTAGAAGTACAACACATTTATCAAACTACAGCACCTGAAATAATTTCCCATGAGCATCTTCCTTCTGTTGTAAGTATATTCAGACAGACTGCTGAGTCGCTGAACTCTGATCATTCAAAAGCTGATACAGATCTTACCTCAGAACGAGGAAAAAGAGAGAAAAGGAGACAGAGAGAAAAAGAAATGTTTGATTCCCTCTGGGCCCACCCATCCTCACTGTGTTGTAGGGACTGTGGATAAAAGCGTCTAACAAAGGGCAGGCACATCTGCTCTGTGAGTCAAATTTGAGAGAGATTGAACCTATTCTATTTCTGAAATCATGAACTGTGGGTTGTCTGGGTGGGTGTAGCACTGAGAGCCTCTAATGGGGAGGTTTCAGTGCATCTCACACACATGCATTGCCTCATGGCTTAGTAGTCAAACACGGAAAAAATAGCTTAGTAAATAAAAGAAAACTGCACAAGAAAGATAAACTTCTGAAATCAGTAACTTTCTTCACAACTGTCACCTTCTTTCAAGACTTGTCGTGTTGATTTTTATATTGTAGAAAAATTAACAAGAACAAATGGCTAAAAATCTAAAATTATTAAGCATGCATTCAAAAATGGCATTGTAAAGAACACATCATTTGTAGTTAAAGGAATAGTTTAAAATTTGGGAAAATACGCTTATTTGTTTTTGTGTGTACAATGTACGCTAAATATGAGCCATCAACTAATTAGCTTAGTTTAGCTCAGGGGAAACCTAGCTACCTCAGCTAGTAAAAGTGCCTGGCATCTGATCACTAAGAAATAGTTCCAGCGTATTATTCGGCTACTTACTTACTTATGTACTTAAGTGAGCTTTAGGGTGTTGGCCGGTTGAATTACCAACACCCCCCTCCCAACTAACGTAAGGAACATTGGCCTTACGTTAGTCAGGTTTCTAGAAACATTCCAAATGAATGCTGATTTTGCTACGAAGCTCGCCATTATCAACTGAAAAGATGATATGTTAAAATGACAAAATGTTTTGTTCACAGCTTATTGAGAGAGACAAAACACAATTTCATTGCAATTCAATTGCAGTTCCAACTGTGACACATAAACACATTGACCCATTTAGCTCTCCCTCAGTCCTTCATGTTGAGTGTGTGTCTCAGTGCTACTGAGGGCATTTTAACAGAGGGGATTGGTCTGTGGATTTCACCCACCTTGAAAGTGCTGAACATCACCCATCTGACACATGAAATAACACAGAAGCACTCAAAGACATGCACACACACACACCTCTGCACTCTTTATGATTCCCATAGTTGAAGGTATGTCATAGCACGACCGAGGGGCTAGCTGCTAGCATGTCACCAAGGTGGACATTAACTGTCACACACACATAAACACACACACACTCACACAGAGACTTATGCCTAAGCTAATGCCCTTCTGCTTCTATCTGGAGGCGGTATGACAGACAAAGACCTCTACATTGAGAAACAGCATTGAGTCTTTCTGTCACTGAAGTCTTTGTTGCTTGGAGAGAATCTGCTGAGGCTCAGAAACGGTTTGGCCTGTGTAAAATGTAAATTTTTTTTGATGGTTAAAACACATTTTACCAAAATATTGAGATATCACAGTTTTATTCATGCACAGTATTAGCTACAAATATTACAACTTAATTTACAGTCACCTTACAAAGCAAGCACCCTCCATCATTAGGTTATGACAATGTTATCCTCCAGTGAATAATTGTAATTATCCATGTCAAGATGTAACATGAAAAAAAGGCTTCCAAAGTCAGAGGTCTCTGTAGTCAAAGAAGCCTCAGGTAAAACCAGTAAACAACATCATGTGGAGGGTAAACAAAGGGTTAATGAGAAGACACCGCCCCCTCCCCCCATGGCCACCAGTTTCCATGTCAACATTTACTCCCTCCACACCCTGAAACATCCCCAGATGACGTTTTCATCAGTCTGTCTATAACTTCCTTATTATTTGCATCTCAGTCTCTCCCCTTCTTCTCCTTATTTAGATGGCACCATACCTGGGTTGTCTCAACCCCTTTTACCCAGCCCTCGTGGCCCCTGGGTCTCCTCTACAGCCTTGCACGGCCCCTTCACACCAGTCAGCCAGCAGCCATCTGTCTGTTCATCCGTCTCCGTGCCCGGCTCATTTGGCCGCTCAGTAGGACTGTGTCGATTCTTCATCGCTGGTGAGCTCTTCTTATCAGACCCATGCGGAGGGCCTAATTAGTCGGTGGGCTTTTCGAAAGTGTCTGGCAGGTCCTGGAGCAGCCTGACATACGCCGGAGCTGGGGTTAAGAGGTGGCCAGCAGGGCTAAGAGGTGGTTCATTCAATCCCCTCCAGCAGAGCGAAATGGGAATAGAGCAGACTGATATGGGGAGCGTGAATATTCCAATGTTTGATAATGAAAGACAGTGTCAAAAGAGTTTCCTCTTGTTGGTCCAGTATTGTCATTGTTATACTTGTGTCTTTTTGTTCACTGTGCCATAATTGGGAGCTTACATTGTCAGCAGCGCAGAGAACATGTTTCATTGCCCCGGAGCTAACACAGCATATTGGAAATTTGTTGTCAAATGTTGAAAATATTTTTTTTAAAGTCAGTGAACAGTGTATTTCTCTTTTCAGAGTTGCTTTTTGAAGCACACAAGATCTTTGTAACACAAATATGTTAAATATGTGTTTATGCACCTAAATTCTCTCAGAACCGGAGCATCTGTGTGTTCTTTTGTATGAGTTAGTATGGTTTTATCATGGGGTCTAATCAACGTAGGGAAACATTTTAGTGTTTCAGGGAGAGCATAATTTGTCTGGAAAGTTCGGTGTCGTGATGAATTTTGAGTTCACAGACTGGTATTGCAGTGTCTGTAACAGAAACTTAATCAGTCATCTAAAAACACTATAAACCCCAATAATTATAAATTCCTCCTCAGGCAAAATTCATCGTCACTGCACTCGGGTTTGAAATCAAGTTGTTTTTTTCGCACATTTTGACATTTCTGAGGGTAAAAACCCATCAAAACAGAAGAACCAGTGTTGAAATTGAGGGGTCTGTGGTCTGAAGTCAAAGGTCATGAGCTTGAATGCCAACAGGGATAATCAGGTTTTACATACATACACACTCTCAAACATACACACACACACACACACACACCTCTACACTTTTACCCTGCTGCTTCTTCCTGTTACTCACCCTTGCAGTAGACTGAACAATGAACTCTGTGAAACTGACAAGGTGGCGGCAGAAAAGAGAGGTATAGGAAGCTTGTGGGAGAAGGGAAAAGGGGGGACAGGAGGGGTTGGGTGGGGAATAGAGCAAACGAGCAATTATAGGGAAGCGGAGGAAGAGGAGAGGAGGAATTAAGAGCAAGAAAAGAAGAGGAGAGGAAGGGAGGAGGCAGGGAATGAAGACCTCACTCAAACAATTAGGTCACTTTAGTGTTATGTGGAAAGGGGTTTTGGGGTCACGTTGTGTGCGACGGCATGCGTGTTCATACATCTTTATGAGTGCGTGTATGAAGTACTGACAGTGGGAGGTTGTTACGAGGCTTTCCTCTCATTCCTTCCTATCCCCCCACCCCCCCGCATCAGGTCATATAGCCTCTGAATGAGACAACCCACACATCCAGACGACCAACCACACCTCTAATATGATGTGGGCACAGCCAATCGCAGACTGTAGCACTCCATTACTATACTTATCTTTCCAAAAGAAAATCAGTCTATCAAATTGTTTTCAAATATGTAAAACAGGGTGCATATTTGTATCCACTCCAATCAGCCCTTTTCAGATCATTTTTATAAACAAGTTTTGACAAAAATCCAACAGTATCATCATTAGCCTGAAACAGTGATCCCTTGTTTAGACAGGATTTTGACAGGCCATGTCAGCAGACTTGATGGGAAAAGGATTACCGTGATAAAAACAAAAAAATCTGTTACTGTATTTACACTATTTAGATAGATTAAATAAATAAATAAAAGGTTGTACATTCCATGAAAATCCTTTTATCTTTAGCATAAAATGCATGAAAGTCTTTGACATTAGGGAAAATCATATTGTTTCTCTGGGACACTGACAGTATCTGAAATACCCCCGATATAAAAATCAATTCATTATACTTGACGTACGACACAGCGTGTTTAGAGGAAAACAAATCTGACATGTATAAAATACAAAACATAATATGTTTAATTGTAGTTATGTGACGATGTCCCTTATTGGCCACTTTCAGCTCATTTCAGCTCTAACTCATTCAGCTGTGCATTTTGCTGCAGACAAAGCAGACCTCCTTAGGCGAGGTGTGTAGGAGCATCAAGATGGCACTGTGGGTATTTGTCATACATTAGAAGGCCTCTGAGCCTTGTCAAATTATTAGCCACACACACACACAGACACAGGTAAATAGACGTCCTCCTTTGTCTCAGCCGATCAGAACTGTGTTTGGCTTTCCTGTGACAGGGCCCAGGGTGAAATACAGCACTGGTGAGGTAAATTAAAGAGGTGAATGCATGCGCTTTGGCTCACTCAGTGACTTTCCAGTCTCGCCGCCACCATTCATGTGGCTTCAGGTGTGTTTGTTCATGCAACGAGGTCGTCCAATTAGCCCTCTCTCTTTCTTTCTCTCTGTCTCTCTATCTGCTTCCTTGTCTCTCCCACTTCCTCTCCCTCTCTTCTCCCAGGGCCTGTGGGCAGGTGATTATCAGAGACCAGTTCTTCCTCCAATTCCCGAGATTTGAAAAAGAAAGATGACTGTAGCTATTGAGTTATAAGTGATTCCTTCATCTCGGGAACAAGGGGTGGTTGTTTTGTAGGGACTTTGCATTTCTGTTAGCAGTGACAGAATGATGTCATTGGAGATGCTGTAGGGCGAAGGTGCCCATCAGTCAGTCCATGAGCTTGTTGTGTTATAGCATGGCAGACTAAACAATTGCAGTAAATTGCAATAGTTTATTTTTTGGGGGTGAGTCTTTGTTATCGTGTTGCCAAATCAGCACATGCATACACCTGCGCTCAAGGCATTTTTCCTAGACTTTACTCATCCTCAACACCCTCTTTTCTCAAATCTTTTCCTTTACTTTGTGTAAAAGTTTGGTTCTTCAGATGTTTAAAGATAAAAGAGTTTCGGCGGTAGCGAGCTTTAAAGAGACTCGGTAGATTTTACCTGAGGAATGAAAAGATTTCTCACACCTCAGCTTTGGAAGCTACAGCTGTAAGAGGGACACCAGGCACCATGCTGGCGAGGTGGGGATTGATTTGAAAGGAACGTCTCCCTTTCAAGCTTTCTTCCACAAACACACACACACACACACACACACAGAATCTCTCACTTCGCACACGCACACTTACAGTAATCATTCAGAAGAGACATGTGCAGGTGGCTCAGGAGAGGAGGCAGAGGGGAGAGTCAAAAGCCTGACTTAAATGAGAGAGAATGACCGCTGGCACTGCTGTATGGTGTCGGGGTTTGACAGCAGCCTGAACAGAGGCCACTCTGACTAATTGGGCTAATTTGGCAGCAAGGGAAGAAAATGAGTCTCAAAGGACCAAGTGGCTACTCTTTTCATCATCTCTCTCGCCTCATCTGAACCCACTCACACTCTCACCAACTCTTCTTCTTTTTCCTGCTCACTGGCTTGTTCACGCGCTCTCCATTTCACTTTCTCTTTATCTCACTTTAATAACCTCCCCTCATCGTCCAATCAAGGGATAGTCGAGCCATCTGAAGTTACCTGGCTGTCAAAGCTGTCCCTATCCATCTCACCAATGTATATGGAAACACTACTCCCAGGCACATTAGAGTGGGCCTGCAGTTAGGATATGCTCCTTGCAGTATATAGTTCTTCTAGTTTTGTGCTTATTTATCCTCCTCTGTTTTTTTTCTCTAGAACAAAGCTGCCAGCGTGCCCTGCAAGCTTGGTGTTGAGTGAAAGATTAGCATGGCCAAGCCATCTAGTGAAACATGATACAAAAAAAAAAAAATAACACACACACACACACACAGATTCAAACACACACCCTCCTGGAAAGCAGCACCAAGTCAGACTACATGCCAAGGAAAAGATAATCTGCTTTGTGAAGGTTCCTCAAGGCAGCACAAAGACTATTCTCCTCCAATATCAATAAAACATACAGGCAATACATTACAGGGCCATGTTTGGTGGTGGTGGTAGGACTCTGAATTTAATGCATTATGGCTCCTCTTCTGGGTTTTGATAGGGAGGATTCATATTATTTTGCTCCTCACTCTGGAGATGAATGATAGTCTATGTGACATGCTTCCAGAACACTCTCTTCTTCCTCCTGCTTTCCCTCTTCATCCTCAGCCTTTGGCACTGGCAGACTCACTGGTCATCTGCACCAGTGGGATAAGGGGAAGAAGGGTGAGTCTGAGACACAACATATGTTATTCGCTTTTCCAATAGTGTGATGCCTCGCAGGGAAATTTGTGCTATCGCATTATGACACAGAAAATGAAAGAGGCTCCATTGTGCCCCAAGATGGAGTACGGACAGCCAGAAATAATATCTAGAATGTAGACATTGGGGGCTGGTGACAGCCGGACTGCATGGAGACATCACAAACAATATATCTGACTTCAACTTCAAAAACAATCATACCAAAGATAGAAAACGATAAAAAAACAACACTTGCAGAAATATCTGTGTGTCTGTTTGGAGTCAAGGAGGGATGGAGAGGAAATTATAAATTGAGTTCTTTTGTTCTTCTTTGCTCCTCTGCGTCTGTCGTTTTGAATTTGTACATGGATAAAAGAAAAAATTACATATCAATATGAGCAGGAGAATAATAGATGATGTAAGGTTTTGAGATAGGGCTGGAAACTGCCTGGAGCATACATATTCCCAGCCCCAGCCAGTCACAGTTTCTGGCAGATTGTCACTGTTTGCTATTCTTAGTGGTCGCTTCTCTAAAAGGCTAAGGGAGATTAGCCCACTTAACAAACAGACATGGATGTGCAGAAGAACAAATGACTGCATTTAAAGCATTAATTAAATGCTCAGTCCATATACCAAATAAACCTACCAAAATAACTATGTAACTAAATACATCAAATAAATACTGATGTGCCATTCTCTTTTCTTTCAAGCTTTGGCCAAAACACAAGAGAAATTTCAAAGTTGGGAAGAAAATGGCAGCGTGCCCAAATTTCACTACAGCACACATGTAATCCTTGTATTTATGCACATATGTAATCACATAGATACAACATATATGTGTGCAGGGATGTTAGAGGATAATCACTCATAATCTCCCCTATTTGCAAAACAAGGGGTGTGATTACATATATATATATATATATACACACATACATATATACATATATATATATATATATCCATGTATCAGAAAGCTCAACAGCCATATTGTGCATGCATGCTCATAGTAAAACCATAACCCATGGATTTACAACCACTTAACAGTTACAACCATTTGCCACAGTGTGAGGACTGCACGTTGAGTTAAGCATAAAACAGGAGGTCAGGAACTATTGACACAGTAAGTAAGCACACAAAAACACAAATACACACCTGCACACACACACAACAGCTCGCAGACAGTCAGAAAGTACTGAAAATGTACACAAAAACACAAAACATTACAAATGTACAAATGTCATACTACAGATTTTTCTGACATGTTTATGTAAATGTACAAACTTTTAATATGACATACAGTGCCTACTTATATACTATCATCTTCCATGTGAACATATATGCTTTAAAGAATCATTCAAGTCCTTTAAATAGCCCATCTGTCATGTGCATTTGCAGTGAAGGTCGTTTATAGTACTGTTAGTCAATTCTGGGATTTGGCATAATTACAAAACTGTTGTTGTTTGCTGCTATAACTCTGTATCTAGATAAATGTAAGAGGAATAAACAGTGAGAAAAGTGGAATTGGATGGACCTTTCTAACCCAACACTGAAATAACATGTTTGTACACTTGCAGCACTTGCAGCAGAGAAGGTCAGGAAGGACTGAGAGATACGCAGGCACAACAACACAGAAGCACACGCACAAACACACGAGCACATGAGGCTCAGCAACAACGCAGGTCATCTGCAGCGATCTCAGAGCTGTGCGGCCAGGGTTCTCGCAGCAGGGGATCTGCAGGGCCAGTCAGTCCTCCGTAACAGTGCTGCGCTGCCAAAAGCCTTTGTTTGGTGTCACAGCTCTGAATTTAGCAGAGTCAAACAGGCAGGAGGAAGGGGAGAGTGAGGAGGAGAACCAAAGAGAGAACAAACAGAGTGAAAGGAACAGAGAACAAGTACAGATTGGCTTCTGACAGTGAACTTGTGGTGATAAGACACAGATGTAATTTATTACTTAGATGATTTATGTGATATTGTCTGGCTCTAGTTGATCTTGTTTCTTGCTTCTTGTTATTAATAATCACAGACAGGAAAAAACAGAAGTTCTCTCATTGTGCTTTGTTTTCCAAAATTATGTTGATAAGTGTCCATTAATTGGGTGATGGGAGATCAAAATCATACATATATGTTGACATTGTTTATGTAAAATTACATAATAATCAGATACTGCTCCGTAACTAACAGACTTGATGTGAACAAAATGAGCATACAAAAGTGTGAAGGATCTCTTTTTCACTTGCCAGAGCTGAATTTGGTTCCTGGAAGACAAAAGTGAAAAAAGATAAAAATGGGAAGATCAGGAGACAAAACTTGGCTGCAGCTTCTGCAAAGGAGGCATGAAAGCAAGAGAGGGAAAAGGGTGATGGCACTGAGAGCAGAGAAAGTGACAACAGTAGTAATTTGAGGAAATATACTGCACACATACTCACACACACTTATGCTCCATATTTTTTTATTAGGGATACATTATTGTATATTTGACAATGTTATTGTGGGATTTCAGCTCAGCAGTAACCCCCAAATGCACAGATATCAACATACAATAATACAAGTAAATGTCTTGTGGGCACACTTGTAAGTGCAGAGATACAGACATGCTACAGACACACCTTGTCTCCACGCCGGCAAACCACCCACCCAATCAGTAGCCACAAAGCAACACCACTCCCACCTCTGCACTGTGAAATCATTAGTAAGAGATAATGACCTGGAGTCTGTCAAGGCACGGCAGGCCTGCATAACCTAATACCACACACACACACACACACACACACACACACACTCTATGAGTGAAGGCTGTAGTCGGTCCGGCACAGGCAGGTCTGGGTCACCCCCTCGCCTGTCTCTGCAGAGAAAAAAAGGGACAGATGTGATTGGCTGTGACAGATCCTTGACGAGTAATTGCTCTAATCACTTGACGGCTCACAACTGAAACCCCCTGTCCGTCCTCGTCTTCCCCCTCTCCCCCTGTTCATTTGCTCGTCGGCGTGGTAACAACACCGGGGTGTGGGCGGACCGAGCGGCACAGGGATAGCTCTTCTGAGTTGTCCAGCGATTATCGAGGCTTCAGAGTTGACACATTTACAGAAACGTCTACAGTAAACGTGATCTCTTGGGGTATGGCACTGAGAGTGCTCCCCACTTTTTCCACCCTCCGCCTTCGCCTGTCACTCTTTGTCCATCCATGTTCATTTTATTCTCTCCTCCTCTCTTTCGGTCTACATGTCAATTCTTGCTTTTTCCTCTCTGGTAATCTCTGGTGTCTCTCATTCTCTGTGGCCAGGAAAAGCTACTCTAGATTTCACAAAGCGTATTATGCAACACTAAGTTAGCCTCTCTTCTAAGGCTCTATATTGAGATACAGCACATTTGCACTGTTATTTCCACTGGAGCAGCAACATGAGGTCCCTCCGACTCTCTCCTCCAGCCCTTTGATAGACAAATGGAGTTAGAAAGAGAGGCATGCTCTGTAGTAACTGTGCCAGACTTTGCAGAGAAGCAGGCCAGGACAAGGGACCAGGAGATGCACCAAGAAGGGGTGGGATGGTGGTAACAGGAAAAGGGGGCTGTCTAGATATCCAACCTTCCCCCCAGTCCAAGATCAGCTATCCCCACGCCTCCTAACGCCCACCCAGACCCACCCAACGTGGAATAAGAGACCATCAATTAGGGCAAGTGGGTTCGTGACCGTCCCTCGGCCTCCCCACCGCTCCACTGAGCTGCTGCTCAACCGGTGCAGAGGAGATGGAAGGGAAGAAGGAGGAGTAATGGAGCTATAGGTAGGCCTCTTGCTGTCATCTCAACTCATAGGTAGTGCTGCATTCATGGCCCTTAATTATATGTGGGTTGTCAGCACTGGTAGAAAACCAGGCCAGTGAGTGAGAGGAGAGAGAGAGAGAGAGCGAGCCTGGGCTGTGGGAGAGTATAGTTAGTGAGATTGGCGAGCGAGGACAAGACAGAGATGACAGGCAGGCTACCCGCTCTGCAACAGCGACGAGTTCCCCATTCAACTCCGGTGCCATTGTCCCTGGCTTGACTTGGCCAGCTGACTGGGAAGGTGAGGTGGAGGCCCCCTGCTCCATTCTGTTGGGTAATGATGGGGGGTGTCCGTCCCGGTCAGTTACCATTTGCTTTCAAAACAAAAAAGCGCAAAAAAAATGATATAATGCATCCTCTTTTCTTATGATTTGAGTGTACTTAGTCACGGCCACTGCACACATAGTCTGGTCGTCTTCAGACAGGTAGCGTCGGGTAATACGTTGGATTTGTCCGGAATGCTATTGCTTTACTGCTTACATTGTTATGGTTTGTTACTCTCTGCCTCGTTACATATACAACAACACTGGGTAATATTCACACAGTGCACATACACAGTTGTCATTTTCAAATAAGACATTGTTAACCTGACACTAATATGGTGGCCAGTCCAATGCACAAGCAATAGAAGTGTAGTTTAGAAGACTATGAGCCCGCATTACTAAGGAAAGACAGATAGCTATGATCATCTCAACAACAATCCAATCTTTATCCTCTTATCTTTAAATAAATGCTATTTTTTATTCCTAATTGTAAGAAAACAGAGCAAGTGAAATGTTGAATATTCAATAAGTTCTGTGTGCTAAGCCTCCTGTACAACTCCCAGTGCACACTCAACAGAATTACCTTTAAAAGTGCAAGTGAGCTTGCACTGTATTTGACATGCATTTGATGAGTGACAAGACTAATAAACATGACATCCTGGTTAAGTGTTTCCAGGAAGTGAATTTATATCTGGGATGATATACATCTCAGCCACTAGCCTATCTATAAGTGGATAAAGGAAATTAACAAGTGCAGAAACCCTAAATGCATGTGTGTTTGTGTTTTCAAGATGTTCCTCTGTCTGCATCCCTCAGGGCTCCACCAAAATTGTCCCCAAAGCTAATGTTTTTCCAAATCAGTAGTGTACTATACTGAATGTACTTTATATCTCACACTTGTTCTTGTCTGAGGTCAACTACAATCCAAAACACTTACTTTATGTGGCAGCTGTGTGTGTTACTGTGCATTGTTTTATATGGTTTATACCAGGATGGACTAAAAGTGAGAGAAAGACAGAGCACCATTAGCAGTTATTTTCATTGTGTTTTGAGATGATGTGATACTGTCTTAAAGGAGCAGTTTTACATTTGGGGAAATATTATGATTTGTAATCTTATTGAGAGCTCAATGAAAAGATCAATACCACTTTAATGCCTGTCATGTTTATTTATTCCATATAAAAAACAAAGTGTAAGTCAATTAGAGGGCTTCAGAGCAGCTGCTATGTAGATGTTGTTACCTTGTGTGCCAGGCTAGCTATAGGCTGTTTTGCTGACTTGCTAAGCTAAGGTAGCTTTATATTTAGCATACATGAGAGTGGTTTCAATCCTCTCATCAAACTCTCAGCAGGATAACAAACAAGCATATTTCATAAAATGTCAAACTATTATGTAACAGTTTTTGGACAATGACAGTCTTCAGCACAAAGAAATAAACTATATCAGGCTTAAATACAGGCCTACCCTTGAATTGTCTCTAGACATATCCTTTACAGTTTGTCTGAATTCAGTGTTGTGGAATCATGTAGGAGGTGACAGTGACAGATTATTTTAATTTTATGTCAGCTGGAGATTTTGACAATAGGCAAAAGTTTGTGCAGGGAAACAAAAATACTGCATTCAGGCTGGCTCATTCAAGTACTTGTTAACTTCGTCTACACAACATCCTAGCATGTAAAACTAAGTTGAGCTTCTGTCCCTCCCAAGAAAAAGTTAGAAAACCATCAATGTAAACAGTTTGCCATGTTTTGCCTCAGGTATGTTAGGTAAACACCACTAGATTCTATTGAGAGTGACGAGTGTAGTGATTCTACCTAAGAATAAATCTCAGTGCTTAGCCCCCGAGCCCAAACAACAGGCCCCCATCATGGCCTTCAGGGGCTTGGTCCCAAAGGAGGAGAGCACCTGGGACCGCACTCTGTACCTTGACAGCTTATAACATCTACATGCACACACCATGCTAACCAGGGTGAACACTAACACACACACACACAAACACACAGACTTTGTTACCAGAGTAGGTCACTTTGTTCTCCAAGTGGTGTTTATCATCATTTTCTAACGCCTGACCTAACAGCAAGCAAGCATCCCATTATCACATCACCTAAGATCAGACGCTCTCTGTCAACACTGAATCCGTTAAATATGCACTTTTGTCATTTAAAGAAACTCATGTAGGCTACCTATCAACTGTGCGCCGGAGATCAAATTGGAGACATAACCACTCAAGTAAAAGATGGGGTTTTGCCATCTTTCTACATTTGTACTCAAACAGAAATCACTCGTTTTATATTGGGATATTTTGATGTTTCTTTACTGGAAATGCCATACAATATCCAACAGCATGTAGGTTTTTTTAGCGATGGTTGTAAGGCTACTCCAGCTTAGCTAGTTAGCACTGTTACCGATTATTTAGGTTTTTGTAATTAAATGAGGCGGTGCTGTATAGATAACTCCTTATTTCAACAGTTTCTCATCAGTCGCTTTCAATGCGAGCGACGGGGAAAGATGGAAACGGGGCGTCCGACAAAAGTAGGGTCATTCAGAGGCAAATTAACTTTAAATTAAACTGTCCAGAATCATTTGACACTATATTGATTAAAAAAGTAAATTTCCAAATTGAAAACTGGTCTGGTGTGAAGAAAACAGCATTTTAAACAAAATTAATGAAACAAAGTACTGGATGCACTAATGTAAAATAATAGAAAGAAAGGGGTAATCAATTACTTGTACTCTACATAGCTCATGAAATTAAAACATATCAACACAGCAACATGTTCGGTTTTAAGTTAAATCCTTTCTCTACATAGGGAATAAATTAAACCTATTTATAATCTATTAATTGCGGTACACCTGTCTGTGTGTCCATTTGTGGACAGAATACAGTGGCTGACATTGACCCTGACAGAGTTAAATGAAAGTTGTTAGTGCCGGGTCATTACACAGCTAAACTGGGGTGTCACACAGAGGGCTATAGGGGAGATGACATGGGTGGACGTCTCTCTTTCACTCTCACTCTACACTTATATTTATTCTCTATCTATCTAGCAATCTATCTTTAGTTATCTAGCAAACTTGCTTCATTAAATTGAATATAGATATTTTGTTTATGTTAGCCTGTTAAAAGCTAGCTAGGTTGTTTTTGTTGGTTGTCCAGTCTGGCTGGAGTATCTGTTTTTCCCTTTATTTATTTATTGTTTCTTAACAGATCAATCTGATAATAAACTGTTTCATTTAAAAGGTCGAGTCATGCCATGTTTTAATTGTAGTAAAGTCAAGTGACACATTTGTCTGTACTGAGTATATTTTCACTTAAAATATGTATGAAAATGTTCAAGTTGAGTCAGCCAAGAGAACTTTGATATCTTAAAGTCAAATGCCAGATTGAGAAGTTATACTAACTTCACCTTATTGCAAAGTCAGGGATATAACAACATTTTACTCTTGGCCATTATATAACAAATAACTCCCTCTTTGTGTCATAAGCCTTGGAGTGCTATTTTTTTAATCCCTGAAAACAGAGCAGCAACTTTCTAAGAAGAATAGATTCCCCTCATTCTCCTCTTGCGGTGTCTCTCCCTCTTTCAGTCCCTTTATTGCTGTTGTTAGTCTCCTTAGTTTGGTAGCTGTCCCTGTAAAGCCCTCAGCATGTCGGTGCTTCAAAGCATCCCAGAGTAAATCAAGACCGCTCAAGATTAGCGGTGGCAAATTATTCATGAACCCAAGATCTCCTGGCCGGGAATAGCACAGAGTGGTCTGGGCGACATGTCACAAAGCATCGGGGTTAAAGAAAATGTGCACACACATGCACATACACACAAACCCATCTCTCTGATACTACTGCTGCCACCAACAACACAGCTACCACTTAAATTAAAGTGTTTTGGTTATTCAGTATGTACACACATTTCATTACTAACAGCCATAGGGGAAGGCAGGAAGGAAGACAAGCAGTGACACCAGAGGTCAACAACACTGAATGCAGTTATACTCACATTTTTACAAGCATTACATCTGCTCACTGATACTCTCTGTTTATGTAATCAATAAACCAACGCAATTTCGAATGGTGAGGGATTTCCGCAACACAATTACCGGCTGCCTGACTGGCTGACTTGAGCGGATGTGGGAACAGCAGCCCCAATAATGCAGTCAAGGCAGGGGGAGCTCTGAGGGAGTATCCATTTAGCAGTGACCAGCTTCGGCCTGTGCTGATTCCCCCGTAATAGGCTTTGGGCCCGGCTCCCACCGGAGAGTTTGGTTGACAATCTGACAAAGTTATCTGAAGATAAATGGGTTACGGGTCGGAGGCAGCAGAAGGGGAGAGAGAGAGAGAGCGACTTGACTTCTCTGTCAGTGATGTTTTGATGGAGGATGTGTATAGCCGCGAGCGCCGGCGCTAGCAGGTCCCCTCAGGTAGATGGGAAGATTGTCTTTGGCTGTATCTGCAAACAGAGCACTGCTGAATGTGTGTGTGTGTGTGTGTGTGTGTGTGTGTGTTTGTTTGTCTGTCTATTGGGAAATCTGATAGGTTTATTAAGAGGGAGATTTGCAAAGACAGAACACAGTGCATGTGAAGCGCCACCAGCAAGCCTAGAGAAACCTGAGGCAAAGGTCACAAGTTCAACATTTTAGACGGACAGTTTTTAGATGGACAATGTTGATAGGCCTAAACAAGCGGACGCTCCGTATCAGCCTGTATCATGAGCCATTTAAGTAATCACTGGGCCTGTCTCTCACTTACTCTTACTTACACACACACACACAAGCACAAAAGTTGTCTCTTCACACACACACACGGCATACAGGAGAGCACCTATCATCAAGCCAGGCCTCTTTTTACCCTTTAATTCCCCAGATAAACAGACTTTTCTCTGATCCTGTCAGTCCGCGTTATCTGCAACGCTGGTCAGCCAGTCCGCAACTGTGGAGCAAATTAGGCCCCTAAATGTCAAAATTGCTACACTTTATTAAGTTAATTAGAGGCGGAGTGTACATGGAGGCCGGGACAGGACGACAGACACAGACAGACAGAATGACAAAAACAGAGGAGCACTGACAGCAAATACTGTAGAGTGCATAACACAATGTACAGGATCCAAACATACAGAATTATATATAGACATATAGTATACATGCAGGCATTGACTACTGTGCAGATAAACAGTTGCACATATGTACAGTGCTGTATACATACTATTTGTGAAACAAAGCAGACACTCACAGGCTCTCACGCACATAAAATATGTTGTGTAAAATAGCTTATTATTTAATACATGCCACTGCAATAAAACACTGTAAGCCTGTGAATCTGCATGCGTGTCATTACTGCAAATGTGGGAGTAAAATCATAATTGATTGCATGTTGGGATAGATGTGGGCAACAGCAACACACAGAACACCACAAGGGCAAACCATTTGCAATATATCACCAATGCATGTACAGCATGTCGCTCACTCAATCAGTAAGTTTAAGATTAAAGGAATTACAAGTTTCAGCGACTGCTGATGCCATGAAACTTTCTTTCTGGCTTTGATTTTTCTTTTACTCTTTTAGCCAGACACATTGTGTTCACACATCTGGAGCACAGTTGTTTCAATTAACAGATGAAATGATTAATAGGTCCATTTGAGGATGACACTCCATGACAGCTCCTCCAAGAGACACTTGTATTTTGTTGACATTAATTTTATATCCTTGTTGCTTTGGGTCCCACAGTCCTGACTGCTGTGTGTATAACAACAAATATGCCCCCCCCCCCTCCCCCCACTGAATTTATTAAATTCCAATATATATAAAGGTATATAAGTAGTTACCAGTTCCCTTTGCCATAAACTGGTTGCATATTAATGATGGTGACAAAATGGAGAAATGACCATAAAGCATTGTTATTACACCAAGTATGGAAATAGTGCATGTTACATGGGCTATGCATAAACAAATACTCATTTTTGTTTGCCAAAAAGTCATTTAAAGACAAAGAAATGCGCAGTATGTTATCTTGTTTGGGGTTAATTAGCGAGGTCTGACTCCCTGTTAAGCCTCATATGAAAATGCTGTTATAAAACAGCAATAACAGAAATTCTATTATTCAGACTTATTTGGGACTTGTGAGGGGTAACATATATGAAAGCCCATTGTATTCAACCATGTTTTACAGCTGGGCTAATCATGTTCACAAGGAATTCTCATACATTTAGAAAAAGTCAAGGTGATGAAAAAATATTCACTATGTTTTCTGAGCTGTTAAAGAGGGCACAGGATCCCCAGGACCCCGAACAGAAAATTGGGGTGGGTGCGACCTTAAAAAGATTTATACTGACACTATAAGAAGGACTGAACAATCCTAATTTTCACTATTCTCAAAACCATAAGGTTTGATTACTCCTCCCTTATATTGTTACACTCTTATGCTTCACTTTATTCAGAACCACAAATGGAGATTTTAGTTAGCTTCTTTCTAAACCTGTTCCAGTACCCTTAAATCTGTATTTTCCCCACCTCTCCACCATCCCGACACTTGAAAGCAAGCCGCTGATCAATGCTTTGCGGACTGTACTAATCGATTAGGAGTGAACAGAGAGAGACGGGTCTAATGGTTGGTCCTGACTGAACAGGCCTTCTCATATGAGAGCAATTGTTCATTACAGGGCTATTTCATGGTGCTCGTCGCTTTGCAAGCTTCTGTCTTTCATTCAGCAGCGTGTTGGATGGAGGAACGGCCTCGGGATATATTGTCTGCTCAGAGCTCGAATGTTGTCATGCTAGTTCCCAGTGATTTGCCTCGTGCGATTCGAGACTTTGAAAAATGGGAAATGTGTTTCGCAGACTTGGGAGAGGAGGGCTGAATGTGATATCAGTGTTACCCAGTGCAGGATGTTAAGAAAAGTCTGTGGGAGAATGGAGTTCTGTGTCAGTTCAGTCAGAATCTTAAAGTAATGTTTTAGTACTTATGGTGGCTTTAATGTTTTATTACAATCAGCGATACATCCAGGTTTTAGAATGCTTTTTAATGTTTTTCAGCACTCCGGCAGAACAATATTCAACTCATAGTCCTACAGCACAGTTGTATGGTTCACAGGATGTGTATGTGCTTTGTTATGGAATACGCATGTTAAACAGCCGTGTTACTCCGAGGAAGGCAAAAGCAATATGTCACGGACAGATTCTTGACTGTTGCTCTGAGTTGAATTATTTACCCTACATGCCAACATTATGTAAAGTATCCAAACCATCTCAATTGAAATCTGCCTGCAACACAGCTCAGTGATTCTCTCATACTAAACAGAGACCTCTGGGCATGACAGCAGCCATACATTATTTCTACCACACACACTCGTGGCTCATACATCTACACACCACACACCACACATAGCTCCACATATAACCTCTGATGCATTATTTCTCTAGCCTTCAGTGTGAGAGTCACAGGTGAGTCCTGGGCGCTTTCATCATAGTCTAGCTGTCCGGCTGGCTGGCTGCAGTCTCATCTGTCCCTGGGTTGAAATTGCCAATAAAGAGGGTCTCATATAGATCACCCCCGACGGGGGCTGGCGACCTGTCATGCAGACCATGATTCCTAGCTCTCAGTAAGGGGAAGAGGGACAAATAACCCTCTGAATCTCCCTATATCTATCCCACCAACCCCCACCCCTCCGAATCTCCTTCTTTCTCAGTCACACACACACACACATACACGCATACACATACATGCCCCTTCTACCCTTCTCCAGCAGGCCATAAAGTGCCACGCGAAAGGGATATAGTGGACGCAGTCATAGGAGAGACAAGTGCCGGCCTGAGCTTTCACTTTCCCGCTCCAGAGGTAGTGAATCAAACTAATGGGTTAAAGACATGAAGACGGATGAGCGGGAGGATTAGGACCTGGGCAGAGGTTTCCCAAATGTGTTCTCATACGCCTGTGATTCTTAAACATTTTAAACTTCGCAATCAAAAGGATGGAGTTTCAATTTAACCTTTTGAAAACTCCAACAACAAAAAAAAAGATAAGTCATTAATGTGCCCCGGAGCAGGGCACTTTAACAAAAGAGGCCACTGCAAGGTGCCTAACACCACACCTGAACCTGTCTCTTTTCTGATATTGATGTAACCAAACTATTCTATTCACAAGGACGAGATATAAGGTCATGTGCAGAACATGTGCATTTTCTTGTCAACACGCGTAGATTTAAGTCTTAAAAACAGTATAATAAAGTACTTTCTAATGTAGAATTATAATAAAAATTGTTCTTAAAAGACATTAAAAGTGGCCCATTGTCTTTGCCATAATAAACTGAACATATTGGTTTCATTATTTTTTACAGTGGTTTCAATACTCCTATAAGTTCCACATGATCCCATATCTTTTTAATAGTCGCTTTCTTATTTCAGATAGAAAAGTTCATTTTTACAAGGCAGAGTCCTGGTCTAGATGCACAGATGGACGATGAAGAGAGCTGGACTTTGTGATTTTTGAAAGACCCACAGTGCTCCCTGCTGGTGAAGGACAGAATGACTGTGAAGCTGCACACAGAGGCTGCGGCTTGTAGCCGGAGCTTCCCATGTGTATATGTGTGTGTTGTGTGCATGCTTTAACCTCCAACAACACGGGAGTCTCCCTCATCAACCTCCCGGCCACGGCAAGAGCTCTGGCATCACGGTTTCCACCAAGATTTTGTCTGAATCATGGACGAGAGACACCAAGCGAGGGTGAGACAGAGAGAGGGAGATGGAGAGAAACCTGCATGGCCAGTGGGCAACTTCAATAAAAGACAATCTGACTTTTCAGAAGCTATAATAATCAAGATCCTCCCACCGAGGTTGTTTGTCTGAGGGGGACACGGATGGCTACGGGTAAGGAGGAGGAAATTCAGAGCGGTAATTAATAGTCCTAAGTGACTGCTGCTGGATGGGAGGCAGGGACAGGGTTTGTTGTTACTGTGAGCTGGTACTGTGTCCCCCAGTGTGTCCCACAGCCTTGTGGGTTGGCATGTAAGCAGAGGAGGAGGAAATGGAGAAAGTGCCTTTATTACTTGTTCGTTTGTCTCCGGGGCCTTTCTTGATCAGCCAGAGACTCAGCCACCTTCCTTCTGCTCGCACACACACACACACACACACACACACGCCTTCCAATGGTAATCTTGTGTCACAAATGTTAAGGCAAACACATGAAATGCCACAAAAATGTCATCACTCCACTCCCGTCACTGGCTCATCCAACCCTTCCATCCCCCTTGTAAACATATTCGAACATACACTCATTTGCATGTGTGCCTGTGTGTGTGTTTGTGCGTGATGGAGTGGGGGACCAGCTTGTTGTTTTTAGCCTTTGGGGGCCTGTTTCTGCATGGAGCAGCAGGGTGGTTCCTATAATCCCATCACTGTTGTCGTCATGAAGGCCCAAAGGTCCTGCCTGGAGGTGCGACATTTCTGGCATCCTCTCACTCTCCTCCACTACAAGAGCCAGCAGCTCGGGAGCCAAAAGACACACTGTGCGGACTACTGCTACACTGGCTGAAAGTGACTTCCTGTATAGTAGGTCTGGCTTGAAAATGAATGAGAAACACGTCATGGAGATGAGATTTAGGTTTTGTTCTCGGGTTAAGTTTCCAAACAGGAAACTTAAAACTAGAAGTGAAACAATTAATATATTTGTTGATTGAAAGGACATTTATTGGCGAATGTTTTGATAATTGAATAATATTTTTTTCTGGTAAAAATGGCAAATATTCTGTGATTCCAGTTTCTCAAATGTGAGGTTTGATGCTTTTTTCTTTCATTGTTAGTAAACTAATATATTTGGTGTTTGGACTGTTAGTTATAAAATTAAAGATTCCACCTTAGGCTTTAGGGAGACCGGGCTAATTTGGTTGACTTTATTCTCTGTTGCAAAGGAGAAAAAAAAAACCCTCAACAATATGTATTTTACAGCTATACCAAAATGTAATACTGCCAAAATGCTCATATTATAATTATCATATCACTCACTGCACTATACAAACTGTTTCACCAAAATCTGTTTTCCTGTTAATTTCTTCAAAACGTCAACCACACATCAAGCTCTTTGGACAAGATCAAATCAAAAATAAATCCTGATAGGAGCGGAAGGTACAGGCAGCAGACGAACCCGGACATCTGTCTGTCTTCATCTCACATCTCACAGCCTTCTCCCAAAATGTCACCTAGCCGCCTGACGCCCGTCCCCGTGTTCACTCCACGCTGGGGAACCGACCTAGCACCAATATGCAATTTCACCAATCCGTGCTGACAGCGTTCATGTCGACTACTCACAACCAATCCCTCCCCTCTCCTTGTGTGAGCATCTGTGCGGTTAAAATACAGTATTCAGTCAGAGAGCTTTCACAGGTCTTGAAAGGTAGCAGAGGAGACAGGCAGGGCTGTGGCTCTGCATCCCGGCTAGACAAATCAGTGTAACAGCATATTGTAAGCTACAGACTAAGCAGAGGGGGATATATCTACTAGGACTGAGGCTGTGTTTATGGCTATGCCTGCCTTGGGAAGCCCCACGGCACTATCGGTGACCCCCACTGTAGATTTCCTTACTAATGTGACCCCAGATTGTGTATCACAATCGGCATGAGAAAACTCCCACAGGCTACAGTTAGTCCTGGGCACTGGGGATCATTGTCCTCAGCCCGCCTGAGTACAGACAGGATGTGGCAGCTTGGAGGCATTTAGTTAAAGGAGACGCACTTTAATGCTGCAGGCATGCATTTATGGAAGCCCTACTCGGATAAAAGTGTATGACGTGCTATAGCCTATAAACAAACAGAAAAAGTGGAAGGTTACATGAAGTAAAAAAACAACAGAGAATTAGCCTCACCTTGTTCCATGCCATCTAATCATTTGTGATAGTCTGTGTACTCATTCTTATAATTAATTTGTTTTTTGGGCGAGCTTTTTTACTCAACAAATTGGGTTTAAAAATATCATCTGTTCTTTTATATTAAGTACACACAGTGAAAAGGGAAAGATGTGGATACGTAGATATATGCAAGGCAATAAACGTCACTGAAAGCAGTTCACGTGAAGCCCAGCTGCTGCCCATATGAGAATCAAGAGGTCCTAGATACTCAACCTTAAATTGCAGTGCAAGACTAGAGTATGACCCAGGTATTCATAGTTATGTTATTATGTTATCATATCTGGTGAACACAATTGACTTGCTATGCTAAGTTAAAGAAGCATGACAGCACCGGAAATACTATAATCTGGAAGACCACAAGACTACTGAGTATATATAATGACAACCAGGTAAAACACAGAGAGACTTTTTTGTATTTTATTATATTATATTAAGCTGAATGGTGCAGTTTTCTTTACACTTGCCTAAAAAAAGTTAAGCTTAGCCACAAAAGTTCAACTAAAAACAGACAAATATGGACAAATATAAAATACTTTGACTATTTATTAATGGATACTGCTGTTGGCCGCACGCCTTTTTCATGGAACATATTTTAACGTGTCACAGTGGGGAAAGCGCAGGTGTAAATGATAAAATGAATGACTCACAGTCACACTGTCAGGGCTTGCTGGGACACTTTCTATAGGAAAGTGTCCCTTAATGTAATTAGTAACACCTGTGCTAATCCTAATATGACTAATCAAAATGTCTGCTGTGAAAAAAATGCCTGGTGTATTGTGCTGCACTGAAAATTATTTCCTCCACTTAAGTTGGCTCCTGTACACAAACCCAGTGGTGGAAAGGATCATACGAACATTTACACCAATACAGAACTGTGCTTGTGTACTTCACATTACATTACTTTTTGCTACTATACTTTACTCCACTACATTTATTTGACAGTTTTAGTTTGTTTCTTTGCAGATTACGATTTCCAAAAAAAAAATTATAATGTATAATAATGTAATAATAATAATAATAATTATTATACAATATAAGTATATATAACAGCAACTATTCCTGGATAATGAGTACTTTTTCCTGTACTGTAGCTTTACTTGAGTAAAATTTTGACTTTCACCTGTAATGTAGTGTTTTGAAATTGTGGTATTCCTACATCTACTTACAGATCTGACTACATTTTCAACCATGGCATAAATCCGACAGCCACTGTAGGTACATGCAGCCTAAAAAACTACAGTACAAAGTCGCCACAGTGGGCTTCAGTTTGGCCTCGCCAACGTCTGTCTCACTCAATCTTCTCTTGTATATTTTATTGTAGTCTAAGTAAGGTCAATAAAAATCCAAAATATGAATTTGATTGGTATTGCTGCAGACATCACCTCGAGCCTCGTCATGCAGGTGAGCTGTTACAAAGTGGGACCGCTGGGGATGAGAAGAAGGCTTCTAGTGTGACACCTCAGCCCAGCTGTCAGTCTCTATGGTGTCACACATACACACACAAGCATACACTCTCACACAATCACTTGGACAGTATGTAGTTAAAAAGCCCAGTTTTGACTGACAGGTGACATTTCATTATGGAGAAATCGTAGAGGCACAGCGTATATCCACACAGACACGACACACACAATGTCACAGCGGAGACAGACAGATGGGACAGGGAAACTTTGCTGCAGGACTTCAGACTGAGACTCCAGACCTTCCACTGTCATTTTGATTCCATTTAACCACAAATCCTCATGGAGAAGTTCTGTGAAAACAGACAGGATTGCATAACAATCATTTTTGACCCGAGTTGCTGGAGGGTGTTTGGATTACAGAGTTGAGCCCATAGGGAATGCTCATATCCAGTAACAGCATACTGTACTGATAGGGTGCAGTGTGTGTGTGTGTGTGTGTGTGTGTGTGTGTGTGTGTGTGTGTGTGTGTGTGTGTGTGTGTGTGTGTGTATTTAATGAAGCTAAATTTAATAAGTAGTTGGGGTTTATTTTGGTATGGGGGCAAACATGCTCAGAAAGCCATTTACAGTGTGAATCAATCTTCTCCATCCTGACATAAAACTTTGTGGTCCTAAGTCCCTATTTTTATAACTGATATTGCCGATCAAACAAATGAAAAATTATTAATTTTAAGTGTTAAACTGATAACATAACTACTTTAATTGTATTAATTGGCAAATCCACTTGTCAAGTTTACTCACTGTCGAATTAATATTTTACTTGATTGAAAGCATGGCGGCTTGTTCACTGATGCAATGTATTGACAGGCTCGCATGCTGTGTCTTTATTGGCTAACTCTACAGTCAGTCCAACTGTCGTGGGCGGGGGCTGAGTCTTTTACCCAATCAGCTCGCACGCACAGTGCACTGCCCCTTCGACAGTCAGTCAGAAACATGGCGCTACGGGAGCTGTCGTCGCTGGAGAAATACTTAGGACTGAAAAAGCCTAACAAGTACAGTACACGGGGGGATAAAAAGGTGACATGACTGCGCATCTTTCGGGCGTCCACTGTTGGCTTCAAACCGCTATTTTATTTTATAGAAAGCTTGAAAGCTAGTGTAATTAGCACACAGTAGCTAGCTAGGCAATGCTAACAAGCTAGTCATGTGTGTTGAAAATATAGGCAGTTCTCGTGGCATATCTACCTTGTTATCAGTTGATAGTCAGTGATCTTTTTCATCGGTAAAGCTGATACTCAGAGCAGATCCAGGCAGCAACATTTGATGCCAGTTATCTTGTTTCCACAACTCAGCACAATAGAAATAGCTCCATGCTGTGCGCATGCACGTTCATAGAGGTAACGTGAGGGGAGGAGTCGGTGTCTTCTGCTGTAGCGCTGTGAAGTCAATTGCACCTTATGTAGAGATGACTGTGATGCTATCCCCGAGCTTTCTCACTACATTTAATGTATATTTTTTTATCAGAATCAAATGAAATGTCCATCATCGCTGTATGTATGAGACACTCCCTCAGAACAAAAACATTTTTGAATGTGTAAAGTTGTCATGGGGGCATTTTGCTGTCTTTGGAACTGAAGGTATTCTTTAAGGCGTTGCAAAGCAAATATGTATGATGTTAAGTTAAAAATGGAGCTCAATTCTCCATCTCTCTGCCCCCTCTCTGTCCCATCTTTCTCACCTCTCCACGCAGGTGCCTGTGCTACAGAATAATAATGGTCCTCCACTGGTGGGGCTGGTGACCATCGCCTGTCACCTAGTGAAAGAGGCGAAGCGCCCAGAGCTGCTGGGTGATTCTGCAGAGAGCAGGGCTGTGGTACAGCAGTGGCTTGAGCACAGAGTCACCAAGCTGAATGGCTGCACAAAGGAAGACAGCAAGACCATCCTGAAGGTAGAGAGGCTGATATTCAAGGAAGTCTTTGAAATCTTTTTTGTGCCAATTCTGTTTTTTATTTTTGTTTTTTTATAGGATTTTAGGAAATCATTCATCCCTACCTTTTAACAGGCGCCACATTATCTCAGTTTCTCTCACATTCACTTCTGTAGGCAACTGTGCGTATGTGTTTGTCTTGTTAAGGCAAGTGACAGGAATACAGACTGATGTATGGCCCTTCAGTGACATGGCCCCGCACGACAGAGAAAAATGCGTTAATGTGCCTGACGCCAGCGTGAAATGGATCGCCAGCCACTGGTCTGCTGGACACTAGGCGCCTCTTGGCACTGTCATGTCAGCATGAAGTGTGTGTGTGCGCACATCTCAGTGTGACACACTGTTGTGGCATGGCTGAGGAGTCATGCTGTGCGGCAGCATGTTATCTGGACAGGCCTCTTAAATATTTTAATGGTGCCACTTACAGAAGGAAGTCGCCCTGAGCAGCTCAGCTCTGGTGCCCGGTGGCCCCGTCCTGTCCTGCTGTTTTAGCTCCATCCTTAACACTCTTCTTTCAAGCACACTAGTCATCTCCCATTAAATTATCCAGAGATAAAAACTGTCAACTGCAGGACTTCTTAAACTTTATCACCCCAGGAGAAATTCATAGTTTTTCAAGCTGACAGTTGTTTCTGAAGTGAACATCTTGTCACTCATGTAATGGTATGATAAACAAGCACATTTCGCCATGAACCCAAAGTTAGCTGAATGTTTGGGAAAGTTTGTGATTACACCTTAAAGCATTTACACTAGTACTGGGTGACTTCCTGCTGCCACAGAAGTTGACAATTATCATTGGTTTTTTGAAGCAAACAGTTACATCTGGGTCGAACATCAACCTCTTGAAGTCGATGTACTGCATTACAGACTTTACAATTTCTGAATTATGACTGCTCTCTGTTTTTGACAGAAGTATTTGCACCATTTATGTGAAAGACGGAAAACATAATTAATTTCAGATTTTCCTCAAACCATTTAATGGTATTCTCGATAGGGGTGTAACGGTACATGTATTCGTACCGGACTGTTTTGGTGCAGGACTTTCGGAATGGTGCACATGTGCACCGAATGCAATCTTTAACGTTAAATATTAGTCTTGTTTTGTGTGGAAGGTACGTAAATTTCGAGTTTCCAGACAGACATATTAAGTGGCGGACCAAATCTCCATCTTACGGCTCTACACAAGGCCAGTGTAGAGAAGCCAGAGCTTGAAAACCCTCCCTTAAGGTCTTCTGTTTGGGAACACTTCGGTTTCCTAGTGAAATACAACAACGGACAAGTCGATAAGAAGAAAGCAGTGGGCCGACATTTCTAGTGATCAGGTATGTTTCTGGCAACACGTCAAACGTGCTAACTCACTAATGGTATTGCACGAAGGAGAACGTCACTGCAACAAGGGGAAAAAAACGAGCACAGTACAAACGCCTTATGGCAACAGACTTTAGACTTCAGAAAATATTTTTTTTATCTGAGCAGGCCTTCAAGCTGGGATTGATAATGCTCATAGACGGAATAAATAAGAAGAATGCTGTATTGTAATCCATATTATTATATTTTTTTATTATATTTTATTAGCTATGTGTGGTATTTTATTGAGTTTTTTTTGTAGTGGAGAACTTGGTAGTAGTTTGCAGCAGTAATTTATTAGGATACTAGTATATTTCTTTTTTATTTTATATAACTTAATGATTATGTGTAATTTGAAAGTTTGTTGAAAAAATTGTAAACTAATTTGGATGTTTGCAAAAGTTCATAATAAACCAGCAGCAATTTAATGTTTGCATTTTTTCTCCTTACTTTACCGAAAATAAACCAAACCGTGACTTCAAAACCGAGGTACATACCAAACCGGGATTTTTGTGTACCTTTATACCCCTAGCATTTGAGCATTACAACTTTGTGAGTTCTGACCTAGGCATCGACCGTAATGGTCGTCTGATCGCCCAGGCAGGGATGCACGACATGGCCATTATCGGCCGGTAAAGGCTTTAAAATTATATCTGAATCGTTTCTGCCGATGTGACATGCAGATAAAATGACACTTTAATCAGCAGTCAACAACTGTCAACTTTAGAAAAGTACATCAGAAAGAAATGGGTGCAAAGACATAGTGAAGTATCTCTTGTTCTGTATTATTAGTTATTTATTAGTTCATTTAAAAAAATGAACACGCTGTACATAACCTATCCAGAGGCCAAAAAAAAGGTGCCCAGTTAAGGCGGGGGCAGGTAGAGAGGAACCCAGGTTTGGCGCTCCATGTGCTGGGTGGGGGTGGCGGGAGAGCTGCCTCTCCTCTGATGCTCGACTGGGCTTCAGCTCCATGGCTGTAGGCTAAGAAAAGCAAGGATCTGATGGTGGAAGGGGAGGAAGTCTGCAGTCTTCATGCCTTGTTTGGCATCACCCACTCTTGCCGCACAATAACTCCATTTGCCCCCAAGATGCTCTGTGTGCGGGGAGTGTTCCCTTCGCACAATGTACAAGTGCTAAAGATGGTCCCTTCCCCTGGGACCAGCACTTCCATGCACGACTTTGCACACACAGACATGGACTGAGAAATACACTTCACGATGGCCAAGTTTTAGGACAGCTTCATTAGATTTCCAAGCGAGAGTTGTAGTCATTTGGTAGTGGAGTAAACAAATACAGCATCTGTGCTAAGTCGGCAGGCATGTGGAGAGATGCTATATCCCCTCAGGTTACATATTATTCCTATCCACATGGCACAGCACAGGCACACACGCGAGCTTGAATCCAGATTCATGCACCACACGCACCCACAGATATATAGGTTAACGAACCTGCTGTCACAGTTTCCTTTAGGTCTGTAGCGTCCATCAAGAGTCAGATTTAGCAAACAATAACATTTTACATTCACTTTACTTTCTCTTGTTTGAGTTTGTAACACAAAAGAGTCAGAAGTGAATGACCTCATTTGCACAACTGATTATGTTGCGAAATTCATTCTTGCAGGACCTCAACCTCTACCTGCAAGACAAGGTCTACCTGGCTGGCAACCAGTTCACCTTAGCCGATGCTTTCATGTACTTTGGGATCCATCCTCTCCTAGTAAGTTACCTTTTCACTCACTTCTGCACGTCTGGGTGAGACACGATACAGATTTCCAAGTTCAGCTTGTCTCTTAAACTGCAGTGAGTCGCTTAAACATGTACAAGTTTCAAGTCATACAACATAGTGAAAAGAAACTTAAAAGATATTTAATGTTTTGGATTGAAAGTCTTGTTAGGTTTTGGGTTAAGGTAAAATAAAAGGGGGACAGGTTTAGATTAGGTGAGGGTTAAGGTTATTATTTCATAATGTGTGACTTAAAAAATTTTATGTATCTGATCTATGTAATATGATTTTAGGAATATTCGAATAAACTGTTGATCATTTAGGTGCACTTTTAGGACACATTTGAAGGTTTTTGTAACAAAGACTGAAACTTAAACATAAAGACACTAAGCCTTTGAGAGAAACTTTTAAGATTTTCCTTAGTGTTCCAAAGTTGTGTGGGATCGTATATTCATGGGTAATCGTGCTTAATTTGTTGTGCCTCAGTACCATTCTCACCACCATATACCAAGGACTCACGCGTCCGTCCGTCTGTCCGTCCCGTTATCCATCCTTTTCCCTCCCTATCAGCGCCAACTTCAGTCAAACCACAACTTTAATAAGCAATTTGTCACAGTGCATAACACACAATTAGACCAGTCATATGGCCAAAGGGCATCAAGAACAAGTTGGCAATAAACACACGGGTTATAAACACGTTCTCACTTCTCTTCAGAAAAATAAAGTGATGTGGCACAAAGTGATGTCTTTAGCCTCAGACCAGGGACAAGTATGTTTGTTATGCCTTCCAGGATTGAAAAAAAGAGTTCAGAAATGGGAAAGACGGAATGAGATGAAGGGAGGAGGGAGAGATCACATGTTGAGATGTCAGCGGTTGTGGCGGAGATGGAAGGTTGCCCCCGCCACCAGGCAGAAGAGCGTCACTTTGGTTTGCAATCAGTGTAGTTTTTAACCTCGGGGACAAGGGGTCAGCTAGCCCAACCCTTAACCACAGCCTGTCCTGATGTTCAATTCATGGAAAACAACATTACACAAACATTAAACCTGACTGATGCTAGAATGGTTTTAGGCTGGATTGTTGTCTTTGCGGGGAATTTCCGCTTTCCAGCTAATTAGATGATGAAAAAGCACGCGCCTAATAAGATTATTTCCAAGGACGTCCTGATGCGCTCTGGGTTTTATTTTTTTTATTGTAGTTTGCCACCTGCATTGTGCAATAACAGGAAAATATGTCTGTTTGACACAAACTTGTCAAACAATGGCACTTCCTAGGCCGCTTTAAAAAACTTTACCCTGCAGTTAATTGACACTCTTCTCTTTTAATAGTCATTACCATCAGCGCCTCATGTGCATCTTCAGCACTTTGTTGGGAACTTAAAATCTCAATAAGAGCAACCGTGTCTTTCATCTTTCCGTTGATTTCACTTTTTTTGTCAATTAATCAGCTGTTTCCAATTGTGAGCCATTGTCACAGGTTATGGTTTCTGTGTGAGTTGTGATCAGTATGACTTAAAGGCCATGTTATATTTCTTCTCCGCAGCTGCGTACCCTACGCCGTAGCCTGGTGTGCACCTCCCAAAAAATGTAACTACACGTTCCATCCAAGCAGACTGCAAGAACTACGATTGGTCAGCTTAGTAGCACCGCATTTCCTCCTACGCATTTCTTGCTTGTCCTTCTCCTTCCGCCTCAAGGGTCGTACAAACCATCTCCTATGGCGCCTTCTCTCATTTCCGCGTTTTAGTTATTTCACTTAAAGTAACTGCTGTTTAGCTTCGATCAACTCCAACATGATCCGTTCAGTTTCAGTCCCCATTGTTTGTAGTAGCCTACACCAACAACAACAGTGGCTTAGCCCCAAACAGTAGTGAAGAAATTCAACACAATGGACCATAGAAACCCCAACACCAACTAGTTTTCTGGCAGTGTAATTACAGAGTGACACAGACACCAACACACAAGTATAAATGCTCAAAAAAAAGGCTACGGCATAGACTCAACGCAGAAACAGAGAATCTCCTTAGACAAATCTCCCAATAAGCTAAGATAAGAATCAGGTAACGCTGAACAATTCAATATTTTACATTACATTCAAAAATTGAAGCACAGTGCCTTTCTAATTTCACAACCAGTTACAGTATAAGATGGATTCAGTGTCAGCCTCACCAGCTTTCACACATGGTGGCTGATGGTTTTTTCTTGTTATAACAAGATGAACCTCTCTCCTCTCACACAGGTGGACTTGGCCATCCAGGAGAAGGAGCAGTATGTGAATGTGACGCGATGGTTTGACCACATTCAGCACTACCCCGGCATCCGACACCACCTCCCTCCCATAGTTGTGCTCAGGAACAGAATTTACACCGGCAGACACCACTGAGACCCGACTTGAACCCAGCCTGACTGGTCACAAGCTCATCTGTCTTTCGGGCCAGACCAGAGTGTATCACGCCAACATCACAATTTGAGGATGTTTCCACAAAGTCACTTCTATCCAAGACCTCCTTTTTATTCCTGTTTTTCGGATCATGATCCCTGCCTTCATGTTTTGCCCTCGTTACATACCTCAACTCTACTTGTTTGCTCTTTGGATTTTTTTTTTTATCTGGAAAATCGGTAAAGGACATTTTTAAGGGAACTAATACTAAGGGATTGCTTGCTAATAAAAATGTAGTTCAGTTACATGTTAAGTGTTTTTAATGATTATTGGCTGTTGCGCTGGGAGTGGAGGCAAGAATCTCTCATTCAGTCCTGCTAACACTATTTATATGAAGTTTAATGTCTCGACCCTTATTCAGTTATGAGGTAGGGAACAAGTGAGACAGTTACGTTGGTCTTTTGTTTGTTTTGTTGGACGTTTTGTAGGACTTCACGGAGTCTACGTATGTATAGTTGTTTTCAAAGGGAAGTCTGTACAGGTTGCTACCTTGTTTATAGCGTGCTTCTATTTATAAATGGTGGTTCTTTGTTTAATCTGAGGCTTGAACATGCGATGACAAGTACTGCAGGTTCAAAGAAGACTTAATAAGATGTTACTTAACTGGCAGTACATTATGTCCTTAGGAAAAGCAGCTTCCTTCCTGTCATTTTCAGCAACTGTTTGTCCAAATAAATGTGGTTGCTGGTTGAACATCATAACCCCCTAATGACCACAGTCACTGCCAAGTCCACATTGTTCTGCTATATCTCTGCCCTGATGAATGTAGTCTGTGTCTCAGATCGCGTCCCTATCAGGACTGTGGGGTTTGTGTTTGTTTTTTTCCCTAGGGTTTTATGTATTTCACATGCAGCTCTCAGCCATTTCACTGGACAGTTTAGTTTCTAGTGTGTGCACGTGTGTGTGTGTGTGTGTGTTCCTGATTACATCCCCGCTCTCTGTCCCACTTCCTCACCACCAGTCGTGTGGGCAGCAATGAGCAGTTGAGCGTCAGCCCCAGAGTCAGAGATCAGAGTGAGGCTCCAATCAGTCCCACTACCACCACTGTTGATGCTTCAGGCCAGAGAGAGGGCAGCGGGCTCACCAGCTGCCACACAGATCCAGCCAGCCAAGGCCAGAACCCAGGCCCCTGGGCGACAGTCAGCCACTGTGTGTCATTTCAACCCTCATGCTCCCATGGGGCTACTGGAGAGAGGGACGGGAAGGGAGGCAGCCAGGGAGGAGGGGGCCACGGAGAGAGGAAAAGAGCACCCAGAGGCCGAGGGATCTTTTTGTGACATGTGAACAATGATCCGTGCGTCTGAAAGCCTTGCTGCTGCTGGCTGGAGGTTTGCTATTAACACCATTAACAGGTCGTGGCGGCAGAAGCTATAAATTAACAATAAGAAGGTAATGATAAAGAACAGTAGGAAATTGAGGTAGGCTTAGAGAAGTAACCCTTTTTAATCAAAGTTGCAATTTTCATTGCTTTTGCAGGTGTATCAAGCCACTAAAAGAAACACTTGTACACATTAAAATAAAAGCACAAAAAATTGCAGTTAGTTGGTAATTGTTATAATAATGGATGCTTTTGTGTTTGCATTGATGCTCCGTGTTCAGTTTCCTCCATCCTAACAGGCTCTACATATCTTCACATTTGTTGCTTACAGCCTGAGTGGTTTCGTTTTCTGACGCAACCGTGATGTTAAATCAAAGGGATACGCAGCTCATGAACCCTGGCCCCTCTGCCAATTTTTCAGCGTGTGCTTTTCGCATTTTCTCAAAGACTTTGTTTTGCGTAAACCGGCCAGAAGACAGCCATTGTTCAGTGAAGTTCCATTAAGATAGCTCGCTGTGTGTTTGGGGTGAGCATTGTGAAGACAATGTGACGAATAAAAACAGCTTGCAGTCATTTGAGTAGGCCTTGTGACTAGCTGGGGCGGTTTATGGTGTTGTCTACCATTAAAGAAGCCCTTGTCCTCTCGATAATCTTATCATTTGGTTGGAATCTTGTGTGCGGTGTGAGACGGTTACTTATTTCTGAGGTGTAAATCAAGCTTTGCCAACAAACACTGCAGCCGGCCAAATAGTTCCACAATTGCTTGTGTTTGTGGTGATGCCATGGTTACAGTCAAAAACACCAAGTCAAAAACACATTTTTGTTACTTAATCTGACTGTTATTTTTTTACCTTAAGATTGTACGCTTTATGGATGGTGGAAGTCACAATATGATACGATTAGACCATTAAATAGATGAAATTGATGAACCAACAGCTGATTTGAGGTGTAAATTTTATATCATGAATGGATATATCAAGAATATCTAGATCAGAAACCATTGTAAATGAATACAAAAAAAGTACAAGTTAACACACTTTAAATGTCAATTTGCATGAATTCATTCAGTTTGTTAGCAGTTCTTTTGAATGCTGTTAAATAACATTTTCATTCATTCAGGAATACTTTAATATTGTGAGTGTTGTCCGTTCATGCACAGCCAAAATGTCCTTATTATAAGATACAAGCAAAAAGTTTAGCACCGTGGAGGATACAATAATATGAAAAAGATTAGAATTTACTGAACTCAAACGATAGAAAATAAACTTATAGAAGTGATGGCAAATTGACCTGCACTCAAATAAACTGAACGTTAAAGTTATCTAAATCATATAGTGGATGAATGACTTCTTGTCCAGTTTGTTTTCCAGCAATGATGCAGACCTCATTAGCACTTTAGAGGATTTAATCTTAAACTCAGCTATTTGCAGAATAAATTGAGTCATTTGAATTTGGTGAGTGTTTCTAATGTATTCCAACAAGATATTCATTAAGTGCTTAAAACTGATTCAAACTGTAAAAATATGCAGCGATGATTAGTCAGTCATTTTGAAACTGCTCTTTTCTTGTGGCTTTCTGCTGACTGCTGGCAGAATCTTAGAATGCTAATGTGGTACGGTCTCACAGCCAGGTTCCTCTCTGATCAAACCCGAGTGCAGTCAAAGCCGGGTGCAGTGATGAGGCCACAGCAGGTAACCAGGACCAAGGCGGCAATTAGAGGCGACCTTCCCACCAACTTCTTTTGGCGAGAGGTGTAACACTCAACAGGGCAGCCCTCCCACCTAAAGAATCACAACCCACCCGCTTTACCGTCTGTGCCCCCGGCATCCTTATTGGCCTTTGACTGCTCCCCTCTGCCCAGTGAGGGAGAGGTCAAAGGTCAATAAGGTAAGGTTATCATCAGTACTTAGTGATGACTTCATCTCTCACCATAGAGCTGTGGCAGTGAGTGGTGCTTCTGTTTTTCTCTCTCCAGCAGAGTATAAAGGGACAGAGGTGGAATAAGCTGTGAAAACTATTTTTTAAATGGAACACTTTAGTGGTTTTACTTGCAAACTGTATTTCAGGTTCAACTGAACTGAAAAAAGTTGATATTTCATGTGTCCAGATAGTATTTATTTTTGACTTACAAAGAAGACAGACAGAACCGGGATGTATTGGTGATCTGAAGACCCTTAAACACTGAAATTGGGGCTTTCCCAGACAATTTTTTTTGTTTAATTTGTTTAACATAGCAATGCTAATGCACAGAGATGCATTGAGTACAGAGGCCCATGAAATCAATCTACACAAGAATCAAAAGAAAACCAGCAAATCATCAACAACAAAAATAACAGTACAGGCCCAGGAATATGCACAATCTAGATAATAGTGATTATTAACAATAGACATGAGTAATGGTTATGGCAGCATTTTATCATATCACTACCAAAAGAGGTTACGCCTCTAAGTGGCCCTATTTCCTGGCCGACATAAATGAGTCAGGCATTACAGATATAGCATTAGTGGAAATAAAAAAGACAAGAAATCACAATGTCTGTCCCCTTGTCACCCCTCCCCTCGCCAAATGAAAATGAGCCCTACTCTAGCACAACAGAGAACAAACCCACCAGCTAGACAACGACAGCTACAAGCTAATTTGTCATCCAGGTCATCTAAACCATGTTTGCTAACGGACGACTTAGAGTTTTGGAGACCAAAGGCAGCTTATGTAAAGATTCTCCCAATGTCAGAAATTCAGGGCTATAGGCCTATAAAATGTGATTGCCGCTATGATCTGCAATTATCGTACAGTCTGACACAGATTATTAAACCAATCGCGCACACTGTCACACGCAGTCAACTTGCACGATCACCAAAATGTGTCCCCATGAAGCTGCAACAGTCCAGCCAAGGACACTTTGTCATCATCTGTCACCTACCAATGTTTCCTGTCATCTTCCATGGTCAACATTCAAATGCCATCAAATATTAATTGATCGGGCTCATAACAGGACAACAAGAGTTTCACCAAAAATAATCAAAGCAGCGCAGTCAATACCACACAGTGAGCCAAAATCTGCAGGATTTCCTTCAAGCAGGTGTCGCTGTTTTAACTTTATGATGAGGGACGCGTCAACACCTTTGTCACCTCGCGTTTACTAACCATATCAGATAGGCCCGCGCAACAACAAACAGCAATGCAGATGACACAACCCTTCATTAGTTCTTATTAGCAACATCAGGGAGAGGGGAACGCATTGGCCCCGACATCTGCTAAGAACAGGACCCCCCCGTCTCTCGGTGGTGAGGGGAGCGTTAGCGTGTCATAAGCTCTTTAGACAGGACTTATCGGCTGCGCTTTATCGTGGTCTTACACGTTGTGACAGTTGTACCATGCGCCTATAAAGTTGGCATCTGATTGTCTATTGCAATTACATGAGCTTATGAGCAATGATGCAGCTATGACTGAAGGGGGGGGGGGGCGGTTCTACATGTTGTTGCAGTAAAGTTATTCTTATAGAAGTGAAGGAGAGAAATCTGACTTTACCTCTTTACCTTAGGAATGTGTGCCCACATTTTGTGCTCAATTGCATAAATTATTGCGTGCAATCTCCAATGTAGAATGCCTTTTATAACTTATATCTTATGGCCAAGTTATAATCGATATGTTTTTTCTGATGCCATTTGAGTAATCGAAAGTTAAACATATGGAGTAGTGTTGGTGTCAAAAATAGGTTGGCGCTCAGCAAGAACAGTATTAGAGTGGGTGATTTTTATGGATGCCAGGCCTGCCTTGTTATGTTAGAGGTGTGGACTTCTAATAAAATGTCTGTCATGTTAAGGGATGACTTGACAGCCTAAGCAATGCCGATATTAAAGGATAATTCGGGTTTATTACAAGTTGGATTCTATTTTCTCTGTTTGCTTATTGCTTCTATCAGTTATGGTAACGTTGGATTTACCAAGTAAGTTTTGCTCAAATCTGCAAATACGTGTGGCACTCAGAAGTCTGGCCAGGCAAGAAATATGGACAGTCAGACAAGTATACAGGTTGTAAACGAAACTCCAGGTTAGCCACACCATCTTGGAAGAGACATCAAAGTAAACTGTAAGATTATTTCCCAATCAGTGTCAGAAGTTGTTAAGCTTCATTTTATACCTTTGTGTTGGGGTTGGGGTTACCTGCAAGTATTGGGTTGGGTTGGGGTTACCTGCAAGTATGGAGCATGGAGATGTAGCTGATGTACACCTCCTTAAAGACATAAGTGGGGGCTACAGTGGCTACGGAGATGTCATGTGAGGACCTCTCGTTTCTTGCCCTTTCTGACTTGTGCAAGAATGCACAATGTTCTAGTGTTCGCAGCTCCCAGCAATTAACTTGGTGCATACAACGCTATCATAAACAAAAGAAAATGATGGCCAAAGCTAAAAAAATATACGACTCGTGGTAATAAAATATTATTATCCTTTAACTTTTTAGGGGGCTAGAAGAACGCCTATCTTATGTATGTATGTCTGATCTTCTCTTTCGTCAACATCTGTAGAATAGTACATTATTACTTTAATGACTGAATCAGACATCTGTTTGATTGCTTACCGCAGACTATGGCTCAGAGGGTTTTATATCACCATTATGAATCTGCAAATATCAGTTTACCATATGTATGTATGCATGTCAACAACACTCCACTAGTTGTTTGTATTCTCTCTGTCTGTCGCTCGCTCTCTCTATTGCAAGACGCAGCCTCACCTTGGATTGCATAAGGATCCCAGGTGTGCAGCGAGAGTTTTTACGAGACTCAACCACTCAGCTCATCAATCAGAGAGATGGGTGGCTGATTCGGCACGTTGGTGCTAAAGTACATATGTGTGACCCGGGGCAAGGAGATTGCACAAGATTGCACCGTAAGTCTCACACACACACACACACACACAGATAACTGTTGTGGAATTAGCTGCCTCAATCGCTCCTCACCCCTTCTGCTGATCTACCTCAGCTGCAGCTTCTTTGCATTTTTTTCTGTCTGTACATGTGCATGTGTGTGTGGTCATTCATGGCGTAATGGTTTTGGCCCGGGGGGTAAGAGGTGAATTAAGGGTGAAGGAGGCAAAAAAGCGAAGGCGAAGGTGGACCTGCTCAGCTGAATGAGTTCAGAAAACAGGCCTGTAGCAGTAGTTAAAAATGTGAAAAGTATTATTTCTTCTGAGTCACACACACACACACGCAGGTTTAACCATTTCTAACTATCATATTAAAATGATTCCAGGCTATACTACGCTCGGCCTTGGTTGATTCAAGGACTTCTCATTTGCCATGCCGTCACATTGTGTGGCCGCATTCCTCATCCCTTTATTCAAATGTTCCACAAATTAGCCATACATTTACACCCCACCCCACCCCCCTCCCTCCTGCTCCATCCAACCCACAGGTCATGCCACTTAACTTCAGCCTGCCCCCCTGCTGTAATAGGTTCTGATAGGAAGCCTCCAGGGAAGCTGACTTCTCACTGAGAAGTGATACTAAAAGTAATTGCAGCTGAAACGCTGTGACAGGGGGGTGTACTTTGAAAAAAGAAATGGAGAGTGCAGCACAGAGAGGATGGCATTTGGAGTAAGCATAGAGGATATTGGGGGGGGGGGGGGGGGGGGGGGTAACAGACAGACTCCTGGGTGGGCAGAGAGCACTGCCCTCAGCCATTTACTGTAATTTGACCTCCATGGGAAAAAAACAGCAACAGCCTCCTAATTTGCATATTCCTCCAGCTCATCTGTATACATCACCAGTACGGTGGGGTTTTTATTCCACATCTTTTTTCATTAAAACAGTTTGGTTTTAATTTGAGATGACTAATTTATTTAAACCTGGAGTTAAATGCAGAGTACTTTCTCTTTGTAACGCATCTCATTTCCCTAATGGTTAAAAAAAATAAAACAGGGGGCTGATGACAATGTAATAGAACATAAACAAGGTTTCATATCATTAACTTTGAATATGAGTTGTTAACTTAATGACCCCACTCACTTTATTATTCTTGTGTGAAAACCGGCTAGTTGTTTTTAATGAGGACATGGATGTGGTGCCTGGTAGTTGCGGCTGACATGGAGGAATGCTGTAAGAAATGACCTGGCACAATGCCTTCACCATGAAAAGATGGTCTTCCAAAGAGAGGCGAGTCCATCTGCACACAATTTAAGCACTTTTACTCGAGTCATTTAAATGTGAAAACTCTCCCTCAAGAAGTTTCCCCTGGGCCTGGATTAATCCAACAACACAGACAAAAAGTATTTCTCTTAATGATGTTATGAGCTCCTATGTTTCCATTTTAAATATTCATCTTGTCGCCATTATTTCATTTAGTTCTTTTAAACCCCCTACCATAAACTACATGACAACAGTGAACATCCCAGCCCTGTATTTTTTTTTCTCTATTAAGAAGCATGATTCATCTCGTTTCTTGAACTGAGAATGCATCTTAATGTAAAGAAATAGATTCAAAAGCTAAAATATTGCTTATCCCCTACAGATTACATTCATACGCTGCTATTTTTGCATTATCAAAATATAGTAAACTTTGCTCAGATTTTCAGTTTGTAAGTATGTCGAAACTATTCACTGCCAACAGTTTTGAACAGGTTACTCCCTCATATCCACGCATTGCATGCAGTGCTGTTACGTTGTTTGTTTTTATATAGTCCCCTGGTCCACCTGTGATATTTTCTGTCCCTTTTTACTGTCTCTCAAAAAAAAGAAATGCTATAAAGATCATCAATACATACATTTATTGTTGTGGTTTTAGCACAGCATTACTTTCACATATTAGGACCATCTTTCTGATATTTCTGGATATTTTTCTTGTCTTTCACTCTATTTCTTCCTGTCCTTTGTTCAGATACTTCAAGATTTAATAGGGAAATTAATGAGGGATAATATTTGTTTTATCTATAGCGCAACAGAAGCAGTGAATTACCTCAATTTTGCAAAACATATCTATCAAACAGGCATAATTACAGATAAATATGATGGTAGAGATTCTATGATGATATGAATATGAATCATGGCTGTACATACAACATAGTGCAGTACATCATACAGTATGAGCAGGAGTGAGTGACAGGTCAGGCAGTCAACTGTACTTTAATTCATTGATCTTAAAGGGACATACTTATGAACCAGAAACACACATTTTTGTGTGTGTGTGTGTGTGTGTGTGTGTGTGTGTTAGGAGGGTAGCTTCACTGCTGACTGGTTATCTACTGGACTAAGGGCATGAAGCTACAATCTGGCACAGACAGTCCCCCACCAACACACACATACCACAGTGTTTCTGAGCGCTCAAATGGCTACTTCTTTGACCTCCCTTAGTCTCACACAAACAGACGCTACATAGATGTACACAAGACATCCCGCAGAAAAACTGGGTTGGGTCCTTCTGACAGGGGGAGAGAAAGGGAGGGGTGGGTGAGACATGCAGGAGGAGAATGAAGAGCCAACTGGTCTGCTGAATTCTCATAAGCTAACCTATCGAATCATTTCTTGGTTTGTATATCTTTGACTTTGTGGATGTATAAAGTATTCCTTTTTGCAAAGATTCAGAATGTTTTTCAATATACTATTTTGTTTATAAATGTGTGTATGTGTGGAATCGTTTGCATTTATTAGTGAATTAAATTCCATCATGCGATTACGTGCTGGTAGGAAGACTTTTGAGTTTGCATGCAAAATGCCTGTGTAGGAAAGGACATCAAATGAGCCAGATATTTTTCTCTGGAGTTTGTGAACATACAAGAATTATGTTTGACAGGTGCTGAGGTAAGTTTCAGCATGTTAAGCAAATATCAAGCTTTGTTGATGCAAGTTTATTTTGGAGACTTTTGAAAGAAATCAAAAATAATGTTTTTAATGAAGCTTTAAACCCCATAATACCATTAAGTCGAGAGATTTACATTTACATTTACTCATTTGGCAGACACATTTATCCAAAGCGACTTACATTTGATGAAAAACATACAAGCATCAACAGAGCATCAAATACAGATCTACAACTGACAATAAATACTAGTAAGAGCTCATAGTTCATATCATAGTGTGATATTTTAATTAATAAATGTCAACACTTCACAATTCTGTACACAAATATGGAAATAGGTACTAAGCAAACTGATATTTAATAAATTATTAATAATTAGTTCCTGAATAATCCTGAATCATGGGCAGCATACTGTAAAATTTCAATTAAAAGCCTAGTTCCAAGTTGACGCCTGTCCCTTTTACTGGCCTTGTGTGGCTACACGTTTTGACAAACAAACGCAGGTCTCAATGAGAAGCCTGGTCTGGTTTTTATTGAAGTTCTCTGGATGTATAAAACCTCTTAAAGCTCACCGTGTTGCCCGCTTGAGCTAGGTCTACACTGCTCAGATCACACGTACAAATATAAATATTAAAACTTTTGTCAAGATGGACATGCTGCACATCATAAGATCAATTAAATTCTTCACATTTCAATTATTCAGTGAATGGAAGATCCGAAAACAATTTAGATTTACCGGTATTGTAAACAGGTGAGAAAGAAAAAGGACACATTTTTATACAATTAATATTCATTCTGATTGAAACAATTCATTATTTATCCAGTTGTTCCTGATTCATTCCATCACTGGTTCTTTAGTCACTACTCACAGTTTTGTGTGCCGTATTGTGAGGTGTGGCCGAATAAATGAATGTAGTTGTAGTGTTGCAGAGGAAAATAATATTCTATTATAATCAGCTCTGAAATACTTGGGGATCCCTGATTCCTTCCTAAGTTAGTTTAAAGTGAAGTAATCCAAAATTAAATCAGTGAAAAAAAGATGTCTTCCTGGGGAAAAATAACAAAAGTTCAGCTTAAGGGTAGGCCGAGAGTTTTGAGCATGCATGTATGTTTAACAGTGACAGGCATGGATAAGCAGAAGACAAACAGATCGTTGAAAGGTTAAAGGCAAGCTAATTCTCCAATTTTCAAAGTGCGTGCTGTTGAGGCCCGCTTTTATTTCCACTGGCTGTGTCCCATGAAATGAATTACAGCCTCTCTACAAAAGCCAGTGGGCCTTCTTGTCAAAGGGCCAGGGGCCTCGATTCACACCCTTAAATTCAAGTGCCCATTGCATCTCTTAAGAAGAGGGACAGTCAATGGCATGATAGTTAAACGATAGAATGAAACATGATGGATAAACATAATTGATTAAGATCCGATAAAGAGAATCTAAAAAATCAGTTAAGCTTAAGCGAAGAGTTAGTGACCCAGAGGGACAGTCACTGATTTGTGTGTGTGTGTATGTGTGTGTGTTTTAGTACAGTGTTAATAGCTTTTGATCTTGAGGGATGACCAAAAACACTCCTTATTCAGGCTAAATATAACAGCACATGACACACAGCTGATCACTGGCCTCTTTGAAAAGCAACAGCAAAAGAGGGTGGTGTGAAATCGACATTTGGACAGGAAAACACAAAGTCATCACTGTATCTCCTGACCCTCTAATGTTGTGCTGCTGAGGTTCCCACACGCACAGACAGACACACACACGCACACACACACACACACACACACACACACACTCACAGTGAACTCCATTTGAAAGATGCCTAAGCATTTCACAAACTTTGACCGATCCGAAACCACCAGTCTTTGAAGTGAAATCCTGAGGATACAAACATGCGGCCACACACACACACCTCAGGGGTGAAGGTGGGAGGGTGATTCAGCAATGAAAGATGCCAATGAATAGGCGGAGGGTGAGGGGAAAGAGGATGCGGGGCACTGACTGAGTGCTGATAAGCTCTACAATAGACTCCAGTGTGTGGCCTTTAGCTCCAGGATCAGCCTCGCACATGCAAACAGACGCACACAAACACACAAATGCATCCACATATTTTTTTATGTATGCACATGTTACTTACATACTTTGGGTATTATATTTCATCAGAGAGACATATATGTCCACACACACACTTAGGTAATACCCAGAGGGAGGGAATCTTTACGGCGCTGGCGGACTTCCCTTGTGACTTTCACAGCTGTCATGCTCCTTTTTTACAGCTTTCATTCATCTACTAACCTCAGGGACAGGGGCATGTGATGATGCCTCAGCACATACAAACAAACACACATACACACACACAGTTAATGTACACGGATCACAAATGTATAGATACAAGTAAAAGCTTGCCTGACATGGTGTTAATGTGGTGTTTTTTTTGTCCTAATGTCATTTCACACACTGTTCTGCCATTGCAATGCTAATGATATGGGCTGTTATCAGTTTCTGTGTTAGGGCTAATTATATCAGGGACTTATATTGTTGTTACTGGAGGAAAAAGTACCTTTTAAGTTTTTTTTTAAATGATAATGTTGGGAATGCTTTTTTTTCCACACTTAAAAAAATCTGTCTGTTAAAATGTCACTAACACAAATGAGATTTGTTTCTGATGCAGTTTAATCTGAACGAAATCAATCATGTGTGATTGAAATATTTTATGCACTGCATTCATCAGAGGAGTGGATTTCATCAAATTAAATTATCCTTGCACGCTTTCAAAAGAAGTACATTTGTCATTACGGTACAAAAATGAGATGATTTAAAAGAACTCCCCTCTGCAGCTAATGTGACACCACAGTTTTAAATGCTTCAGTGGTGAGTGTGACACAACGGGAAGACAAAAATGAAACTGTCCCCTCTCTCTACAGCATCTCTGTAGAGCAGCTTATATGACTTCTTCTTTTTTGTCTCTGTAGCCAGGAGTGCTATGCACCCCGTCAGTTGGCTTTTGTGCTTTTTATAGGCATATAGACACCGTGTGATAGACCCTGCCCGCAAACCCTCCATTACAATCAAATTGGTCTCCTCTCAACTGTGTTCCTATGGGGCACCGTCACTGCCAAGGCTGGATGAAGTTAAGTCAAAGACATTAAGAGAGCTCCTCCAGGGACAAACATCAGCAGAGAGAAGAGAAGAATAGGAGGAGAGTTGAATGAATGCAGAAGTGCCTTAAAGCTGCAATCCATAACTTTCAGCACGTTCAAAGTTGTTTCATGTGTGGCATTTGTGAAGCTGATTCAACAAGTTGAAAGTATGCAATGAAAAATACAACAATAATACAATGTAACATGAACGCTGCTCCTTTTATTTACTAATCATGAAGTTAGGCAGCGTGGGCAATGTGCTCTAACCCTGCTTTCACACCAGATATGCATGTTTACAATTCATGATTTCATGGACACTGTTATAGTCTAAGCGGCCTGCTCTTCCCTAACTATCCGCCTGGTTTTATGACCAAAGCTCAAATTGCCAAATTGACCTTTGATCCACTGCCGTATGCTGATCACCGCAACGCGTGTCCCGTGGCATTCCTGCATTGATGAGAGGCAGAAGTAAGACAGCAATGGTGGTATAGTGGTGGGCATACCTGCCTTCCAAGCAATTGACCCAGGTTCAATTCCTGGCCGTTGCAAAAGTATAGCTTAGTCTGTGGGGATGCGGGCTCAAGTCCAGCATGGGCCATTGCTGAGCAGGTGCCTGAACCATGAACTATTCTCTGGGTGCTTCACAATGCCCACTGCTCCTAATTAGGATGGGTTTAACTCAGATTGATACATTTTGTGTCTCTCTTTTTAATTGTCTCGGTTCATAGCCTACCTTATTTGAGTATTATTTGTAGTATTATCTGTTTTGTTATGTATTGTTTTGTCTGCAACTTTTAATGCTGCTGGTTTCCTAACTCAGTGAGGCTTACCTGGTTAAATCTTTTATATACCTCTATTCTTTGATCCTACTGCGACGAGCGAGAGGATTACAATTCATCAAGTTTTATCCTTGATTGTGAATGTCTGCACAAAATTTAATGGAAATCAAGTAGTTGTTGAGATATTTCAGTCTGGACCACAGCAATGGAACAAACCAATCCCCAGAGCCATGCTGCTAGCGTAGCTAGAAAAGTTCACTCAAGGCATAGGTATCATTTGCACTCGGGACGTTGGGGACATGTCCCCACCACTTTTTTAAAGCATAATTTGTTGTTTTTTTTAAAAACTCCTGAAATATAGCTTGCAGTTAAATAACAAATGAAAATGCCTTGAGAAAGGTTTATTTGCACGTTAAGAAAACATGTAATGCAATTAAAATATAGAAGAAACAAAAAAGTCACTTAAGCTAAAAAAACAACAACCGTTCTCTCCCTTTGAACATGACAAAAGAGGAGGGAAGACTACATTATGCCTACATATGTGTTGCCTCAGCAGGGATAATATTACATGAGAAAAGTTAATCTACAGGAGAAACAGATCTGAAAGCAGCACAGAATGACTGAGAGCTGCACTGATTTAGATTGTGTTATATTTATATATTTTCAATGTCACCTGCCACCTGATTTTCGTGTTTCCTTTTACATAAATTAAACATTTCCACCATAAATTGGTGCAGAAATGTTCACCAGAATGGAGGAAATGAAGTGTTTAAAGATCATAATTTCCTGGGGGAGGTGACCCCAGACCTCTGCTCAAATAACTCGGCATTGAGGATATTTTTAAAACACTGTTTAACGATCTTTTGGTCTTGTTCTCATGAACCTAATATTACGTAATGAGCGGTGATGTCTCGCAAGCGAGAAGTGTCTCTTCACTCCCCTAATGTCTGAGCCCCTATGTCCCCACCACTTTTCAACACAATGTGACGCCCTTGACTCAAGGTCAACTTACCAACTTTTTCCAGGGTTTCCAATCTCATGGTTTCATAAGTTGATGGAGAAAGTGAAGTTGTCAAATAAATTATATCATATCCACTTTATATTGTATATATGTGTTGTATGTAGGCGGGTGTGACTCAGCGGTCAGAGCAGTTGTCCCGTAATCAGAAGGTCGGTGGTTTGATCCCCGACTCCCCAAGTCTGCAAATTGATGGCTGTTCCATTGGTGTGTGAATGTAAGTGTAAAAGCATTTTGAATGGTTAGAAAAGCGATATACAGACCATTTAGGATATCCTAGATAGCCATTTTGTGGAAAAATAATGCTGTTTATCCAAATTTCCACCTCATTCTTGCTTTTCTATTTGTTGTGAAAATTGCATAATATCTTTTACATGGCATACAAATGTCAAAAAACTTCTGCAGTGCACAAGTGAACAAAAAGCCACCAAAATATTCCGTCTCAAAGGACACATTGAGAAACTTTTTTTAAAAGTCACAATTCTAATATATACATGGCGAAAATGTGATCTCATACTAGTGTGTGTGTGTTTTTCAACACACTTTTCAAGCCTGAAGAAGCTCCGCAAGTGAGAACGATCACACACCCACACTCGTACAAACATAGAAGAGTGACAGTGTCTCCCTCAAGGAGTAGTGCTGCCATCTCTCGCCGTGGTGGTCATCAGCGCTAAACTCCTGTCAGGTTCCATCTTACACCCTGACACACACGCACACACACTGGTCTGTCTCAGTCACAGGACAGGGTCTCCAAAGGGGTCAACATGTTGTCACACGCACCAGGGGAGCAGTGTTGTTGTTAGGGGTCCCTACCTCCTCACTAATGTCCATGTCACCTCACACACAGAAAACCTGCTGTGGTTATTAGCCCGCCAGCACTGCAGGGACACTATTGGCCCAGAAGGACTTCGCTCTGGTTAAAACTTCAACGCAGCCGTCTTTTTTTTATTTATTTGTTGGAATAAGTGAGCAGTTGTTTCTCCTGCTCAGTTTACAGGCAGTGCACTGTAGTGATGAAAAGAGTCAAAGAGACAAAACTGAACAAAACCTCTTTTGTACTGATTCATTTTTGAGCTTGGTATATAACAGGCCTGTAGTCCACACTGCTTTGAAAAAAGCATCCTCTCATTTTGTGTAATAACATGTGGGCTAATGAAAATCACAATATGTTATTAATTTTGGACTAATCTTAGGAATGCTTTACTTTCTGGTCTTGTAATTTTATTGTACGTTTCCAGAAAAAAAAATTGGCTTTCCAACCACTCAAAGCAGTTTGGGGTTCAGTATTTTGTCCATGGATATTTCAGCATGCAGATCAAACCACCGAACTTCTGATAAGTGGACAACCAATGAGCCACATACGCCATTTTACAAAATGAAACATAAACAACCACCCCTCTCCTCACACCATTAAAAGGGGGTTGAAACCAAAAAATTTTTAGGACCACTGCCCTAGAGGAATATGAGGGGCTGGATCCCAGCTGATATTAGGCGAGAGGCAGGGTCCACCCTGCACAGTTCACCAGACAATCACAGAGCTGACACAAAGAGACAAACAGCCATTCACGTTCACAGTCAAGGGCAACTAAGGGCAATTAACCTAACCTGCATGTCTTTGAATTGTGGGAGGAAATCAGAATACCTGGAGAGAACCTGCGTAAGCACTGGGAGAACATGCAAACCACACAGAAAGTACATCACACATTTCTCAGCGACGAGCTGACCACTGCAGCAGCACTGAGTTGGAAAATAAGTCTTTTGAAATATGTCTTTCGTGTATTTAAAGTTCATTTAATGCACAATGTCTTCCTTGATGTTGCTGAACAACTTAGAACTAAATGAACTATTTTTTCAGCTTGCACCTTTTTACACATTCAACAGTTGTTTCAAAACTCACTTTGCAGGCAGGCTTCCCTTGATCATTTCCTGCGATGTAAATGTTCACAGAGGAAACATTTGATGTTTTGTTTAATGTCATTTTTGATCATGTGCCTGACATTCACAGCTGTCTCACAACTGGGACAAGAAGAGGTAAAAAAAAATCTTGGTGGAAATGCCTTTCCACTCAAACATGGTACATCTCTCCCAGGTGACTGCTTAGCATTGGCAGTAATTGAAGACTAGCCCCTGGCACTTTGTGTGTGTGTGTGTGTGTGTGTGTGTGTGTGTGTGTGTGTGTATATGTGCGTGCATAAGTCATGAGGCATGTGTGCATGAGATAACAGTTTTTACTGTGTCTGAGCATGTGCATCTGCTAGTATCTGCATGTATGTGCGTGCATGTGTGTGTTCACTGGCGTTGGAACAGTGCTTGTGTGTGTGTGTGTTTGTATGTATACATGTGCCCTTTGTGTGTGTGTCTGTGTGTGTGTGTGTGTATGTATACATGTGCCCTTTGTGTGTGTGTGTAAGTGTGTGTGTGTGTGTGCGCCTTCATAACTAAGCCTCCCCCCTCCACAGGTTCACACTAATAATTCCACCTTTCCTGATTTTTACGTTGTTGGGAGTTCAACCATTTTTCCAAACAGGAGGATGAATTAATAACGTTTCTTAATACCGCCCTCCCTTCCCCCCTCTTTTTTGCTCTTCCACAACGAGGGGCCAAATCTCTTCAGCATTTCCAGCCCTGTGAGCTAATTTGACAGCTCACGGGGGTGACGCTGATTCCACTTCGCAGAGACAGGTACCCTAGGGCTAGCCAGCTGGATCGCAGCGGATGCTTACAGATTTGGCTTTAGCTTCATGCTGGGTGTCATCTGTCTCTTTGGTCTGGCGCGGGATAATTTTTGTGTATGTGTGTGTGTGTGTGTGTGTGTGTGTGTCCGCCCTGACATCATGTGCCTGAGCAGTTTGTGCCTGGCAGGCCTTGTCTGTCCAGGTTGGCCATCAAACACAGCCAGCATGGCCCTAATCTGACGAGGCACTGCTCCAAACATGCCACAGCAGCCCGAGAAGTGTGTGTGTTTTTAGTATGAGTGTGTGTTTGAGTTTATGTGTATGTGTGTGTGTGTGTGTGTGTGACCCCAGGGCAGACCCCCTTTTTCCTACTCCTTGCCTTTCTCCTCTGCTCTGTCCCACGTCGAATATCAGTGAACACACACGCGCGCGCGCGAGCGCACACACACAAACTGAAGAAAAACTTCAAAAAACATCAAGTTGAGCTCAGACGACGCTCCCCCTCCACCTCGCAGTCTCAACTCCTCCTCTGCTGAAGTTGTAGTGTGTGTGCATGCATGTGTATGTGTTATTGAAGTACATATGTGTGTTTGAAATGCTACAGCCAGCGATTTTGCACGCCACAAACGGAGAGATCTCCTCGCTCAGCGCTCCCTCCACCCCAACATCTGTCACTTTGATTGTGGGCACTTTGCAGGACGCTCTGCCTCAACAGGTCTGGAGCCTCCCCCACAGCCTGTTGCCCTCAGTCGACTTCGACACTGCCTCTTGGAGAAAGACACGATCCCTCCCCGTGCTGGGACGGGAGAGGACAGTGGGACAGCCCCCCATGGGAGAAATGACAGTGCGGTTCCCGTTAATCTCCGGGACGAGCACTGAAATGGCGGCAGGGGCCCGCCGCAAACGCTAACCGTGGCCGACACACTGCAAACACACACACACACTCCCAGTCCTCCCCGAATGCTTCAGTGAAAACGGGCAGTTCGAGATGAGCCTGACAAGGTTTCGTTCTGTTTTTGCTGTGAAAGAGAAAAAAAAAATCTTCCCTTCCCTGAAAAGCGCAGGATGATGAGTACATATGTTGATTTTCAGGCTGTGAGCCATGTACCACCACTGTGTCTTCCCATCAGGCCTTGGGACAGAGTGACAGCAGGATAGTGTCACGCAACACAGTGACTTGTAAAGTGCCACTGCATAAAGGCCTTGAGTGTGTTTGTTTGAGCCTTTACCTTCCTGCTGCACTCCATTCTTCATGGTTTAACTGTCTACTTTTTCTTCTATTTTTGGCTTTTATCCCCCCCCCCACCTCTTCTCCATGGCGGACAGCTCGGAAGAATCCCGCCTCCAGTAGGCAGAGGGACAAGAAAGTGGTGGTGCTGGGATGAAGGACAGCTGGGACTGAGAGAGAGGGGGGGGGGGGGGGGGGGGGGGGATAGCCTAAATGAAATAAGAAACTGGATATGGAGAGAGAGAAGGGCAGAATCAGGTAGGTGGGTTGCTGGGCAGCAGGTCCTCTCTTACCACCCCTGCACCATCACCTCCCCTCCGGCTCAGAGGCCTTGGCATCCAGTGAATAACACCCCCCTCCTCCTCCTCCTTCCCATTCCCCCCTTTCGCATCACCACCCCCCACCTGTTCAGAGCCACGGTGCAGAGAGTGGCGCTGTGAACACAAAGCAGCGGCCCTGCGGCCCTACGCCTGGACCTCGGTGTCAAGACCCAGCCGAGCCAAGTGAGAGAGAGAGAGAGAGAGAGAGAGAGAGAGCAGCAAAATGCAGAATAATTATACCCAGTGGGTAAATCGAGCACCGTCGTTACAGGGGCGGTGTGGTCAGGCCGGGGAGGAGAGAGGCACGGAGGCAAGAGCGTCACCGGGGCGATCTCAGGGCCAGTGGGCATGTTTGGTAAAGCACACTCCCAGACCTCCCACTGCACTGCTGAAGCACCGTTTGTTGGAAGTGCTGCAGGAGATCATCTGGATACTGGCGAGCATGGGCACACAAGGGGTGGGGGGTGAAACACTGCTGCTTTGGTCCTGCATACTGTGCACAGATCATATGTGGAGGTGTTGTAAAAAAAAAAAAAAACATTGGCGGAAAGATTGTGTCTCAAATGACAAGGAAAATAGATACAGATTGTGTTCACTGTGCTCAGGTACATATCTAACTCACAATGACAAGCGGATGGATAATTCAAAGAGACTCTGTCACAGGAAATGCATTTTTAATGTGCATTAGTAAATGATTACATGCGTTTATACGACACTGTTAAAGTATTTGGGTCAAGAGGGAAAATCTGAACAATTCACGATCACATCATAAATATTTTCCAACCAAACAATCAAATAGTATGACTGAAATCTCATTTGCAGAGCTTCTACTTAAATTATAGTATTTACATAGGCCTAACTATTTGTCTAAACTACCTGACAATAAATCAAATAGTCATTAGTAATTCTCTATAATAAACTATTATTATTAACAGAATTCAAATGATTTTATCTATTGTGGACAGTTTATAATCAAATATTATTGAATTAAGCGATCGCACATTTACCATGAATAAGCTTCACTTCTCTGTTATAACTTTGAGCGTTGTCTTTGCTTCTTTTTTTAGCAAAATTTTTGGAGCATGCCCCGGAAAAGGCTGTGTGTTTTGTGCAGGGGTGTCAAACAAAAAAGCAGAATTCACTTAATGGACCTGTGGGACAGAAATACAGAGAAACACATGATCCGCTCTCATGCAACGAGCTCTCGCATGCAAACTGCAGCCCAGCGTCACAACGCTTGCAGATAATGATGCAGAAGGACAGATGTTTCCTCGTTATGTTGATATTGGCCAGGCCCTCCGAATTCTTTAATGCTGTGGAAATCTAAACTTTGGATAAGTTTTTGAGTAGTGGAGGTCTGAGCTGCTTTTTCTCCCTCCTCAAAATGTGACTATGTAAAGCCTTTAAAATGCATGCTTCCCAACCCCCAAGTTAAACAGCATTTAAATGTTTATTACATTTCAAAATAATACATATGATAATTGATTTAAGTTCCCATTTTGTAGAGAAGAATGCTTTTCAGAACTCCAAATATAAATCATTATGCTAACATTATATTTTTGTCTGTTATTATTGGTATACAAACCAGATTTATTTTCTTATCTTTTTTTATTATTTAGTTATTTGTAAAAAAAATAATAAAAAAACGATCTACAATATATAAATATATATGTATATACTTATATATATAAAATACAGTAAGTATAAAATAATTCATGACATTTTTTTAACATCTTCTCTTCTTTATTATTGTAAAGTACAAATTAGATTTTGATTTTCTGCTATGCTTTAAATATGGTAATGAATGCTGCATTTAACCAGACCCTCTACTGTTCTTCGAGTTGATCTTAATGTTTTTAATTTCACCCTGCAGAGTCATAAATAAACAAAACAACACATTCCTGTCACAGAACGCCTCTGCTGGATCCGACATGTTTTGTTGTCAGAGATCCTCTCATGCTCCCTCAGACTCAACATGAGGCTGCAGTGGAGGTTGTTTTTTGTTTTTTTTATATCCCTTGGCTGTTGATCAATCATTTAATCTCTTTAATAGGCCCAAATCAAAACTAATGGTGCATGTAATCAGTGTTTAACTAAGCAATGTGGACAGTGGGGGACTTAAGTGGTGCCTTAATGATTTTCTCCTGACTGAGCATGACAGTCCTAATGAATTTAGGGCTCACAAATAAACTTTTGACAACTAATATGCAATATTTGCCCAAAACAATGCCTCTTCTCACCCTGAGTGAATATCTACATGTACTTTACTCTTGCCACAAGTGCTGTGTTTATTAATACATTTATGCCAATATATTTGCATTCCATAAAGTGTAATAAAGGCACTTTCTAAATCCAAGATAATTCAGTCACAAGGGGCTTTTACCAGGCCTGGATTATAAAAGCTAATGTGAGAGATTTGGTGCCATCTTGTGGTCCCAATGCAGACACTGGGAGGTCAGCAAAAAGGGAACTTCTCTACAAAGATCATATTTTGTTCTCTGATTAATATAGAGGTAAGATTTTTCATACATCTTAGTATATTTATCTCCTACAAACAATAATTAATTTATTATTCTCAATGGGACTAATAGGTGTGATTGATTTTCAGTAATCTGCGACTGTTATAAAAGGGTTTCATTATTGCTTTCCTAAATAATCTTTAGCAGCAGGATATCATTTAAAACTCATAGCAAAGAACAGAATGTTACTGTGCACTCTATATGATAAGGTCACTAAACATTAAATATTACTCAACATTTGGTAATCAACTATTGATGCTCTAGCCCCTGTGTAAAGATTAATTTAATCATTATTGTACAACTATAAGGTGCCAATTTTTAATAAGGCAGCTTTTATTAAGGGTGTAACAAATTACTTTATTATTGGTTAATAAATCATGAATTAATGCATTATATATTAGTTATAAGACATTAATAATAGCCACTTTTGGGTTGTCATGTTGTGAAAAATCCCTCTGGCTTGTGTTTATCCTTTTTTCTTTTTGGTGATAAAGCAGTTATATTAAGTGTAGGAAACACATTATATAAATACTTGTGAGTGTTACACTTTCTAATTGGCCATCAAGTCCAGATGTATACATGTCAAACGTTGTTAATATAATGGAATTTGGATCAGATACTCCCCAGAAGGTATGTGTGGTCCACCTAATGAGCAAAGGTTACTGCTGGAGAAGGATAAACAGCTACAGGGATGTTTCACAACCTGGCAACCTCAAAGTTATTAGTATTAATAGATTATAATTACTGTGTAAAGCATAAGTAAATGAGTTCTTTGCCGCAAAGTGTAAAGCCATTAGTTGAAATGTATAAAACCCACTTATTAAGGGTGAATTATTACAAGGGAGAACCAGGGTTTAAATAAACTAGTTGGAAAGACTCCAAAAAGACATAAGACTCGAATTGGATTGTAAGCCACATTTATTATTATTATTATTATTATTATTGTTGTTGTTGTTGTTGTATGTTTTTTGAACAAATAATGAGTGTAAATGAGTTTTAAAAGCTACTTTGCTCCACCACAGAGCAAGACTGACATCTGCTGTCCACATACACGCAGAACCTCAGTCTACACCACAGACTATAGGTCCACAGTACTGTCGCTCATTCTGTCTCACACAGACATTAAAAAGCTACACAGTACAGAGTACGTCACTGTAGCCTGCCTCAGAAGATACGTCAGAATGTTATATTTCCCGTGGACTGGTTAAAAAAAGATCAAACCGCGAGTGGACCGCGTACTAAGCTGAATGTGACACCCCTCTTTCAGCCGCTTGGTTCAGCCCACGGCCTAGAACCCGGAAGTAGTAGTAAATATTTACACTGCAGTCAGCTGACTTCCATTCACCTGACCACAGTTAGAGAAAGATCATTGCATTTTGTTCGTGTTGTAGCTGATCTGTATTACTATAGAAATAACGTGTGGGCCAGTTAATGACCGGTGGTTTAGTTGTGCTAACTTAGCTCTTTCGCTGCCTGCTAGCTTCGCATTTAAAAAAGCGATTAGCAGTTAGTAGCTGGTTGAGCTAGCTGCGCCACAGGAAACAAAAGTGTGAATAAACTACTAAAACCAACCTGTCAGCGGGGTTTGTAAAAAAAAAAAAAAATGGAGAAGATTGCTCAAGGTGAGTGAAATCCACTGCTGACAAATCCATCTCTTTGTCAGCATGTTTGACTTGATGTTCACCTCTAACCTCAGATTGCAGCTAATTCTTTTAAAAACCTTCTATTTTGTGAGATCTTGTTTAACTGCATTTAATCTGAGTTGTGTTGGTCCTGCAGATGTAGGTGATATCCAGTCCCGACTGTTAGACCACAGGCCAGTCGTCAGTGCAGAGATCCGCTACTTTGTGAGAGAGTTTGAGGTAGGCTACTTGACATGAAATTATGATGTGACACTGTGGCCTTAACACTGTGACCATCGCCATGGACCCCACACCCACACACACATACATATATACAAGCTGTGTTGTAGCTGACCCAAACTTCAGACAACCCTGTGGGAGGATGTTTTTGCAGAGGTTTGTTTTTGTTTTGCTTTTCATACAACACACACACACACACACACACACACACACACACACACACACACACAGAGTCCCCTCCAAAAGTATTGGAACGGTAAGGCAAATTCCTTTGTTTCTGTTGTTCACTGAAGACATTTGGGTTTAAGATCAAAAGATGAGTATGAGACAAGAGTTCAGAATTTCAGCTTTTATTTCCTGGTATTCACATCTAGATGTGTTAAACAACTCAGGACATATCACCCTTTGTTTGAACCCACCCATTTTTCAAGTGAGCAAAACTATTGGAACATGTGACTGACAGATTTCTTGTTGCCCAGGTGTTGCCTTTTAGGTTGATTGTCCAAACATTAAATAACTCTGCATAACTAGCCTAAGTTTTCATCCTTGGTTCAAAGCTATAAAGACTGCATTTCCTGTTAAAGAGGATAAACCAACATGAAGACGTATAAAAAACACCATTGTAAATCATGGTGAAAGAAATTGAAATTATTATTTTTTTAAATGACAGTCAGTGTTCTACCAGGAGACTGATGTATCAGTGTTCCCACAGATGGGCTTTGTAGCATGTATCAGAATCAGAATCGGCTTTATTGCCAGGTATGTGTACACATAGGAGGAATTTGACTGATTGTACATCGCGCATGATGTGCCAGCCAGTAAACAGGTGGCTGATTAGAGACAGAGTTACTGGGTTATTGCACAGGAATTGTTCCTGACACCGTGAGTCAGAAATCAGCTGTTCATCAGAGTGATGGCTTGTGGGAAGAAACTGTTCCTGAGTCTGTTGGTTTTGGCGTACAGTGCTCTGTAGCGCCTACCAGGGGGGAGAAGCTGGACCAGGTTGTGTCCGGGGCGAGATGGATCTGCAGTGATGTTTCCTGCCCGTTTCCTGACTCTGGAAATCTATAAGTCCTGAATGGAGGGCAGGTTGGCACCAATCTTTTCTGCAGTCCTGAATGTCCGTTGTAGTCTGTCCCTGTCCTTTTTGGTGGCAGATCCCAACCAGACAGTGATGGACATGCAGAGAACAGACTGGATGATGGCTGTGTAGAACTGGATCAGCAGGCTGAGCTTCCTGAGCTGATGCAGGAAGTACATCCTCTGCTGGTCCTTCTTGATGATGGTGCCCATGTTGGGCTCCCACTTTAGGTCCTGGAATATAGTGGATCCCAGAAATATGAAGGATTCCACAGCAGACACAGGGCTATTGAGTATGGTGATGGGGGGCAGAGTGGGGGGCTCCTCCTGAAGTCCACGATCATCTCCACAGTTTTGAGTGTGTTAAGCTCCAGGTTGTTCTGGCCGCACCAGAGAGCCAGCTGATCAACCTCCCATCTGTAGGCTGACTCATCACCGTCCCGGATGAGGCCGATGACCGTTGTGTCGTCAGCGAACTTCAACTTCGTTGCATCGTTATATGTGGTACTTTGAGTTTCTGTAGACTTGCCTTTGCACAATTTATCACAAGTGCAAGTATAGAGTGGTGTACAATATGCTTTTAACAGAGATATCTTTACATCAACCGTATATTACCCGAACTTGTGTAAAGAATATTGGCTTATGCATACATCATCAGTATCTTCATCATCTGTCGTTTGATCTGTGATAAAATGACCACAATATTTTACCTTATTACAGACACTAAGTTTATTGTTAGCTAGTTTAAAGTCAGGATATTTTAAACATCGATCATCTTTATTTCTGCAGATCATGACGACACTCTTATTGGCAATATGTTTGAAATCATGTTCCACACCTACACAGGAAACAATGTAAGGAGCTGCTGAAAACCTGCAAGGTCATCTGTGCACTTTATATGGTTCACTATGAAATTACCAATCATGCACCCAGTATTACAGGCTCTATACTGCCTGGACAGATGACTCCATTGCTAACGCCAAATAAAGTGAGACACTATTGCCCCATTAATAAGGCTGCAAACCATTTTAAAAGTTTAGACTTACTTGTAAGGATGATGTAACTCTTTGCCATGATGTTTGACTCATGGCTACAGTGTCACTTATTACAGATATTTCGACTTTTTATCCTTTAACACTGCTGTCAAGCTGTTTATCAGACACTGACATCAATCTAAGGAAAAAGTCACACCAATTGATGTATCGCTTTCTTGCTACTATTAGAAAAAACATCAACTGTGGACATTAAATCCTGTGAGTGCACGAATGTCATAAGACCCACATCAGAACACCTGCTATGAATACATACAGAGACATGGCTAAACAGAAAAAGAAAGTGTCAGGGGACACACTGCAAACACCAATGTGCCACACATCCACATACCACACTACAGTTTATAGTTTTCATCATTATATTTGAACCATGTAGCCCAATACCTTCACTGCAGATTTCCATATATTGTATTTATTTCCACTATAAGAAATATCATGATGTACTGATTTTTCTGATTGAGAGAATCTGTCTGCTGTTTTTAGTGCAAATATACTTGTTCAGAAATATTCCCAAGCCAAATAAAATCTTTAGTGGAGTGATCAATATACTTTTCAAAGATATAGTATATATATATATATATATATATATTGTCTCTTACTTAATATCAGGTAAATCCAACTCTTTTGTTTGTTTTTTGTGTTTTTGTTGTCATATTGATGGATGCAACATGTTAAGCCCAAGCGCTACACTAAATGACTTAAGAAGCATACATTTTCAGTGTGCAGCAAAGCTAAGCTTTCCTCTGCTGCTTTTTCAGGAAAAACGTGGCCACAGGGAGAGCAGACTGCTGGAGAACCTCGACAAAATGGTGCTGGAAGCCACTGAGCAAATGCAGCCCACAACTTTAGAGGGTGTGAACCAGCAGCTGTCTGATGTCATTAAACGGTGTAAGTCTTCTCTGTAACACTTGAGACTTTTTTTTAAATTGTGCTAGAATTGTGTCATTTCATGCTTGACCTTTTGAATCCCTGTGATGGTATGATGTCAAAGGAAATGCTGTTTTTTATTACGAACAATGCTGATCTTAAAAAAGTGTTATATCTGTGTTGTGTTGTAGTAAATGTAAATCTTGATGGTAAGAATATTTGATTGCTTTTCTCTCACAGTAGAGGCTGCTAATCACATGGCAGACAGAGTCCAGCAGAGGGAGCTAGAGGCACAACAGGTAAAAACTACTCCATGCAAAGGAATCATAGCCTTGAAAAAAAACAGATTGGATTGCTTTGTATAGATACAGCATTACATGTGTAGGCTGAAGGCCAGTGTCCAGGCACCACACACTGCTTAAATGATCAGCATTCTCAATGTAGTGTATGATTGCAAGAGGGTGTGACTGCTAAAGTAGTAAATTTGTGACTGACTTGAAAACTGGCTTAATCTCGCATTTACTGTAATCGACCCCTAAAACCTCTGGTCAAAGTGAAGTATTTGTCTTTTCTGCGAATACAAAGATTGGTGTGAGGCAAAAAATAAAAACTCTCTGCCACCTTTTGTTGTGTGCTCATCTTTTCTTGTCCTTCCAGGGCACCCAGCTGCAAACAAACATGGAGCGTTTGAAAGATGAGTGGGCAGAGTTTCTGAAGGAGCAGCAGAGATTAAAGGAGGAGGTGGACGAGGAGCACGCCAAGGCTGTAGGACAACTGAGCGCTCATTACGCGGAAAAGAAGAAGGAGTTGACCGAGTTTCCAACCCTCTAATCAGTTGGTGCTTGTGAGCACACTGTGTCTTATTACATGAACGCTTGTGTTTGTTATGGCTATGGACGTCTGTTCTGCACGTGCAAAACGTTGGCATAAAACAATGAGGTTTTTTTGCTCCTGCACAACACCCCACATTTTCCAAATCATAAATATGAAAGTGCGATTAACAGTGTGGCATTTTCACAGGCCGTCAAACTGGCAATTTTCTGTCTTTAGCACATGGAATTTTCTCGACACCTAAAAGGTCTGGTACATGTCATTTTTAAACAAGCAATCATTCGATTGTTCCTTGGCCGCGAAGTTTTCAACATTTCAAGATTTTTAATGGACGCCTGCCTGAAGGGTGCCGATGATAAATTTGCATCAGCCTCAAGTTGAAAAGGAACCTGGAGTTTGGCACCAAGGCGAGACATTTGGAGTGCTGAAAGCAAGATCATTAAATGTTGAGCAGGTGTTTTTTAAAGCACAGGTCAAGTGTTGTAGAAACGAGCTCAATCAGAACCGTTTCCAGAACAAAATCATCCCTCACCAGCTCTCCTGTGTTTGGAACATTAACTTCAAGTAAACCGACTATCTGTGAAGTAATTTTCATTATAAAGGGCCTTTTCTTAGTAACAGTTTGCTTTGCCACATCAAATCTGATTTCAGTGACTCTCAAACCCAATTATCCTTTTATTGCTGTTTAAACAGGAATAAAACGTAAACCAGAGTTTGGTCTTCTGGTTTGAATTTCCTTCTGGTCATGTATACATAAAAATGTCAGTGGTTGTCATGCTTTGTGCTTGGAGTGCTCACAATGCACAGAATGATAAACACAAACTCCAAGTGTTCTTTTCCGTTTAGTCTTTTCTGTTTATTAGATGAATTGCCCACATGGCGTATTTTATAGGGTAAATACTCAGTCTTTAAGTTTTTATAACCGCAAGCATGATAATATATAAAAGTTGTAATGTGAACTACAGAAGAAGTGAAATCATGTGTGTGAGTCGTGACCCTTGAGCGTCTCTGACAGAGATGCTAACTCGCATTTTGTTTTCGCTCCCGACAATGGTGTTTTGTTGGACAGGTTAATGGATGGGTGGGCACATTCTTGACACCTAAGCCGTCATGCGTCCCATCTGAAGAAGCAGGTTTGGGCTTCCCCTCATCCATCAGCTGAAGTAAAACAGAGTTTCTGTATGAAAAATAAGAATAAAGCAAAACAAGCCAGCAGTGGAGTCGCCCCACTGTGTGACAACACAGCTGAAGTGAACTTAGTTCTGTATCCCCTTTCACAGAAGCTGCAGCTTTTTTCCGTCAGGCCCGTGCAAAACCACCCTCTGGTTGCTCTGCCTGTGCCTGTGCATACTGTGTGTGTGTTGATGACGGCTGGCGTCAGAGCAGGACACGGTGGTTGGCATGTCATCAGAGATCAGGGAGGGCACTGACATGCCAGCAGATGTACGTCTGTGTGTGTGTGTGTGCGCGCGCATGCCTTCCCTCCGCCTTGGTGGCTGCAGCTGTCCACCGTGGAGACAGCCCATCAACGGCTAACAAGGAGCGACAATACGGAAACGCGGCCCACCTCTGCCAGCAAGGCACCTTTTCATCTGCCCTTATTTATTTTTTGGGTTTTCGGTGGAAAGAAAGAAAAACAGAGTACACGAAAGGTCACTGTTAAAGTCATGAGTGTTAGCTATTCATGAGTAGAGAGTCCTACGCTTACAGTAAATACTCTTTGGGCCTGATAAGTACATTATTTATATCTGTTATAATGAATTTTGACTTTGTCGTGTTGTGTCAGATTTTGAAACAAATTCAAGTCGGCAAAATGTTGGATCATTTTGTGAAGTGATGTAAGTAAGCAAATTGACAGTAAAATGAACACATAGAAGCGGTTCTTCCATGATGTAACAATAGACGGCATAGGTGCACATGTAGTCCTGCTCTTTGCTGGTTCAAATCCACAAAACCAGAATAGGTCTGCCTAAAGGACCAGGTTCAGCGTGGAAAAGCCCCCAGGTTAGAGTAACCACCCACTGCCCGCAATCGCACTACAAAACCATTGCTGTCAATAATAACATGCTCTTTGATAAGTTAAATGCAAGCAATGTGGGATTTAGATCACCGTCTGTTTGCGACCGAGGGATTGCAACAACGACCGGTACAGGCTGAAAAGTAAGTAAAGCCAGAAACCTCATCTGGTCAAGCAATTTTTGAGTGACTGGTATTGATCAACAACCAGTGCCCTATTTAATGGTATAATACAGGCAAACTGTAACATTAAGGGCTAAAGCTACCTTACATGTTTAATTTATCTGGATAGATATCTGTCAAACATTAAGGGAAAACTGTCAAGCATCCCATGTACTCTGCTGGCACAGAAAATGACCAGAGCATACAATTCAGTAAGACGACACCATGTGCAGTGAAGGGTTGAGCACCGGCTTGGATCTCCTGTTATTATCCTCCTCAGCCTGCTGCCTCATGCCTCTGGACCCTCGTTGGTTTGTTTTTTTGTCTCCAGTGTGCATCAGAGAGCAGTGCGTTCTTCCTGTTTTGAAAAGAGAGCAGTGCTCTGGGGCCACGGAGCTGCCGTTCCCTGTGCCAACATAAATGGTAAAGGAAGCAGCGGCACCCAGCTGGAGCCCCATTGGGCAAGGGACAGAGGCAAAGGGTGTGTTGGTTATTGCAGTATGATGCTCTGTCTGAAAATGAGCTTTCCACATCCACTGGAAAGGAATGAAATATATCACAGGGATGAAATGTGCAGATCGCCTTTTAAGACATTTACTAAAAAAACGAATCTGATTTTAGTACTTCATGCTGGATTGAGATCCTAGAGAGAAGTGCTGAAGCTTAGTTTGAATACATAAAAAATTCAGGCATGTTCGAAAGTGCCCAGGTTTAGCAAGCCAACATGTCCCATGGCAGTTCATTTTAAACAATCAGTCTAATCAACACAAAGCACTACTCTGCACTAAATTCTGGCATTCACAAGCACTCCCAACATCTGCCAAATCTTAATATGTCTTCTCTCCGTGTCCACTAACCTCACATGGTGCTAATGCCAGCCAACATCTTACCCAACATTTTCCAACCTCACCATCACTCTAGACAACAATAGGTTGGCTTGAAGAAAGTGGTTTGGTTTTCAGAGACTGAACTGTACAAGCAGGAACAGGCTAAAAGATCATTCCAGCAGGCTTGAAACAATACAAGCTTAGTTATATCAGCCACCAGCAGATTTAAAGTAAATTTGTCCACACCAGGAGCTAAGGACAATTATTATCATCACAGATCTATCCTTTACTAATGGACATCACAGGAGAGAGTTGAAGTTAATGTAACCTGTAGCTCACATCTTGTTCTCCTCCATCAGTGATCCATCTGGGCTTTCACACACAGCTGAGGAGACACAGATTGGACTGAACTGCATCAGCCTGAACAGTTACACACTCATCTGAGAACATGTGGTGTGCAGATATCAATGCAAGTATCTTTCACTCTAATTGTACAGATATAAACTATGTACGGTGTGTTTAATTATTTCTGGCAACCCGCCAAAAAAATTTAGAAATGTAATTTTCGGAATTGGTTAAGAATATGCATTATTTACTGTACGCTGGCCTCAAGAGATAAGATCCACAGCTTTCTGACGGGTCATTGCAGGACTAGGCTGCATTAGTGCTCATAATAATGTGTCCACGTTCTGTATATGTACCCAATTCCATCCAAGTTTCTATCCCCCTGTGATTTGTCCACAGTGCATTCTTGTATACATCCTGTCGAAGGCCATCTGGGTTTTTATGTGTGGATTATCTTTGGCTCCATTATCAGGAGAAACTGTACATGTTTATGAGTGTTAGACAGGCCAAATGCTGCTCATGTTATGGCTTGACATTTACATGTCTATTCACTCTTCTTTACTGCTGTACTGTTTGAAAAAACATAAAATACCGGCGGAGACTAAACTTCCTTGAAGAAACAAATAAAATACACATGACTTCAGAGGACTGCTACAGTTTCTATTAAGCTGACAGCAAACTTGGCCTTACCAGACATTTTCTTTTTTGGGCCTGATCACCTTTCATTTCAGCTGACTGCTGAGAAAAAGCAGGCCGAACAGAAACACAGTTTCACTATTTTGTGTTGGAACAATAGAAAGCGAGGAGGTATTCATTCGCACCCGCTTTCCTGACAGCTTATGAGAATTTTCAACCTCTGCATGCTCAATCTCTTTCTTTTGTGCAGCGTGATGGGCCCCTGTTACTCAATTACTAAGGGGTCCAAAATTAAAATGCCAATGAACAAAAGCACTGCGCTTCCAAGTTAATAATCCGGCATAAAACCACCCCAGGGAGGCGCTGATGGATCATGGGCGGATTGAAATGCAGGTGGTAATATGAATTCTTTGGCTATAGCAAACGTTCTCCCAGTGGATCGCTAAATAAGCGAGGGAGACCTCTCAAAGCTGCAGTAAAACAAATTAAGAAATTGATATTTCTCTGAGGGAAAGTTGCAAGGCATGCTGGAGAGTCTCAGAGCATGGCAGCTTAGAAAATGAGCACTGGGTGGCATATAAAAGCAATCATTGGAAAGAAAAGGGATGGAAATTAAACGTCCCACCTTTCACCATAAATGCCAGCACTCCCTTATTAGCAGGCACTGATATGCTCCCTTGTGAAAGCTAACACTGTAACATGTCAGTTTTTATTCTGTGAACGGAGCCAGTTTCTTAACCAGATGTCTTGATCAGGTTATCTCTGTTTGAAAGACTCCATTGCCATCTTTTGTGCAACAGAGGTCTAATTAGCTGAACTGTACGTCTGTTCAGTTTCATTAGACAGTCTTGCTAATATAACTGCTCAGTGTTCCTGCCAGGTCCAAGAAACACAGATAAGAGTCCAGCAACAACAAACACCTTCCTCACTCAATCACAGGGCAAACAATAGCCAGAGAGGACGTGGAGAACGGGCTGTCATCGGCCAGTGGCTACCAGCAGCAACAAAGCTTGTTGTCGTCTAGATTCCTGAACCGTAGAGGAATGTCTGGCTTCACTGCCAACCACATACCTTCTCAGTGGCTTTGACTTTCCCTGTTTTCTGTACCAGGCAGGTATTTACCTGATGCTATCTCTCTGTGGTTTCAACGATGCTAAACCCTAACTATAGAACATAATTTCTTACAGCATCCAAATAGCAACAACATTTGCTCATATAAATAAGGTAAACTTTCCCAAAATGTACTTAAACCAACAATAACTTTTGAAGCCGATATGAAGTAATGTTAGCATTCATTTGGAGTCATGTCCACCCAACAAGTCCAATATCATCTCTCTTTTAACTCTGTTGTTGTTCTTCACCAATTCCTGAGGGAAATATCTGGCTTTTTAGCAACTATATGCTCTCCCATGTTTACAAGCTAGTCTTTGGTGCTGGAGAGGAAGCGTACAGTGGGCTTTTAGAGCTTTTTTCAACAAAAAATCGAGTTGTGGCTGGAAATGTTGCTATGAGAGTGGAGAGATTTTTACCAAATCAGTAATGGCCCTTTTCAACCACATGGTACCAGCTGGACACGCCTCAAATCTACTCACCATTTTTGGTTTTTCATTGGGGAAAAGTTGTACCTGGTACCTGCTACCTGGTACCCTCTGGTCCTACAGTCACACAAACCACAGCCAACGCAGCAGACGACTCCAGCAACAACGGCAGAGGAAACCAAAGCAAAGATTTTCGTACTGTTATTCTGTCTTTACATTCTGAGTAATGTTGAAACGTTTTAAATTAAATCAAGTGACAGCTGGTGTGTGTGTGTGTGTGTGTGTGTGTGTGTGTGTGTGTGTGTGTGTGTGTGTGTGTGTGTGTGTGTGTGTGTGTCGCGTTGACCATTACGCCGTGGCAGTTTCATACGGTGTTGCTATGACGACCAGCTACATTGAGGGGGTACTATCTGCCATGGAAAACAGAGAACGGCGGACCAAAAGCAAAATCGAGTCGAGTCGAGGGGAGTTGAGCTGGTACCAGCAATAGAGAAACACAATGAGCTGAAAGATGCTAAAAGGCTTCATAGAGCTGAGAGAAACTGCAAAGACGGGCAATAATTCTCTGTGAGTTTTTCACTGAGTGATCCCTTTCACATAAAAGCAGTCATGTGGTCCATTGTAAATATGAAAATGTTGATTATAGCCACTTTAAAGAATCAGCTCACCAAATTTCCAGTTAGAAAAAGCTCAAGAGATTTCCATCCATCCATCCATCGTCAACCGCTTATCCTGTCTACAGGGTCACGGGGGCTGGAGCCAATCCCAGCTGGCATTGGGCAAAAGGCGGGGTACACCCTGGACAGGTCGCCAGTCCATTGCAGGGCCACACATAGACGAACAACCACTCATGCTCACACTCACACCTAAGGACAATTTAGGGTAAACAATCAACCTAGTCCCCATGTCTTTGGATGGTGGGAGGAAGCCAGAGCACCCGGAGAGAACCCACGCAGACATGGGGAGAACCTGCAAACTCCACACAGAAAGGCCTGGGCAACCGGGGTTTGACCCACGACCTTCTTGCTGTGAGGCCACTGCACCACCGTGCCGCCCTCAAGAGATTTCACTTTAGTCAATTTACCGTATTCTATTACTGAACTTCCTGCCAGCTCATTGCACTGTAGATTTTCTTCCCTTGAAATGTTAATGTTTTGACATTGTAAAATAAAGGCTATGATATAAATCTAATCCACTGGTCATGAGAAAACCACTTGGTCTGCGCCTTTTTTATCAGTTATTTATAACTCATTGTCTGGGTACTGATTTAAGGAAATTAGTCATGGAACAGAGAGGAGAAAGGTAAGCAATATCAAGGATGATTCAAGGCCTTGGTGAATGAAGTAACAGAGATGTTTAAGAATACAGTTTATGAAGAAAAAAAACATTCAAAATTTCCAAGTATGTTGTCCATTAGTCAGTCAGTGTTCAGTTTTCCTGACTGTGACTTTGTGAGAACTTAAGTCATACCTGCAGGGCTTTTCCAAAAGAATATTTTCAGTTTCAGCATCATTAGATATACAATAAAGTAAAACTGAGCTGTAAAAGTTCAAATAAAATAAGACACCGTACTCATTGAAAATGCACAACAGGTGGTTTCCAGATTTGCACAAGATGTTTGCAGCCACAATTTCTTTCTCATCAACCCTAGTTCAGCTGTCAGTTACCTTTAATATAGAAAGAAATGGAAGTCAGTGCCAAGATATAATGTTTCAAATACATTTTCCAATGCATACTTTGTCACCTTCATCCATGTCTTTTTTATTAGCTGGTACAAGAGGTTTCAATATACTTAAGATTACCATTAATCAAGTGTGTATGAAAATCCCAGTAGTATACCTTTAAAATCTAATTACACATTAAAATCATTGATGATAAAATAAAACTACATAAAGAAAAATGTGACATGGCTGTGAATGACAACGACAGGATGCTCCTTTCTTCCAGTATAGACAGGAGCTTTTTGGATGCATGATAAATGACAGGCATCATAAAACAGGATTATCCCTGTTTTGGGGAGGCTAGAAAAATGGAAGAAAAAGATGAGCGCCCCAAGCAGTGAACATTTCACAAAGCTAACTAAGCATAACACTCCTTAAAAAAATACTTTTGTCCACATTTTGGACCCAAGACAGTGGAATTTCTCCCCTGTTGTTCTCAGAGCAAGCCCTTTGCGCTCACTGAATGATCTCACGATGAGATCTCCAAGGAGCATCTAATATCCCAACTACCTCAGCCTCTGAAATCCAATAAATCAATCAGCTGTGCTTTACAAGCCTGCGTGTGTGTTACCCATTCAGGAAATTGAGAATCCCTGCTGTGGATCACAGCTAAAAAAAAACATCCTGACTGACAGGACAATGAGGGAGACTGGAGATGGCGGAACAAGTTGCATGCATGAATGTGTGTGACTCCATACTTGTTTGTGCCTCTGTGTAGATGTGATCTTTGTGCCCCTGTGTGTTTGTAGCTGCTCTAGCCCATGAACCCCTCATCTGAATCTGAGTCGGTCTCTCATCCCAGATTTCTGCAGGGAGACCTGGGCTCTTGGCAGAGGAATGCATGGGAGTGGGCTCCTTCAATAAAGTCTCTTTCAGGGCCCCGGGACGGCCATGGGCTTTACTTTTCATCGTTTCCCCTCCCTTGCCTCTCTGAACCCACGTGGGCATGCTGCTTTTTCTACTGCTGCTGCTTCGTTTCAAGCATAATGGCTTTACCTTGAGGCTGAGAGAAAAAGACACAGAGGAAGGGAGGTGTCCAGAGCTAAAATCGTGACTCACCTACTGCAGGTCCATGTTAAGCACTGGGTGCCATGACATCTTGCCATTCAGCCGATAATGGTGAATCACATATTTAACAGGATTTAGAGAATTTCATGACGTAAATTAGTCCTAATCGGGTGATTGTATGTCAGATGATTTAAAACAGTAGATAACGTGCATTTTCAACCAATAAAATGCAATTACCAATTTCGTAAGAAACGCCAATATCAACACCAGTATTGATGTGTTCCATAACAGTGGGGTCACATAAGTTAGTTTGAAACTCAAAAAACATGTTAACGTGTGCCGTACCTCTTTAACACCTACTACCCACATTATGAATGTTTGTTAGCAACTTCTAAACCTCTCTTTCAAAGATCCATTCAATGCATAAATTCAAACTTGCACTCATTGCTCTGCACCCAGCAGTATCGTTGAGGTTGAGCAGATGTGTGGCTGGAGTACAACTAAGCTCTTTGACAACTATCACATGGCGAGATGAGAACGTGAGGGGATGAAGGGAAACACAAAAAGAGAATAGAAGAATAGGCATGTTAAGAAGGAAAACTTGAAAAGGGAAAATCAGGAAAGAAAACGTCAGGGTAAAAGGGCAGCAGATAAAGCAGAGCCACTAAAAAAAGAGAGACAGACTAAGCAAATAGAAGCGATGACAACATTAAGAAAAACTGAGAGAGGAGAGGGACAAAGAGAGCAACAAAGATGGGGATGGAGGAAGACAAAGATGGGATGGGAGGGAAAGACCCCAAGAATGGGAGACTGGTCCCTGGCCTGCAGATCAAAGCAGGTGGTGAGCAGCAGCTCCAGGCCGGTCCTCCCAGCACCTGCTGCTGCTCCACAGCCAAGTTAAACACATTATTCCAACAGACGCACTGCTTAATGGCTTCTGGGGAGAGACCTTTACCGGGTCCATGACTGCCTCTACGGACGATCAGAGGTGCAGGCTACACTGACACACACACAGAAACACACAAAGCCTTCCTAAAACGAGTCCATAATCACTGCTTACACAAGGTGACACATCCAGGAGTGCACACAGGCACAACTTTCCTATGTGTGAATCATCAGATCATTATATTGCACATCTGCTTAGGAGAATGGACAAATCCAGACACCTGTCAGAATCATAAACTCACTTAAAGTACCCACGGACTGAAGCATGCATACAATAAAAGACATTTACAATAAAGCATAAACACCTGGTTCAAGCATTGTGCCCCTGGCTGCCCACTCTACTGTAGTGCTCTGTTAGAGTGACCTGGGTTATGATTGGACCCAAGTCAGTATTGAGCAGAGAACAAATCATCCTTAGGAAAACAGTAAACATCTGTTTTGTGACTTGGCCACCTCTAACTGGCAATGTCAGCCTGACTTCAATGAGGCTGGGCCCCTTTTACATTTTCCATGAGAGCAAGCAGGAGTACCAGTAAGTGGGTGACAGCATCTGTAATTTTTTTTTTTTTAAAAAGCAGGGAAAAATAAAAACAAACCTTGACGCAATGACAGCAGGTACTAGGGCACTCTTTACGTGTCTTGCAGTAGGTCCAAAAAGAATAAAACCATGGACAGTCTTTATATACGGCTTTTGCTGAGGCAAAGTAAAGTCTCATTGGTTATTGATGACATTTATGGCTCGCCTCATATGAAATACTGTCTGCTGAAATATCACTTTGGAGCCCTACTAATCTTGTAGCTTCAAGTCTTCGTGGCAGCCACTTGATTTGTAGGCTGTCAATGATATTAGGATGCATGGCTTGTGTAAGAGCAAACCGAGGCTTTGTTTCTTGGACACAAACAGTATGTCATCTTCTATTGATCTTTGGAAATTCTGTTTTCTACTTCAGAGGCTGGGCCCAGCTACAAAGCGGCACCCATGGGGAGCTGGTAGCATTTCAATATCTTGCACTTTAACATAGTGGATGTTTCCAATGGTTACAATGTTATTATTTATACCACAACATTAATTTGTATAGCACATACTGTTTGATAATGCCAAGGGGCATGGATTAATACTACACAAACCCCTTTTAAAAACTTGTAATGGACTTAAAACACACTAAATATCCATACATACATTATTCCCTTTAATGATGAGTATGTCAAGTTTCCAAAGGCCCTCAATTAGAATGACTCATTTGCAAGTTCTACTGCATAATATTCAGCTTAGCTATGAACTTTGTCACTGAGGCTAAAGTGGCTGGCCCGCAATCTGGAAACACTAGGATGTCCATGAGTCCACGTCCTCCTTTCTCCTCTACTCGCATACTTCTTGTTCTGTACCTTCTTCTTCTCCCTCTCTCTGCTCCACCTCAAACCCCTTCACAAGTCAGTACGCCAGTATATCCTGATGGCTTTACCAGCAGGAAATGGAGCTTTTACAGTGAAGGCTCTGCACCAAGGAGCATCTGTGTGTAAGGCAGAGTCCAAGTCGAGGTGGGTCCTGTCACCACTTGTGATGTCTCACCTCAGGCGACATGTTCAACAAATTGCACAAATTGAGACACTTGTTGACATAGACAAGAAAAGAATTGGCAGGTGATTGCCTGAGTCTTATGACAGGGCACTTACAACGTTATGATGATCAGTATAGGCACCATTAGCAGTGTGTAAAAGTCAGTGTGTTTGCATTTACAAAGGAAATGAATCTCTGCTGCATACTGCAGACAATCATTTAGGGGAAAAGGCACTCAGACATAAAAAGACGAGTTTAATCAAGCTTGACAGGTTTTCCATATGCGAGCCTGCAAAAGAATCATTCTCTACCAGAAAACTTAAATAATAATAAGATTTGCAGATCAAAGCTGTGTTCTAAAGAGCTTTAAATTCTGCCTGCCAAATTCTGAAGGGACTGTTTTTATGATTCAACTATAATTCTAAAGTAAAAACAAAAAAAATCACATCTACCTTTATTGTTTTCACTTATTCCCACAATTTCATAGCAAAAGACGCCCCAAACCAGCGCAACTATCACTAAAAAAAATCCTGGAGGGACTGATTATCTTAGTTTAACCTGATAGCATGCTAACATTTGCTTATTAGCACTAAAAGAATACAGCCAAGGCCTATGGCCTATATCATCATGCACATAAAAAATGAAAAAATAATTAAAAATGTAATAATACAAATCTGAGTTCTTAGACAAAAACACAGACTGCACCCAAAACAAGTTCACAGCTAATTAAATGTACACAGTGCAGTGGATACGATTCACCTCTAGCCTGATTGACAGGTCGCCCTGGTAGCAACTTATCACAAAGTAGCCAGGCCCTAAAGCATAGCCTGCTTTATTGTCTATTTTACTCTAAATGGGACCATAATTTACAAAGTGAACATTATGCTGTATTGAAGAAGACTTGAAACTAGCGATTGAAACTTATTAAGAACGTGTTAATTCAGGTGATGAATCAAGTGAGAAGAAGGGTCATTTTGTCATAGACTCCAATGAAATCAAACTTGTTTTTGCAACCAGAGGAGTCACCCTGCTGGCCACTAGAAAAAATTCTGGTGTAAGGCACTTGCACATTGTCTTCACTTTTCAGACCAGGTTGCCACTTGTTTACATCATTAAAACATTTTGTGTCCATTTAATGTGTTGACTCCATTTCATGATGGTTGATGCCTATAAAAAACCCAATCGCACCTGTCAATATTCAACCTGTTTACAGCGTCTGTGTGGAGTTTCCAGCAGTGGGAAAGCAGCTGACCCTGTAAGTACACAGGCCTTGTGGAAAAAGATGGTAATTCCAATACTGTAGATACCTCAGGAGACTTGGCACGGCTTTAGTCATCCGCCTGGATCCAGCAGAGAGCAGTAGAACATAAAAACACTTGGGATACAGTGGGAGTTGTCATGGTAATCCACAACCACCATAACCATTTCTCATATCCCTCCTCCTTTGTTTGTTTGATTTCTGTCTTTATTGCACCCTTTTCTTTCCTTTCCTAAATATTTTTTACTATTTAACACTTTCTTTCCTTTTTGTTCTTTTACTTTTCATAGTCCTCATTCTCTTTTCTTTCTCCTTTCCTCCTCTCTCACACTCCCTTACTTCCCCTCTCCCTCTTTAAACCACCCAGATGAAAGGACAAGGTGCTATCCGAGTTTCCATCCCCTGACGTTTGTTTCTGGAATTATTCCAATCATGTGGGAGAGCCCTTTCCCCGCTGTCTTTTCCCAGCACAGGTGCCTGCTGCAGTGGTTCTAGTGAGCTGTCTGCAAATGACATTCGTTCCCCTTCGTTGGTCACATCCTGTGTCCCGGATATGATACTGCCATGAGTCTCTAATGGAAACACGTCTGGCTTGGGATTGCATGATGTCCAGTTATGGGAAGACGGTGCTGAGAGTACTTCTACAGATACACTGAGTGTCCAACAAGGTAGTTCCCATATGATTACATGACAGAATTAGATTTGGTCAGAAATAGCCTCTGAAATGTTCCATAAAGTCTTCTTAAAAATATTTTCTCAGTGTTCCTTGGCAGTGTCGAAAAACAGACCCCAGTTTGAAATAGATAATGTTTGTGAGAGGTCGTCTACAGCTGTTAGAGAGGAGGGTCAGCTATTTATTTAAATTGTATGGTGATAAAGTGAAATAAACATGAAAATATTTATGAAAAATCAAAATTAAATGAAAATATTTATATTCACTTAATGTATGTACTGTGAGGGTATATAAATCTGTCAGGGTAAAATTGAAAGCAATTCTTATTCATATTCTTGCCGAGAGTTAGGTGAGAAGATTGATACGGCTCCCCCATTATGTGCGTTAAAAATTAGGCTACAGCTAGCAGCAATTAGCTTAGAACAAACACTGGAAACAGGGAAAAACAGCTAGCCTAACTTTGTTGAAGGATTTAAATCTACCTATCAGCACCTCTTTATATCTTATTTACTTAATTCAACAAAATTAGTATTAAACAAGTGTAGAAACATCAGCTTGTGGTTTCCCACTTCAGTTAGTGACTTCTCCTGGCCAAGAAGTAGTCCGGCAACCTCCTGTAACACTGCAACGTGTCGTTTTTGCATTTCAGTTTTTGTATGCATTAAACAAACAAGATATGATATGTTAATGAGTGAGCTTCAGAGGAGCAAATTGCACAAGAGGTGCTGGTAGGTGGAGTTTGTTGCTTTTGAACAGAGCCTAGCTAGCTGTTTCCCTGGCAGTCTTTATGCTAAGATAAGCTGTTGCAGATAGGCTGCTTGCTGTAGCCCTATATTTAATGGAAAGGTACAACAGTGGTACTGATCTTCTAATCTAACTAGGCAAGTGAATATGTGTTTTTCCTAAATTGACAGACTATTGCTTTAATGATGTTATCACTAAACACGTGGGAAAGTATTTTGGTGTCTTCTCTATATCCTGTTTCAGACCAGCCTTAAAGACAATGTATTTTACTTTGACTGGAGCACTTCAAAATCTCAGCACCCTGCCTTGAGTTATTGCTCACTCTCTGAACTTAAGTGGCCTAGAACAATCTCTAACTATAGCATGGTCTGTTTTTAAATTCACACACACTCCTCTCTGTTATTCGCTGTCTCAGTTCTCACTTTCACCCCGTTTGCCACCTGCCGACTCTTGCACTCTCAGCCACTAACTTCAGGCAATTAAGAAAATAAACAGAATGTCCGAGGGTCCCCAGGGTCCATTAATCTTTCTTTTTCCTATTACACCATGCTGTAGCTGGCCTGGCATGGTGCCTGGCCATCAACAATGGGTAACCAGTAGATACCCACAACTATGCAGCCTTCACTTTAAAATGTAAAATGTGTCAGCAGCAATTTGGTCATATTTACCACAGCTATATGACATGTTGAGATTCAATAGTGATGTGTGGTTATTGGCTTGCCATGGTAATCGTAGAGCCCCCTTGGGTGAGTTGGGCCTGTGCGTAGATGTTATTTATCATGTGTAAAAGTCAAGGAAAATAATCTCATAGATCATTTTTCACCTCCAATTAACTATAAAGGCATTTGTGTTTCACCAAGTGAGCAGCAGCAGGAATGTGAGAGTCTAGCGAGAACTGCGGGTCACGACTGGGTGTCAAGGCCATTTTTGATATAATAGCTCAAATAAACTTTAGTGGGTGGGAGTTCTCATACTGCCGACACCGTCATGTCAGCACAGCGGACTAAATCAGAGCAGGAATATGATCACAGCAGGCATAACAGAGGCAACAAAAATAGCTTTGATGTGAAATGGAAAAAATTCAAGAAGGCAGCACTCATTGGTCTTTCACTCAGTGGCATATATGGGGGTTAAGTTTTTAAAGGAATAGACACTTTCGGAAATACGCCTATACGCACTGATACTACTGTGAGAGTATATAAATCTGTCAAGGTCTAATTTAAAGCAGTAGTATCACATTTTGGGAAATAAGCTTCTTTGCTCTCTTGAGACTTACACTCACCTAAAGGATTATTAGGAACACCATACTAATACTGTGTTTGACCCCCTTTCGCCTTCAGAACTGCCTTAATTCTACGTGGCATTGATTCAACAAGGTGCTGAAAGCATTCTTTAGAAATGTTGGCCCATATTGATAGGATAGCATCTTGCAGTTGATGGAGATTTGTGGGATGCACATCCAGGGCACGAAGCTCCCGTTCCACCACATCCCAAAGATGCTCTATTGGGTTGAGATCTGGTGACTGTGGGGGCCATTTTAGTACAGTGAACTCATTGTCATGTTCAAGAAACCAATTTGAAATGATTCGAGCTTTGTGACATGGTGCATTATCCTGCTGGAAGTAGCCATCAGAGGATGGGTACATGGTGGCCATAAAGGGATGGACATGGTCAGAAACAATGCTCAGGTAGGCTGTGGCATTTAAACGATGCACAATTGGCACTAAGGGGCCTAAAGTGTGCCAAGAAAACATCCCCCACACCATTACACCACCACCACCAGCCTGCACAGTGGTAACAAGGCATGATGGATCCATGTTCTCATTCTGTTTACACCAAATTCTGACTCTACCATCTGAGAAAGAAATCGAGACTCATCAGACCAGGCAACATTTTTCCAGTCTTCAACTGTCCAATTTTGGTGAGTTCTTGCAAATTGTAGCCTCTTTTTCCTATTTGTAGTGGAGATGAGTGGTACCCGGTGGGGTCTTCTGCTGTTGTAGCCCATCCGCCTCAAGGTTGTGCGTGTTGTGGCTTCACAAATGCTTTGCTGCATACCTCGGTTGTAACGAGTGGTTATTTCAGTCAAAGTTGCTCTTCTATCAGCTTGAATCAGTCGGCCCGTTCTCCTCTGACCTCTAGCATCAACAAGGCATTTTTGCCCACTGGACTGCCGCATACTGGATGTTTTTCCCTTTTCACACCATTCTTTGTAAACCCTAGAAATGGCTGTGCGTGAAAATCCCAGTAACTGAGCAGATTGTGAAATACTCAGACCGGCCCGTCTGGCACCAACAACCATGCCACGCTCAAAATTGCTTAAATCACCTTTCTTTCCCATTCTGACATTCAGTTTGGAGTTCAGGAGATTGTCTTGACCAGGACCACACCCCTAAATGCATTGAAGCAACTGCCATGTGATTGGTTGATTAGATAATTGCATTAATGAGAAATTGAACAGGTGTTCCTAATAATCCTTTAGGTGTAGATCAGATGATTGATACGACTCTCGTCTTACCGCCAGCAGCCCGTTAGTTTCGCTTAGCATAACTCTAACCTCTAAAGCTCACTAATAAACATCTTATATCTTGATTGTTAAATCGTACGAAAGTGAAAAATGGCAATTTGCCATTGTCTGACTGGGTTATGTGCCATGTACTATTCGGAAATAGTTCTGACCCTAAGATGTGAACAGATGAAATTCGGGACATGGGAGTTTGGGGTGGACGTGGCCTCGAACAGTGTCAAAGGACACTGATATGTGTGTCAAAATACCATTTTAAATTAAATATTGTCGTGCTGCAGCGATGTCCTGGCCAACAATTCATATTCTAGAGACTTAAGAAAACATCTTTGTTTGGTACATTTCCCCACAAAAGTCACACCATAATTCATTTTAATATGTTTTTTAATGATAATGATGTAAAAATGATCATTTCCCCTAGTATGCTAAATCATAGCAACTGCAATGTCAGTCAAAATAATTGCAATTATATATATTTTCTAAATCATTCAGCCCTACTTCTGACAGCCTAGCTTTTCCCACTGTTTCCAGTATGCTAAGCTAACCAGTTGCTGGCGAGCTGCATATTTAGAATACAGAGAGTAAGAGTAATATCAATCTTCTCAACTAAATCTAGGCAAGAAACAGAATAAGGGTAAATCCCAAAATGTCAGACTATTCCTTTAACCCTTTTGTTATCAGACCCACACATAGAAACACATTGCAGCATTTGTTATGTGCATACCTAGTATGAGGAGGCCAAACAAACAAATCTGTTCTGGTCCCATTCACGTATCTGCTGACCATGGGCTCTTTAGATTTGTCTGTTGTTTTTTCCCCCGAATTTGCTCTCTGAAAGTCACAGCCAAAAAGTAAGTAAGTTCTTCAAAGAGAACGAATGTTTGAGCTTTTACAGCCAAAGGTTAAAGATCGCCTCTCGTCAGCCGTGAGGTCAATGTACCATCATCCATCTCTGTGAGGGAGTCTCTTACAAGTATATTGCTTCTCCATTGGATGTTTGTACTCCCTGTGGACAGAATAATCTGTGTGTGTGTGTGTGTGTGTGCGTGCGTGCGTGCGTGTGTGTGCGTGCGTGTGCAAGTGTGTGTGTGCGTGAATCTGTGTTTAACAGTGGAATTTCAATGGTTGTCAGGGGAACGCAGGACAATCTCCTGAGACTAGTTGTCACAAAAGTACAGACGCACACACACAGGACACCTCAGCCTAATATCATATGTAACATATATCTAACTTCAGACACTGACTGTGAGTGGTAGGATCATTTTCACCCACTTCTAGCATATAGACATTCAAGAAGACCTTGGTTAATGATGGAGTCTGGAATAGTGTTGTAGATTGTACCGTAGTCCCTCTCTGTGCGCCACCTCTGTCTCTTTCCATGCTGTAACCTTTTCCTTTCCTCTTCCCACACTTCCTGTTGTCCAGATGAAAGGAAAAAAGGAGGTTGATTAAAAGGAAATACTGTATGTATGAAGGCTGTCTCCATTTGGTTTCATGAAATCATGACAATACTGAAAGTGAAGAGGACTGGAGAGGATAGGAGAAGGGGAAGACTTGCCAAAGAGCAGTTAATCCATGAAGCTAGCAGGTACTTGCTACTCTGGGAACAGAAACACAAAAACACACTGTCTTGGGAAGAGATGCATATATGCACAGTGCCATTATGCCCACGAGAGGCACCATTTATCCGATGTAATAAATTGGATTTATAATATTTGCCTAAAATGTTCTCACCCTCAAGGGTCGTTTCCATCACTGCGGGGGCAACTCTGACGCATATCTGACCATTGGTGCAGAAAGCCAACAGTGCATCTATCATCCGACCCAGCAGTGATGTGACACCTAAGTCGTGGTGCCCATATTTTCTTTTACAGTTTAAGCAAAATGCTAACTTTGTGTTCACTTAATCCCGAGTCTATTTTCATAATATTTCATCTTTTCACGGATGTCTTAATAGATTTATACCACTGGGTATTCTAAGAGCAGCCAGTTTTTTCCAGAAAGACAGCCTGAGGTGTGAAGGAAACTCAGACTGCCTGCCAAAGTGGTGCAGTTGAGTGGAACTTACTGGCCCATTTATAATCAACCAATTTGGCTTTTCCTTACTCTACCAGAGGTGAACAAACTCTACTAAATGTCTCCTAAATTATATCCTAATGAGAGTTTTCTCACTGAGCTTCCTACAGTGACTTCATAGATCATTTTTGTTTAACTAGAAACAGTCACTACATCGCTCTCGACAAAGCCTCCAGACTCCATTGATAGAAACACTATTTTTGGATTTAGGGATGTGGCTATCCCCCAACATTTTGTAACATAATAATGCAGGTAACATTTTTATGTTCATTTATTATCAGCAGTTCTCTGGAATCAGACAGAATCGTTCTGTGTGAAAATGCACTCCAAAACCTATTTTACAATAAACTAGGGACTTAACCTCCACCGGATGCTGTCAAATCCTATCAAGTCTATTTTATTTATATAAATACAACAAATCCCTAATTTGCTTCAAAGGGCTTCTCAATCTATACAGGGTATGACACCCTCTAATGTTAGACCCTGGGCTCTGATGGGATCAGATAGGAAAAAAAGCTAATACATTATACACGAGTGGAACTGCTATTTATTAAGTATTAGGTATTGTACTGTTTTTGGATGTTGATACTATACTGTATAGACCACATCTAACTAACTTAATATTATTGTTCACCGGACCAAACCTAAATAAATACCCTGACTATTTGAGTCTATAGTGCAGCAATAAAAAAATCGAGGGATAAATCCACACGATGCACTGTATTTCCTTCTGTTTTAGTAAGATATAGTAGCTATTTATGCATCCCCTCCCCTTCCGTAAAGTCGTTTTTACCAAATAGGCTTCCATAGTTCTTCAGAGAATGGCACTTGTTTGAACCTGTCAGGTTGGACAGGGTTGCAAAGCGCTTGCGGGCTGCCACAGATCTACACAACATCCAGTTTGCATGTGTAGCTACAGTAGCAGGAGTCCTCATATGCATGTGTACCATCCACAGTCCACATTCCTTTAAACCGAGACAGCCGGAGGGGCGTGCACGTTCAGAGTCGGTCTTTTCACACCAGCAGGGACACTGTTCACCCACCGACAGAGAGATTCATCATGGGCTCTGCACTGAATTGCACACCCTTTATGTTGGGTTTTATTTATTTTTCATTACTGTTTGCTTGTGCGTTTTGCGATGCTGATGCAGAAGAAGATGAGCACGCCAAGCACACGTACACGGTGGAAATGTTCAACGAGGCGGTCCCCACTGCACCCCACTTTGTCATGTTTTACGCCCCATGGTAAGTAAACAGGGAGTTACCAAGTTTTTGTTTTCCAGACGACGTCGAATAAATGGACTTGCAATAACCGTTGTGTTTCTTTAACACCGCCTATACACAGCGGGAAAACCCCTCTTAAAGTGGGATTACAGCTAACCGGCAAGTTAACAAACAAGCTAGTTAGCATGCAAGCTAGTTGGCTGCTAGCACCTTGCTTTTGGTCAACCGGTGTGGTTGGCTTAGCTGCTAACTAGCATAGCCAAACAGTTAGCCGGCTGCAGTTCAGCGGACTGGAACACATTTTACAGGGGCCTCGGCGCTAACACTGCTAATAGCTCGGTAGTTGTAAAAATGTAGTAGAAAACTTTCTAGTGAACGTTGAACGGGCAACTTAGACGATTAAACGGAGTCTGCGAGGCTATGCTTATTCACAGTTAGTGCTGGTACTCACAGTCCAAAGTTGTAGTTTGGGAGGCTGCGCTTACGTGGCACGCACTGATTGACTGATGTTATGTCAGCGCTTCCAAAAATGGGGTGCACGGACCCCCCAGAGATCCTCGAGCTGGTCTCATGACTTATTAATAAAAGGAGTAACGTTGGTTAAATTCGTCGCCATCACTTATTTTCATTTCGATAGAGTAACGAAGGAGCAACACAGACAGATATTGGATCTGAAATAAGATTAGACGTTTCAAGTCTTTCTTTCTTATGTTGGATCACTGAAGTGTCAGTTATTTCCCGCGGTTGGTATTCTTGACATGAACTGTGAGAGTTTATACCTGTAGTGTTTTTCTGCTTTCTCTACTCTGCTCTTCTCTGCTTTCTGGCCTCAATGTCCTGTCACTGCAAAAAAGCAGCATCACCAACAGGTTACTCCTCAAATTTCTGACCTTCACTGATACGTCTATTTGCTTTTTCATTCACATCTATTCACATTATTGCGTCTGTATTCATTAGGGGATGGTATGCACAATAGCGAGGGCTACTCTTACTTTTATCAATAAAAGTTGACAAACTAAAGCTCTGCGTGGCTTTCCAACACCATTTTAAACCATCTTTACCACATGTGCAGTAATGCATTTCATTCCACTTTTTCTTTTGTCAGATGATGGCTTGTAACCAGGATCATAGCTTAGTTATTTTGACCATGTGGCAATTTTTGTACCACTGTTGTGTCCAGGTGCGGCCATTGCCAGAGGCTACAGCCGGTATGGAATGAGCTGGCTGACAAATACAACAGCATGGACAACCCCCCGGCGTATGTAGTTAAAGTAGACTGCGTCCCGGACACAAGGTTCTGCTCCAATGACCACGGGGTTAGGGGCTACCCCACGTAAGTACCAGTCACACCGGTTCTTGAATTCACAATTTTACATTCATTCGTTGGCAACGATTAGATCAGTCTAGATATTTCAAAGTATTTGGAGCCAACAACTGAAACAAATTACCTAAAAAAATAACACATTGGCTGTTGCGTGTAGGATAAACCCTTACAACAAGAAGTAAACAGTCCTTTTAATCACTGATTGACAGAGAAGTGACACATTGACCTGCATGTAGTTGAATATTCTGTCATTATCTAAATGACATCCTGCTAAATCTAGGATGTTGCTGACTGCAAACACAGCAGTCACTGGAAAATGATTGACATAGCTTTTATAACAATAATAAAATAAATTATGCGCTTCTAAATGTTTTAATGATGATTTGATAGAATAGTTACAAAAACTGTGTGTTCTTGAAAGGGCATTGGGTTTTAGTAAACTTTATTGTATAAGCTTCAGACTTGAATTACAATTACTGCCATACAGCAATTCATTCAGTAAATTAAAAAAATATATACTATTTTTTTGTTGTTGTGTGTAGGATAAAGTTGTATAGGCCAGATCAGGAGGCAATTAAGTACCAGGGACCCAGAGATCTACAGTCTCTGGAGACCTGGATGCTGAAGACACTCCAGGAGGAGCCTTCGGTGAGTTGTGTGTCAAATTTATTAACCTGTGACCATACAGCGCAAGAACGGCGGTGTTCTTCATAGCTGCTTGTTCTTGTGTGCCCTCCAGGAACCAGAGAGTGAACAGGAGCCTCCTAAAGCCCCAGAGCCCAAACAGGGCATGTATGAGCTCACTGCTCTCAACTTTAAGGACCACATAGCCAAAGGTAAAGATCTAGTAGAACATTGATGTCATGAAAGCAGATGAATAGTCAAATTCATCTTGCGTGTTTATGCAGCTGCATCCTGTCTGAAACTGATAAATTGCTTCTGTGCCTTTCAGTTGTACTTTCAGTTTTCAGCCACACTAAGTAGTGTTTCTAGAGCCCTCGTTAGAGAATGGAAACACTTCATTGCCTTGATTGACATAACGTGACATTTCAACGCGAGTACCTGAGCCACAATCCACAACGTCAGTCAGCACGAACCAACTGCGCACCACTTGTCTCCTGTCACCTCACGTTTCTGGATTTTCATATGACAACTGCAAAAATAAACTGTGCTCACAATAATCGTCTCGTTGAAATTGTGGCTCTTAAGCTGTGCCGAAGTTGAAATGTTTTGGTTTTGAAGAAAAATAAATGATTTCTTGTTTTGAGATGAAAAAACAGGACAGGAGGTGACATAGGCATTTAAAAAACAGTGTTCATTGGTCCCACCTTTGCCTCTTGGCTGCAATAAACGTGTAATTGGTTGCACATAATCTCTGTGTTAGAGAGGTGTATATTTTCATGTACAGCAGACTGTGTTAAGCTTGAACTTTTTACATTGCTCCATTAATTTAAAAATCAACACATAAACTTGAACTGAAGAGTTTACAGAAGTGTGTGTGTGTCTGTGTCTATACACACACACACACACTCTGCAAGGCATTTTACTTTCTACTTATTGTATTTGTTTAATTTTCTTGCTAGTTATCTGCATTTTTTTTTTTTTAACACTGCTTTTCTCTTCTTACTTCAGGCGCCCATTTTGTTAAGTTCTTTGCCCCATGGTGCGGCCACTGCAAAGCCATGGCCCCGACCTGGGAGCAGCTGGCCACCACATTTGAGCACTCTGATGACGTCAAGATAGGAAAGGTGGGTCCTTCAGATTGTGTACAGGATAATTGTAATTAGTTATTAAAACACGAAAAAAGAAGATTGCTGTTTTTCTTTTGTTTGTTTTTTACCCATCCAACAATATGAGCTTCCTATGTGAAACTTGATGTCTTTGGCTAAGGCAGCTAAAGCAGCATCACAGTATGAACTGTTGTCCAACTGTTATTGCCATGTTGACGCCGCGCTTCATTTGCTGTCTCGATCCTGTTACTTAACAGGATGCTGGTCACATGAGAAGCCACCTGTTTGTGCACTGGACTTAAAACAAATACATTTAAGCAACATTTGCAAGGGCAATGTTTACATTGACATTTCATTCTAGTTTACTAACCCATGCTCATATTCTTCTGATCTAGGTGGACTGTACACAGCACTACGAGGTGTGCTCTGAGAACGGTGTACGGGGATATCCCACACTGTTGTTCTTCTACAACGGACAGAAGGTATGCAAGACGTTTTGGACTGCTACAGACTTTCCATTCCAAATGATTTCTGCATGTGCAGCCACTCTGCTCGCTTATTGGCCACCTTTGGACCGGCTGCCACTGCGGGCGTCACGTTTCTCCTCAACACCTTCTGAGTTTCACTGCAAACTGTAACCGCCTCCATGTCATTACATCATACTGGGATGATTAAATGCATAAACAAATAGTAAAAATAACTGGCATGTTACGCACAGCAACCATGATAAAATTTTACATTGGTGCCGCTCAAGGAGTTAAACCATGATTGACATTGAGCAATCAACGTTTTGCTTCAGCTAAAACTACTTTCGGTTATTTTATATATTCTATGTGTTGTGTTTGTGGTGTGTGAAGTGTTCTCTGGGATTATTGTTGAGGTCCAAAAAAATGTATTGATGTGACAATGGCATGATTCACTATGCTAAGAAAAGGTTAAAACCACCTCCACAGTTATGGTGATAGCAGTGAGGTATTCTTGTGCTTTTTTGTAGACAGAACAGTACAAAGGAAAACGAGACCTGGACTCTTTCAAAGACTTTGTGGACAACCAGCTAAAGGCAGTCGTCGGTCAGGAGCAAGAACAGGAACCACATGAGGAACAAAAGGGAACTGAGATCCCTGCTGCTGAGCCAGCCGAAGAGGAAGTAAAGGTGAGTGCAACAACAAAAAGAACAAATGTCAGACAATTATCCCTGTTTTTTTCATATGTCTTTCTGTATTTCCTGCTTTTTGTCCTAATGGATCCATCAGCCCATGTCTTTGTGTAGTTGAAAGGGTTAGCATGCATTTTAGTGACCTGTTTAAGATCAGCACACTTTAATCTAATATCAGAGCGTCTCTCCTCTCTACAGTCCAGCGTGTTGACCCTGACAGAGGACAACTTTGACGAGACCGTGGCCAAGGGCCTCACCTTCATCAAATTCTACGCTCCATGGTAAGATTATAATATTTGGAACACGTTACATTTAAATCACACTGCTATTAAACATATGGTTTAATAGTTGAATCCATAAGTGTCCCGATAGGTAAGTTTGAGTTTGTTGATTTCTCAAGTATGTTTGAAACACGACTCTTTGCCTTCTTTATTTGGACAGGCAATATTTAATAAGATAAAAATAATGTCACCTCATGGACTTTAAGGGGCTCTGTAGTTTTATTATTTATAATGTTTAACAAGCTGTTCCTAGTTCAGCTCCAGCATGGAGCACTTCCATATCAACATGCATAACCTTAGTTTGAACCTAGCTTTATGTATGACTGTGCTGCATCATTTGTGGAAGTATAAGCAACACATTATGTTACACAAAAAATACATGAGTTGACTCAAATTACTTTTGTACAGTTCTTTAGGTACGTGCAAAAGAGTTTGTAGAAACACTAGTTTTCAGAGAGTTTTAGTGAAACGCTGCCATTACAGTCTAAGTAATGTAATTGCTGTCTTATCCTGCTGTCAACTATAGGTGTGGCCACTGCAAGAACCTCGCTCCAACATGGGAGGATCTTTCCAAGAAGGAGTTTTCTGGCCTCACTGACGTCAAGATAGCCAAAGTGGACTGCACTATTGAACGCACACTCTGCAACAAGTACTCTGTAAGTACCTCTGTGTTATCCACAATTGATACTATAAGACCATCTAAACTGAACTTGTAGCACTCCATCATACGCTTCTGTCAGCTTTTGTTTATTTCTTAAGATTCTTAAGATGGAGGTTTTATCACAGAGCCATAAAACAATGCGAGTGCCACATACTTTATTAGATGCTACAGACTGTAATCCTAAAGCAGGTTTAACATGTTTTGGATGAAGCAATGCAGGCACACACACTATCAGCTTTAATTGTATGTAGAGTCTGAATGATATTGCTATGAGGAAAGCACAGGGCATTATCTAATATCGACAAGTAGGATTGGGCCGATAGATGATACCATCGTCCATTGTCGATGACTGACATTTGGTCAATGGTTGAGCAGGCATTGTGATTGTAAAACCCCGTCAAAAAAAATACCTCCATGTGAAAGTAGGTTTAATCACCACGGACATTATTGTAAAATGAGACAGAACTCATCATACGTATTTTCCCACCCGCGATCCGTTATCACGGCAGCAGGTGAGCCACTTGTAGGCTTTTTAATGACGCAGCCTATCAAACAACTGAAACCAACCTGTGTGTTCACTGCTGCTTTACCTGGTCTGTGCTTGTGAAATATGCACCGCGACTTGTAAAGTCACAGGCTACCAAGTTTTTAACCGAGCGAAGTCTATGCAAGTGAACACATGCACATAAGACGACCTGGCCCATGCCGATGTTTTAGTGTAGATGTCGTCCTACCCTATTGTCAAGGTTTTAGAATTAAAGGGTGTGAAGATGTTACACACTGACCTCTTGTCTCAGTTAATCAATTTGCATCTTTAAAAAGTAAGTCCTTGAAATTCCCATTACTATTTAGATTTGTTTGCAATTTTAAAATCAAATGTGTAATCATTAAGCCATGTTGTCACTGTATACAGTGTACATTGTACTGCTTGCAGAATTGCTGCGTCAGAGTTCAAGATCCACAGTTCAGTTATCATTCTAAAGACCTGAGTGATGATTCACTGTGATTACAGTGCCCTTTTTTGTTGTGTTTGTATATCTAAGATGTTCTACACATAGACCACACATCTGGAACTCTCACTGGTTTTCCCACTGTCCCTTTAGTTTGGCAATGTCTGTTAGTCTGCAACATTTCTCAAAATCATGGTTTTATTTTCATGAGGTCTGGTGGACAGACCAAGAAAGAGCTTGGGGAGGAGGGGTTTAGAAAGCAATGTGGGATTTCCACCACAAGACAGTTAGTTTCAACTCAGGCATCATTTAATTAGATTTACTGTTACATATTTTCACACTGCATGTGGCATGCAGAACAAACCGTTTTGAAAGGTGAAAAAGCCCATGGAATAAGCCCGTGCTGCTGTTCTCCCCTCTTTATTCAGGTTCGAGGTTACCCCACTTTGATCATGTTCAGGGCGGGGGAGCAGGGTGACGAGCATCATGGCGGGCGGGACCTGGACAGCTTGCACAGCTTCGTGATGAGGCAGGCGAGGGACGAGCTGTAGAAACAGTCACGTCAGTGCTCAGTTTTCCACCACTCTGCTCGCCCACACTGCATAACTGGCCAGTAGGACACCGCTCTCTCTCTCTCTCTCTCCTACAGTAGCCAAACCTCTCTCTATCTCTTATCTCTCTCCACTCGGGTTCTCTTCAGAAAGGAGTCAGCCAACGACAGACTGATGCAGTCTGTTCTTTCTCCGGTGTTCACGGACACAATGTTTCAGTAGACTGTTTGGGATGTGAATGTATTTCTCATTGCTGTTGCCCAACCTTCACTCTCCTAATATGGAGACTACTATCGTATTGGTTGGATCTACAAATGAAATGATGTCTGACAACTTCTTTGCAAGCACTGCTCAATCAATCAAAACCAGGATTCCTGGCACAATTTAAAAACAGTTGTTTATTAAAAGGGTCGCACTAAAGGACTGTCTGTTTTTGTTTCTGAAAAACTTCTGTAGCCATTTGACTTTCTTTTTTTAAAAGCAAAATTTTATACATGGGATCTGTTGTGAAATTATAGCCATTAATGTTACCGTCATTCAGAGGTTTGTGAAGGTTGTTGTCACCCAAATGTGAAGTTGAGTGTTAAGCTGAGGGTACTTCCTATCCATGCCGGTGATGGCCTATCTGACTTAACTCTCAGGGAAACGCCCACGCAGACTAGAAGAAGTTGTGACGGAGGCGTCGTCGTTATTACAGGAGTCTTATAAAGGCACGTGGATAGCCCCCATTTTGTGACTCCTGTGATCTCAATCAACCATCCCTCGCCACTCCTGCTAGCATTCAGAGCCTGAGGCCTAGACCATGTTGCCCCATATCTCCATTACTGAATATCTTTAGAGTTACTACTGCTTCAGTTTATTCTGAAACACTTCTCCATTTTATCCTCAGCTATAGAAAAAAAATAAAATAAAAATAAAGTGAATGTAAAGCGTTTGTGCTACAAGTCTCAGGCCAGGCCCACGTTCAAAGGATTTAGGAACCGGTACGTGGAGCTGGAGCTGTCACTTGGAGCCGTCACTTGGAGCCAGCATTGAGGGTAAAAGAGAATCTTTTTAGGATCTTTTGAAGTTGATCTCTACTTTGGTTGTGGCACTGAACGGTCATTCACAGCTCTCTTTTCATCAGAGCTTTTACAAGCTTTACCTCTGTGGTTGGGACCTCTTTGAAATAAAACTTGGTTGGAACTGAAACAAACATTCACCGCAGCTCAGGGTCAGAGCCAGCACGCATCACCTTTCTGACAATGATTGTGATCTTACCTTTTTAGTGAGAAGCAGCTGCATCTTGGCTCTATATAATTAGCTTTTCCTGGTTTCAAGTAATATTTCTAGATGTAATTTTCTGACAGTGGAAATCCGTGCTGCGAAGCCTACATCTTTAGGCTAAAGTCGAAGGGGATAGTCTGAGCTACTTCGAGAGTGGGGTGATCTGGTTGTGACGTACAGCTACACCAGCCAGTAGAATGCAGAATGGTTTTAATTTCTCACTCTGACCATAACCACTAATGAGAGGAATTATTCAAACTGAAAACTTCTTTAGTCACTGTATACCCCACACATCCAACAGTCAGAGGCCAAGAAAATACAGAACAGACCCGGTTTTAATAGCATTTGCAGTTTTGCCAATACAAGTTGGTCTTTTCAGCGCATTTTCCTGTAACTGACTGACTTCATCCACCTGTTAGGCCATGCCCATTACACTGCAAATGCTCTTTGACCCAGGTTATGTGAAAGGTATGTGCTGCATGATGCAGGGCACCATGCATAGTCTAACCCAGGTACACAAACAGTCAGAGACAGCAGTTTTTATGTCAGTAAAAGTTTTTATGGATAGCACATGGTCTAAGGAACTCCAGTGACAGAAGTATTTTTTTCCTTGTGAGTCATGGGTTGTGCACTACCCATGGATTTTTGTACAAAAAGAGTGAATAATGGCAAGTTATTGTAACATGAGGTTTCATAATAAAAAAATTTCAAAAATAAGTTGGTATTTCCATTTTGTTCTTGCATCTGTCTGTTAATAAGGTATGTGATTTTTCTTTTCGATAAAAGGTGCAATAAATAAGCTGAGAATGTACAAGTATTTACAAAAACAGTCTAAACATGATCACAAATGTAAACAGCAGCTTACCAGAGGTATATTTTGTAATTTATGACTGGTTAGGCACATAAGGTATTTAGATTCTTATTAGTTTTTCATTAAAATACGTTCTCTAAAACAAATCCATGTCATTCAAAGCTCACAGTAACGTTCAATTGGAAAGACGTTGCCACCAGACACACATCTCCACATAATTCTACCCTCAGGGTTGAAAAAGCAAAGGGCTAATTTCAGAGAGCTGGCACAAAAGCCGTTCGGCCGGCTTTTTTTGACTCGCTAAATGTTTTTCCACAATCTCTTGATGGGTTGTCAGGGGTGGAAACGTTTGTTAACTTTGCGAGTGCAGCAACATGGAAATGGCCGTTTGCGGTATGTCTGAGGGATAAGGCTGTATTCTTCAGTTCTTTGGAGCAAAACACCAGTTTAGCCACAACATGCATCATGTTGAACCAGTCTGGTGAATCGCAGCGCAGCGTGAGCCTGGCAAATATTGACACGGAGGGGATATTTGGAGAAGTTCACTACTAAAATAGCCTGCGGTCACTTTGGTTCAGTCCATAATATATTTTAGGAGGGCAAATATGGCTTGAGAAGAAAATACATTAGGAAAGAGGAAGGAAATATGAATCTACTAAATCCAATGTATCATTCATTTAGTAATAGATTGTTTGAGTTAACATTTGCACTGCAAAGGAAACTAGGTGTGTATTTTCCCATCTAGCTGGTCATATGACCAGTCACTGATGACTGTTTTTACGGTTAAGACTGAGTTAACTCTCCAGGGTCATGCGCTGTAGAGAAGTTGGTAATCAGTTCATTCAGTGATTATTGGAGCCTCTTCTGAGAACTCATACACCGTTTTGTTTTTTTGTCAGAGAAGGGAAGGAAAGCAGCGCTCGAACTGGTCCCACAACAGTTCAGTATTCCCCCCGCCCTGTCAGTGAGGGAGAGGGTGCAGTAGCCTCTGAGGCGTTCATACACGCACTTCCATAAAACACATAATATACAAACTTAAACAGTCCATCCTCCCCACACACACACAGTCATTCAGCAGACCCATGAAGGGAAAAATCCACTCCACAGTTGATAGAGAAGGTGACAACTTGGTGGCTCAACACTGGAGTGGAGTGAAGTTGCCTTTAGGTGACACCCGCATGGTGTCATTTTTACAATGGTCCTCTCTCAGTTTGGTGAAGACGAATGTTCATGTTAATAGATGGATGTTTTGAACTTTCCCAAGATTTTTGGAATAGAACATGCTAATGATCTTTCAGGGTGGACGTCCCTTGCAAGCTGAGGATTTGGGCGGGAAGCTGGTGTCTAGTTGAGGTCAGCATCACCCAGGAGTTACTGGTGCAGTTGCAGCCCTTTACCAACCCAACTTTCAATTGAGCATTATCTTCCCTCAATGTCTGTCAGTGGCAGCCACAGGCCCGTACCACCATGTTCTTGTATTTCTTCAGTATGACGTTGGAGTTGTCGTCAAAGTAGAGCACTGAGATGGCATGGAGCTTGGTGGGGGCGCAGCATGGCTTCGGTACGTTCTCGGGGTTCATCAGGTGCACCTGAAAATCAAAGGCAATACTTTAAGTGTCAATCAGCAATTATCATACAGCACTGTTTCCATCAGACTAATGGGTCCACATTCAGAATAGACTGTACGTTGTATTGCGTAAATGCAGCACACTATTTATGGACTGAGGGTCTAAGCTTATAACACTTGTGAAAGTGGTTATTATTTTTAATAAGAGATAGGCTTAAAAGGGCCCTCAGCAATTCAACATAGCTTTCACTTTCAACTCATGACAGACTTTAAAACAAAACTGAAGCAGTAGAAGCCAAGATATCCTGACTTTATGTCCTGAGTACAGGTCATTTCCAGAATGCAACTGAATAGCATCTTCTTCTAGACTCTCCCTGTTTGCTAAATGTCTGTGTATTTCAAAGACCACGGCACAAGTTCGTAACACAGGTTTTCTATTAAAAATGTTAAATCTCAAGCCTAATTCGAGATGAACCCTATGACATCACTTTGACATATTCAGGGTTATCTTGTCTGACTTTAAAACATCCCCACAAAAAGACATAACTATTTTCACATGTACTCTTCATGCCAAGTTAACTTATCTTCATGTGTAATATCAGAGGAGTGCCCCTTTAATTAACTGTGTTTCACAATAACTGGAATACATAGATCTTTAAAGCCCCAAAAGACCACACTTTAAGACTCACACACACACTGTGATAAACACATAGCCAGTGAAAATACATAAAACAAATATGTGAACTCATCTGCTGTTGTAGTTATCACTTGAAGTAATTTAAAAAGGATTATTATTATTACAGTTGCAAATGCTGTTATATTTTATTGCATCATTGCTGCAATGTTCCCAAATCCCTGAGAGGAAATATACGAGGACAAAAACTTGGCAGCTTCAACTTAAAATTAAAGCTGCAAGCAGCGTTGGGTGGGCCCTGGCATGTGAAGCACATCAAGGTGTGAGGCGGCCACGTTGCAGATTCTGGAGCTCTGCCAGTGTGGCTGTGAATTTGCCACGTTGCTTTGGGCGCTGCACAAAGGTGTTAATCATCACTTCCTGTGTCCCCTTTGTGGCGCTACATAGCACTTCGCACTACGACTATAACTGAACATGTAGATGTGTTGATGACGGGATTGTTATCAAGCACGTAAACTTTGGTGCAGATGTGAGCATGTACACTGAAGTTATAACAACTTCCGATTTTGGACGCCACGCCACGGACACGCTCATTGACGAAAACTCACAGGTAGCACAACTTTTCATCGTCAATGCATTTAGAAGGCACAGCAGAAAATTGAAGTCGATCAGACTAATTCCCTAGGAGTTCGTTATAGTACAGAGTGTGTAAATCGCCAAAAATGACCATTTAATCCAAAATGGCCGACTTCCTGTGTTTTTTTTCAATGATTGGGTTAAAATTTAACAGACTTATTGCATTTTGGTGTTTGGACCAAATAATTGCTCCCAGATATGTTACCGGATCCATCACAGGGATATCACATATAGAAGAGACATTACACTCTTTAACTGCCATTAGTTCACATTGTCGTAAGTTTAACTTTAAACCAGACACCAGTGAGAAACCATGAATTAAATCTAATACAGGAGGAATCTGGGAGGCATTTCTCAGGAAAACGGTGCCAGCTGACTAATGTGATGGCCCCTCTGCAGGGTTCATACTGCTGTTGGTGTGCTTTCTGTCTCCAGGGCTGCAGACCTGGGCCCGTATTTATCAAGCTTCTCAGAATTACTCATAAGAACACTGCTAAGAACTGACTTAAGAGTAAAAAAAATCTTGGCTCAAAGCTGTGCTTAAAAGTTAGTTATCAAGCATCATAGTCCTAATTTGAGTGAAGTGTAGGACTAAATCTTAAGTGTCAGTCTTAGTGCTGATTTACGACAATTTGCTGTGCTGCAGACAGGATTTTGGATGACGATGTAGCCAAGGACCAATCACTGAAGAGATTTCCTTATTTAAGAAAATTCTCAGATAAATTCACATTGAATGGTGAAATTCCTAAGAGGAGTTTATATTCAACACATGTTTAACAATAAAGAATTTTCAAGATAATACATTATGATATAGGCTGACACATTAATAAATGAAAGATAAAAAAGTTTATCTTTATATGAGCGCCATCAAATGCGCCTAGTGCTCCTGTATTGCCAGCTTTTTGCATGAACTGTGTTTGCTTCCGTCGGATTACGGGGGGTGTCGATTAAACGCGTGACAATGTGTGGAGCTGTAGTCTAAGTTCTATAATTTTTTCCATGACTATTCAGCTTATTGATGGTTGTGACGGGCCAAAATCATCAGCATTGCTGCGTTTGTCCTGTGGCAAATAAACGAAGCGTTATCACCACCTTCAATTTAACTGAAAACGATTACTGTATGCCTGCGCTGTCCGACCCCGTCTCATGAACTGCGCATCGTCAAATAATTCAGAAACATTCTTCCTCTCCTGAAAGATGCATGTCTCTGTCTCCACAGCGCCATCACAAGCCCCTACTGGCAGCTCCTAACCACTTGAGAGACCCCTCGAGCTGTCTTAAATAACTGGGAGAGTAAGAGTGATTCTTAGCTTTGAGAAATTTGATAACTTGCTTTTATTCTGAAGTTTAAAAGTAGGAGTAAATTTCATGAATTCTCAGCACTTAAGACTAAAATGGCACTTTGAGAAGCTTGATAAATACCGGCCCTGATTGGCAGGGTAATCAGCGGCTTGGGACACACCTGGGCCCGGTGTGCCCCATGCAAATAAGCCAGAGCAGCAGTCAGTCTTGGGTTGGACCTCCTCATCTCACAACTTCCTTTGTTTGTTTGATTTCTTGTCTTTGTTTTTACAGCACAACATCCATGCAACACATTTTCACTCATCCACCCCCTACACTATTGACTTTACATATTCTTCCCACTCATTGGTTTCGCTTATTTTCTTATTAATAAAATCACTTTGTTATTTAGTTTACCCGTGTGTCTCCTGTTTTTGTCCAGTCCGTGAGCCGGGCTGTGACACTAATAATATGTCTATTAGCTATGGTTATCCCTTCCAAGGCACTGTTGGAGACATGAAGAGCGAGGAGTTGAGAGGCGATCATAAACAAATAAGGAGAAATTGATGAGCATCCTTGTTTGATGCCACGTGACACACTGAACCTAGGTTAAGTGCCAAATTTCAGTTTGACTCCAGTACTGCTATTCTTATGTAGCGTTCTGACAGTTCTACATAAACCATCACCAAATCCAAGTTTTCTTTAGGGCTTTTAAAATAAAACTGTGTTCAAGTGAATCAAACGCCTTGTAAAAATCAAGAAACAGTAGAAAGCTATGGTCATTAACAAGCTCATTGTAAGCAAATGCATCCAGTACTAATCTAATGTTGTTAGCAATATGTCTTTTCTTCATGAACCCGGACTGTGATTCATCTATTACAGAATCCAACACTTCTGTAAGTGTATTAGCAAAACTAACGGCAAAAACTTTATAATCATTGTTTACTCTTTGTTCGGTTTTGGAATCAGAGTGATGACAGCATACTATTTAGAGGGCATAAGTGTGTTCACCCTGTGATGGATTGACGACCTGTACAGGGTGTACCCCACCTTTCGCCCGATGTCACCATTTAACAATGGATGGATGGAAGTGTGTTCACACTACGTAGCGGAGAGGCCAACAACAGAACATCTTTTACAATTTTTGTACACTGAAAAATTTATGGCGAATTGAAAATGATGAAAACGTTTTCAGAGTAGAGAAGCTCCATGGGGGAAGCTAACGAGCCAATCATGCTCACAGAGCCCTCTGGTACTAGCCAAAGCAGCAGCTGATTCCAGCAATTACGGCAAAGCACAGCTGTATGATGAGTTTAAATGTTTGTACTGCTGTTATTCTCTCATTACATTTGAATTTTCAGATATTGTATTTTTTTCAAGATTATATTTTTCTTTGAGATGATCAAGAGCACCTAATTTTGGATGGCGACCATTTGTCTTTTAAGAAAAAAATATATGTATATATAATATATATAGTTTTAGAAGAGACATCTTGAAAGAATAGCCTTTTCCAAAATATAATATAGTTATGATTATAATAGATAGAGTTGAAAGGCCCTTCAAATGTTATTTCTCTACATTTTTATCAAATTAATGAAGGTAACCGGATGGACATTACATTGATAGGCTTGACCGGAGTAACAGGACTGACAGGACACACCTTATAGTAAACATCCATTCTGTAATAAAACATATAATTGAATTAACACCTCTATGATGGTGTTAACAAATCCTGAACAATATAAGCAACATAAAAGCAGAATTTATGGCTGAGCTGGTGTATTTATTACATTAGATTGTATAGGTGTACCTAATAAACTGGGCACTGCAGACACAAGTCAAGGTTCTCCCTGGAGCTCCTGTGACGTAGAGTAGAACAGTAAAAATTGATTCCATTTCATTTCTTAGAGGTTTTTCCAAAGAGGTGAGGTTTTACAATGAGGGTTACTCTGGTGCTGATTGCTGCTGTCCGGTCTGTGTGGGACATGGGCTCAAGGAGAGGGCAAAGAAAGTGACCAAGGTTTACAGATAAGGAATATCTGGGATGAGTTTAGAGCTCTCAAAGACATGGTGGTGGAGCAGAAGGTGGAACTGAGGAACACCAAAGCTGAACTACAAATCCAGAGAGACAAAGTGGCTGCTTTAGAGAAGGAGAACACAGGTAAGAAATCAGACAACTGTTCATGCTGGGGATGTAACAGTGAATTCTGACAATTACTTTCTCGTGTAATCCTTTGGTCAGTTTGCTTCTTTTATCCAACCAACAGTCCAAAACAACAAAACAAAATTGTTGCAGAAAAAATTTCTGGTGATCAACTAATCCATTTATTGACAAATTGTTTCAGCTCTAGATTAGGCTAAAAGCCAAGTAAAGTAATTGTAATCGTTAGTAGTGATATTGTATGTAAAGGGAAAGTTAACTTAGAATTTGTTGCTTTTCCACATTTAAGCATTGCAGCAATTTAAATATTAATCTGTTAATTATTAATTTTTGGAAATTATGAGAATTTTAAAACAACAGATCATGCTCACAGTCTCCCTAATCTATTTTAAAATGGCTGTAGTATAAAGTGTGGTGCAACTTACTATTAACATCCAACGAAGGTTAAAATGAAGGGCAACTGGACTTGGTTGAAGCTACTGGCTTCAACCAAGTCCAGTTGCCCTTCATTTTAACCTTCGTTGGATAACTATGACCTGGATGACTGAGAATCTTCATAGACACCTTACTATTAACACTTTTCCCAGAAAAAAACTCTACAATACCAGACACCTGATCGGATAAGTCAATGAAGAAAAGCATTTCATGGACCTTTTATAAGTTGAATATACAGTCATATCAGCAGCAATAGACAACAACAACAAACCAGATATTTAGTTTTATGAAGATGTTGTGGAATGCTACTTTAGACAGCCTTATTTAAAGAACTTCATCCTCAGACTCTATGGTATTTCAGTGATGAGCTCCAGACTGACAGCCACTGAAAACAAGGTGACAGCAATTACAGCGGAGCTGGAAGCGATTAAGTGTGAACAGCAGCTGCAGAAGAAAAAAGTGGAGGATGCTGAGAGACTGATTTCTGGTACGTAATTACCAAAATCACGGACTTAGTGAATCTGGAAAAATCTTGAAAGAGCAGTTGAAAAATGACTGTCTTTCTTGCTTCTAGCACAAGCAGCAGAACTGGCAGCCCTGGTTTCAAGAGTGACCACCAGTGAGAAGGAGGCACAGGAGCAGAGGAAGGAGGTGACAGCTCTCAAGAAAGAGCTGGATATTTCTCAGACTCAACTACAGCTCACCAAGAACAAATTAGATGAGATAGAAAGGACAATTGCAGGTATTTTGACCAGAAATACATACTTACATAGGCTACATACAAAGGTTAATAGGGGTGTGCAAAAAAATCGATACAGCAATATATCGTAATTTTTATATTCAGGATATACTACATTGATTTCCAGCTCTAAAAATCGATGTTAAAAAAATAAATAAATCACATTTTAAACGGAGTAGATTAGATAGATTCCTGTAGATGTCGCAGCACGGCTTTAGTTTCCCCCAACTTGCTGGGTGCCAACCAGAGCACCACTTTCAGTAGTGAAAGCTGGAAGCGGCGTGGCAGACTCAGCTGGCAAAATTACTTCGGCTCCTTCACAAGATAAAGCCGATGTGTGGGTGCACTGCGGTTTTCAAAACAAACCAGGGAGCATGTACTTGGATAAAACAAACGCAATATGCAAGCTTTGTCACGCTGCTATAAAATATTCAGGTAACACCAGTGGCGTCGTTAGCCATAGACCCGGATGTTTTTTGAAAAGCGCCGGATCTCAGAAGGGTTTTTAAAAATCAAACAACAAAAGGCCGAAAATGTAACTTTACTCGCTTAACTAACGTTACATGCGCAGGAGCTAGCGAGAGCGAGAGAGATTATTGTTATTATTTATTCTCCTGCAAATTAGGGAGAATAAGATGATCCAGCTGTAGCTCTGTGTCTGTCCTCTCTGCTCCACCTGAAGCTGTGAGCTGCACTTTATCAGAGGCGCTGAAACAAACTTGTGTGTGGATTTGTGGCGAGGTTAATCACCTGATAGGCAGAGGACGCATTATACATATTTCATTTAAAAATCTATGTTTTGTCCCCCCCTCTTTCCTAATGTAAAGTTTTATTTCGCATTGCCTTCCTGGCTCAGGCGATTTCGGAGCTGGCTCATATGTGAGGCGGTTTACTAAGTGACCAGTCAATCACACACACTCCATCATCATAATGTATAGAAATGTTGAGGGAGAAAAAAAAAATGGTTGCTCGAGGCCGGTGCAGCTTCTTCTTTTGTGCTGCTGTTACTTATAGCTGAAGGCAGCAGTGATGATGTCTGCAGCAGGAGAGGGTACATCTAATGTAGGAGTACTCTTAATTTCGCTACATTTTCCATTCATACCTTTTATAACTTAAGCAGTCTGTAATCTGCATTTTGCTTCATTAACCGAAATGAGCTGTCATCCAGGCTGTGCGCGCAGTTACGCAGTAAAGCGCTGGTCGGGCACTTGTCACAGTCACAGAGCTGGGCAGATGCAGACATTAAGAAAATCAGGCAAATATCTTTTCAGTTTAAGGCTTTATTGTTCTACTAATACAACTGAAATATAGTGAGCGCACACCGTGGCACTGCTGACCTGTTGGAAAGTAGTCTGCGTCGCTCTTTAACAAGCCGGCAAGTGAAATACTTTCACTTTCCATTAACGGCGCATTAGAAGCGTCTTTAGTCTCTGCAGAGCAAATGAAGACTACACACTGTAAGATCTATGTCAGACGAGCACTGCATTGATTGAGATATATTAAAAGTTTCCTGTTGTTGAACAGGTCATGGCTTTGGACATTAGCCTATTTCCTATCTTTAATACACATCGGCTACTGTTTGTTTTATAGCGATGCCCGACGGTGAGTCCACAAACAGAGTGTTGCTGGTGAAACTAATCTTTCACTCAGCAGCTACCAGCTGTTATTTTATTTTCAGATGCACAAAGAGAGAGAGAGAGAGAGAGAGAGAGAGAGAGAGAGAGAGAGAGAGAGAGAGAGAGAATATGGTGGATAAAACAGTGCTGTTGGGTTTTATGCATGACGCACAGCTTCCTCTATATGCAGATTTACCTGCTTCAGCAAGAGCTGCTCTCCTGTTACTGCCACAATAATTTTTTGCGTTGTGAAGATCATTTAGATGCTTCAGGAATAATCACATTGTATTGGCAGTCTGTGCTATTGCAGAACAAGTGGTTAGGTTGGCTACATCTCCCTAATAAAAGGCACAGGCAACAAAAGTTGGCTGGGCAGCAAAAGTGATATTTTAAAGTGATCTTATAAACACCTTCATGGAGATTTAAAAAGGAAAGTAATTGTAGAAATAGCTAAATTACAGATAATCAGCTTCTTCACTGCATTTGCAGGAATATTTTAATGGGCTACTGATAGTCTGTCTTGACCTTTCCTCATGTGAACACATAGGGGCTGTGATCCTGCACAACAAAACATGCAATAATTAAATCCCCACACTACCATGAATAGTAGTGGTGCAAGGGGTTGCAGAATCCGTGGTATGGATCCTTTCCACACGGTGCGGCACGCAGAATGTAAAGTTTATGATTTATCCTGTTTGACCTCTCAAAATATCCTTTATTCTGTAAATGTCAGAGAACCCAGTTAGATTCTGAATGTGCAGAACTTTGAACATGAGCAGAAAACCTGCTGAAACACAGGAGCTATTAAAGTCCAGGAGTTTATAACTGAATTAAAATGATTTAATTTATTATTGATGGAGGTAAAAAGGTACCACATGCACATTTAAAGAGGTTACCTCAATCAGTCACGCCTGCATGTGTGTTCATTCAGCAGTGATGATATTAAAAGTTGATCCACAGGAGAAACATATCTGAAAGCAACCCAGAATGCCTGAGAGCTGCTCTGCATTATATTCTGTTACAGTTTTAGATTTTAAATTGTTTTATGATACCTTTATTAAATCAGAAAAACTCTTTTTCCAAGAGTGTCCTGGCCAAGGCAGGCAGTAGTACAATTGCACATTAAATAAATAATCAGTTACAAGGTCATAAAATATCAAAATGTTCTTAAATACTCACCACAATTCAGCAACACCTGAATTTTGTGTGTCCCTTTACATAAATAATTTCCACAATAAATTGATGCAGAAAGGGCAGAAATTGGTGCCGAAAAAACACTCACAATTTTCTGGTGGAGTACCCCCAGACCCCCCTGTTCATACTGTCACAGTTTTGTTGTTATGTTATTATAAATAGACACATGACATTACAATTTAGCAACATCTAAATGAGACAGTTAATAGTGTTTTTCTAAGTTTTTTTGTGCCGTATAAGTAGAGGATGTTTACTGTTGCTTCACTGCTTTACAGACTTAACTATGGAGGTCGGGTGGAGGTAAATTATTATGTGAAGATATGAAGTTTTGTGGGCTGGGCTAAGCCCCCAATGTTTCAAGATCCTAAAAACGCCCCTGGGTAACACAACCAACTTATGAACGCACGTCGTCAGATGCAATGCAGACATGACGTTGAAAGAGAAGCAACCGAAACCTGGCAACCACAAGAAGACTACACTGAATAACAAACTTACATCTAACTCAGCTCGAGCTCTAAAAATAATGGAGTTGTTGGTGCATTTCATTTGTCATAATTTGCGCCCCTACAGTGTCGGTGAAAACTGTGGCTTAAGGTCTATGGTAAACACAATGGAGCCACGCTATGTGATCCCGACTCACAAACACATTACCGAGTTAGCTGTGCCCAGGATGTATGAAGAGGTGAAGCAAGCAGAAAGAGTGGCCCTTACATGCAACGGCTGGACATCAAGGGCGACTGAATCTTATGTTACGATCACGGCACACCACATCAATGAGGACTGGGAACTGATTTCTCATGTTTTGTAGATGAGGGCAATGCATGAGAGCCAGAAACTATTAGCTACCAGATGGAATAGTGCACATGACATGCTGCAGCGCTTGCTAGAACAGCAGCCAGCCATCCATGCTGCCCTCCTCTCAGCTGAGGTGAGGAAGAAAGGGAAGGACATCTGCACCCTCAGTGAGGCAGACATAACAGCTGCTGAAGAAGTTGTCACAGCTATGAAGCCCATGAAGGTAGCTACACTAGTCATGTCAGAAGAGACCACTCAAACACTTTCAGTTGTAGCACCACTCCTTGCCCAGCTGATCCATGATCTACAAGACAGCCCAACTGATTCCAACTTGACAAAGGTAATCAAATCTGTCATGTGCCAGGATCTCAACAAGAGGTACTTGAACAAGGAGACGCTTTATGTGGCCACAGCAATGGATCTGAGGTTTAAGGCTCTGCCCTTCCTTTCAAAAGACCAACGCCAGGACATCTATGCTATTATCCTTGCAGAAGCTACAAGGAGCAAAGCATTACAGGTAAGATAAACAATGCCATATACTAAAACATTATACTGTTGTCAAGATTTATCAACATGGTGGTGCCAGAAGAGGATGAGGACGGCAATCAAGGTCCTGTGCAAAAAGACATTTCTGCTGTACCATCCAAGAGATCCAGGTATTCTCTAGCTGACCTACTTGGTCCAACATATGCTATAGACCTGCAAAGAAATGGAAAACTGCAGAGGACCAGGCAAAGGAGGAGATTTCAAGATACAAAGAGGAAGCTCCCCTGCCGCTTGGTGTTGTCAATCCACTGGACTGGTGGAAAGGGAATCAGAGCAAGTATCCTTTCTTGTCACACATGGCAAAGAAATACTTGTGTATCCCGGGGAATAGTATGTCTTCAGAGAGAGTGCGCTCTACTGCAGGGGATATTATTACAGCTCAGAGGAGTGCACTTACCCCATGTCAAAATAGTCAAAATAGGCCTGCCATGGAATCAATGCTTTTAACAAGGGTTCATATAAATGTTTAATGGACACAATGGTCTATTTTGTTATGGCAGCTAAAAAATAAATTGGAAAGGAAATTTTGTATTACATTGTTTTGACTGAATTTTTCTGCTGATTTATGTGATGATGTGATCTGATGTAAGAGTACTCAGGTGGCACACCGTAACTAGTATTTTATTTTGTTTTTGCATTTTTAGTTAACTGTGTGGAATATCGCGATATTTATCGTATCGTGATGTATTGTGATGTAATCGTATCGTGATGCATATCGTATCGTGAAGTCCTTGCCAATACCCACCCCTAAACATTAATATATAGAACTGTTTTTATTGCTTTCCCTTGAAACTAACTATTTGCTTCTATCCTGTATTATTGCTATGCTCAAAGAAACTCCGAAGCTGGCTTTCACTGCTGGTTTGACCACTTCAGGAAAGATTGGACCATTCAACACTGAAACTCCACTCATCTATAGTAGAGTCTTCACAAATATCGGCGGGGCTTACAACCCAACTACAGGTAAGAATTACCAAAAGAATTGTAATATTGTCTGAGAGATGGACAACCTCTCTGATACTGTTGCAGGTATCTTCACAGCACCTGTCAAAGGAGTCTACTACATAAGATTCACAGCCTTCAACAACAAGAACGGAGAATGGATGGCAGTAAATTTAAACCATAATAGTGAAAGAATTTTGCATAATTCGGAGTTAGCTAATGGTCATTCTTTCATTGCAAATGCATTAATTCTACAGCTGGAAGAGGGAAGTGTCGTCTATTTGCGTCTCCAACAAAACTGTGGCCTATATGATGATGCTAGCTCCTGGAACACCTTCAGTGGTTTCCTGCTGTTCCCTCTGTAACTTTCAGATATAGTTTGCCTAACTTCACCGAGGCCTTGAGGGTTTTTTGCACTTTCCAGTGGTCTATTACGTTACATTTAATTTATACTTTGTGATTACTGTCCTTGGTTAACTCAATTAGATTAAGTCAATTATATACACTCAACAAAGAGGTTCACTCTTATATGTGAAAATCACTGATTAAATAAACTAATGTGCATGACCACTAACATGCTATACTGTTCTTAACTGGCCCCAGTGTATAGCTATAGATTAACAATTTGCATTATATGCAAATTTTAAATAATAAATGAAGGGAGCATTTAACTACAATACCGCTGAACAAATTGGTCGAACTGATTTTCCTTGCAAACTCTGCACCAGCCAATACAGGACAATCAACTGGAACTACTCACTGGTGTAAGACAGAATGGAATGAAAAGTGTTTGTTAGGAGTGGGAATCTCTGGGTACCTCACAGTTCTATTCGATTTCGATTCGGAGCGCTGCGCTGCGATTATAAAACGATTATTGATGCATCTTGATGCATAATTTTTTTCTATACAGGATCTCTGGATAATTACTAAGCATTAATTTTGCACATTAAAATCCAAACGAAAAATCTCCTAATTAGCTTAAAAGGACTAGTTGGCATCCCTAATTTACTTCATTAACCTCATCTCCATGGTCCCTCATTTCTTTAACAACCAGTTGTCAGACTGTACACCACTAGTCAAAGCTTGTACCTGATGTTCTACCATGGACAAGTAGGTAAGTTAGTACTAGTGACATAGCCTACAGCTGAGCTAATTAATATTAGGCGACTTCTTTACTAATTTAGCTAAGGTTACATAGCAGCCAAAAACGTGCTGTACAGGGAGATGTTAGCTAGCATTAACCGCCTTCACTGTTCCAGTTGTCTGGGAAACTAAAGACTTTTATTAATGGACACACTGTGACCGACACTGCACGTTTACTACCTCACTCTCTAATTCGCTCTTCCTCACACACAGGATACACAGAGAGCTCGCCAAGCGTTGAGTGTTACCGTGCTCGCACTTCCGTGAGTATCGCCTTTTGATCAACATTGCACCCACGCGCACAAAATTACATTATTAATGAACATTTAAATAATTGATTTTTTGACATTTGTTAATCGAGTCAGAATCTTCCACGTCTGCATCTAGATGCATCTAAGAATTGATTTTTCCTCCCACCCCTAGAGTTTGTAGGGTTAATAATGATAAAAGCCATGACATTGACAGTAACATCATCATAACATCCAAGTTCATTTATTGATTGTATTCTATTGTGAGTCTGTCAGAAATGGCTCACAAAAGAATGTCACAAATAAAGCATTTGCTTTGTTTACCAGTAATGCTGCTGCTTTGTTGACTTCAGCCTGAGGAAGTTTTCCGGAAAGCTTTAACCAAATCTTGCCGATGCACCTTTGGGAGTAAATTATGTATTTATATAACTGTTTTTAAAAAATGGGCCAACGACCTAACGACCATAAAGCATGGACAGCGGCCCATTGGGTAATTTTCTATACTGACACAGGGCCGGCCCAATCACATCTCTTACTTGCACCAAGAAATGTTAATTAACAAATAAAAATGCTATGAAAAAGGTGTATTTGCACAGTAAGCCTGCAATGCAATTGTAACTTAGGCTTAAAACAATAATGAGCTACTGATTACAGCATTATATTCTATTATATTTTTATATTCTGAATTGTCACCAGGCACCTGAATTTTGTGCTTCCCTGGTGCAGAAAATGTCCCAGTCCCAGTCCAGCTCTGGCTGCAGGGACCAATGAGAAGATGGAACGATATGTTTCCCACCATTTAAAACACAATATATAGCTAGAATATAGAATAGAATATTATCTATGAAAACAGCCCCCTTGCCCATTTTGCTCGAAGTGGTCTTCAAGACTAAATTAATACATTATAATCATTATTTGAAAAAATGTAAAAAGGAAATTTTTAACCCCTGTGCCTAAAAGTATATTGTACTCTACTTGCTTCATCAACCTAAATTAATAAAAATATTTTGTGATTACATAAAGAAACAAACTGTACCACAATATAATACATTTTGCATTCAACTGGGTGTTTGTGTACTTTGTGTGAGAAATGAGTGTGTGTGTGTGTGTGTGTGTGTGTGTGTGTGTGTGTGTGTGTGTGTTGGTAGACTTTTTATGATTATGTAAACATCAGGCTGAGAGCTGACAATTTCAGGGGGCTTTATCTTTTTTAAACAGAGTTGCTGCCCGTTAAAATGTCTACTTCTTGCATACATGCAAAAACGTACAGACAAGTGCGTACAGTATTGACACAAGGTGTTCTTTGCACCTGTTACTATGGTAACACCAGATATGACTTCAACACATGACATCCTTCACACAGAAGGGTCCAAAAAGTATAGTTTTTCATTATTAACAACAACACAGTGAAATCTAAAATGTACCAACATAGTGAACGGTTACTGTTGCTGTAAACTGAACACTGGAAGAAGTGTCAAAGAAACATAAAGGGTAAAGTTTTGCACTGTTGCACATTTTGGACCAGTCACAAAGGACTTAAACATCACTTCTTGTCAAGGACGTGCACAGACATTTTGGTGGGCAGGGGCTCAAGTGAAAAAAAGGGCATTTTTTTTAAACAAGACAAATATATTAACTCAACAACATTTTTACTTTTCTACAAAATAATCAGTTCACACAGAGACCACGGTCTTCTTTAGTATTCACTAGATTTATCACAGGAGCAGGCGACAGAAACGCAAACTATGCCACAATGTGCATGTTTTCTATGCTACTAGTTTCAAGTATATATTTATGACATAGTTTCATTAATAATTTGTTTTATTTCACAGGGCAATAAATTGTTTCAATTCTTTTGGTGCTAGTGAAATACATAACACTTCACATAAATCTTCACTCTAAACTGTGGCATTGGGCTGTAGGCATAATTAAAATAAATGTTATTTAAATACTTTTACTTTTTTTTTCACAAGCAAGATGCCAAATAAAGTAAAGTAGAGTAAAGATAACCTTCAGCTTCACACAGCCAAGCAACAGCATACTGAATTGCCTGAATACATTAATATATTGATCGAATACTTCATTATTGTTGCTATTATATTACATTTACCATGCACATACACAATTACTGATGGTGACATGGACTTAGTTTCACATTTGAGGGAGGGCTGTCTGTATTATATAAGGATCTATCAGCATACAACAAACTAATAGAAAGGAGAGTTATTAGATGAGGAGCCTACAATCAAAACTATGAAGTTACTCTTTAAGGTACTTCTTTCATAGTGGTCAATTTTGGGACTTTGGTCTATTTTGTTTCCATGTCTTCTTTTACACTAATGGAAATAAAACTTCAAGAATACACATTTAGATGGTGTTGGTTTTAAGCCTAATAACCTCGGTCTATTTGCATCTGTAGATTTCTTCTATATTAACCAAAACAAGCTAATCTGCATATTTACAAAGCACATTTCAGAGGAAAATAGCCAACTCTTGATGCAAGTCATTTACTGGGGAAGTTCTGTGGTGATATGCTTTAGTTATTTTCTTTATCCCATTCACCTGCAGTGACTTGTCAAACGCTTAATTTGCATATCAATATGGCGATTGTGATGACGTTATTAGACACAAATGTTACTGCGTTCACCTGTAGTGTCTCCATCAGTACATTAGGTTGTATGGCCATGAGATATTGCCTTAGATAAACTTCAGCTAACTTATTACATTAGCTCAGCTCATGAGTCATGCGTTAGCAAGACATAGGCCTAGGTCTATATTGTCTTTTGTTTAATTAGCGTGTAAACTGGAGGCACTGGTAGTTTAGTCTTTTGTTCATCACCACTTACCTCCACACAAGCCAAGTCTGTGTGCAGCGCTCTGGTTGCGAGTTGAGATCGGTTGAGATGCGGAGCGAGCGAGAGAGAGAGAGAGAGAGAGAGAGGGTCTCATCTTCCGACGTGATAGCCTATTTAGATTTTTTCCCCCAATAAATATATTTGTTTGACAGGGTATCTGTTGCAAACAGGAATAAATATACTGCATAGGCCTATTCATTTATTTTTTAAAAAAGCATCCCAGAAAAAAGGGCACTTTCTCTTGAAGAAGAAAAAGGGCAGGTGCTGAAGCCCCTTTTTGTGTCTATGTGTGCACGTGCCTGCTTCTTGTATCCCCTTGGTGGCGCTTGACAACACCCGCTAATTTGTTTATTTATTTTATTTATAGAGTTTAAGTTTACAGAGACAGTGCATGTTGATAAACATTTCTGTAGCTTGGCTAATGTTCGACTGTAGTCCCTGGGCAGATGTTATCACAACTACATAAAATACACTAAAACAGGAACAACAGTACTCATACATATAACAAGATACCTTTCACAAGGTCACGTAAAATACTTTAAAGCAAGGACAACAATTAAAAAAAACAAAATAAAAATGCAGCAGTAGGTGAAGTGTGGACCACGCTGTGAAAATCAAAAAAAATTCTGTCAGAAACGGCTTACTTCCTGTTACCAGTGGGTGGCGCTATGACGTTAAGTGAATATTTGCATGTAGACTGAAGTTATAATAACTGTTTTAAGGTGATCCGTCGATCTTTGACACCATGTCACGGACACGCCCATCGACCAAAACTCACAGATAGCACAACTTTTCATCCTCAATGTGTTTAGAATGCACAGTAGATGCACAATTTAGAATAATTCCCTAGGAGGAGTTTGTTAAAGTACGGACCTTGTAAAAGGCCATAAATGGGCTGTAATTGCACATTCAAATCAAAATGGCTGACTTCCTGTGTGATTTCAGGTATTGGTCCAAGAGGCTTTTTTGTGCGTCTTGGGATGATACATGTACCACAAAATTATCGTGCATCTTTGTGATTCAGTGTGCAGGGCATGCATCTTTGAAGGACCACTTCCTAATGCCAGCAGGTGGCGCTATGAGGTTGAGTGAATTTTGACCAGTAGTTGTGTTGAGGGCGTGACCCTTATCAAATGTGTGAAATTTGGTAGAGATATGAGCATATAAAGCGAAGTTACAACAACTTCCTGTGTCATGGCGAAACATTAAACTTTGACGCCACGCCAAGGACAAGCTGTTATCCGAAAACTCACAAGATTCACAACATAGCGTGATCAATGTCTTAAGGCTGTTCTGAGACTGTTTTGAAGCAGGTGAGGCAAATATGTAAGGAGTAGTACATAACAGAATAAAACATGACACTTCCTGTTGCCAGCAGGTGGCGCTATGACATTGTGTATTTTTTGGCATATGGATGTGTTCAGGGTGGGACTCTCATCCTACATGTAAAGTTTGGTGCAGATATGATCATGTACACTGAAGTTATAACAACTTTCTGTTTCATGGTGAATCGTTGATTTTGGACACCACGTTGATTTGGGCACCCAAAACTGAAAAAAAAAAATCCCTTCAGTTTCAATAGGGACCTCACACAGTTCGTGCTCGGGCCCTAGAAATAACCCCTTCAGTTTCAATAATAATCGAACTAATCCTTACAATTTCAATAGGGTCCTCGCATTTTTTGTGCTCAGGCCCTAATAAATGCTTCAGTTTCAATAGGGACCTCACACGGTTCGTGCTCGGGCCCTAATGACTTCTCCAACTTCTACTCTGTGTTAAGAATATACTGAGCATGGTAATCTCCTGTGGGCTGGTCTTACCAGTGTCTGCACTATGGCGTGGTTGGTGGCGTTCATGTGGGCGTTAAGGGGGAAGGAGCACTCTCCATCACAGTAGTTGGCTGCGTAGCCTTCAGGAGCTATGATCCAGTCCTTAGAGAAACACATGACAGTAAAAATAAAACAGCAGCAGAATATAATCACCAGTCTATCAGAAAGGTAAAAGTGTAGGTTTTGGAACAGTAGAAAGCTTGTATCTGGTTCTAGACCAGCTAATTCAGTGTTAACCTCGTCTGTCTGTGGAATCGCTCAGGGAAGCAATGCTTCTCTCCTCCTTCCTTCCTTCCTCTCTGCTTCTTACTGTGTCACTCTAACAAATTCTCTGCATGTTTTACCTCTTTCTAACTTGTTTTTGTGTTTTGATCTAATCCTGTCTGTGTCAATAATCTCACTCTGTTCTGGGCCTTTCTATTCTCACTTCTCTTTGTGTTCCTCTCTTTCTGTCCAGCTCCCTTCCTCTGTGCGTGTGTGTGTGTGTGTGTGTGTGTGTGTGTGTGTGTGTGTGTGTGTGTGAGAGAGAGAGAGAGTTGGCAGTCTCCCTCTAGATGTCAGTGCTGTGTTAACAGCTCACAGCTTGTTTGGAAGGATGAACGTAATTTTGCCCTTGTATTTCTTCCTCAGTTTGTCTTCTTGTAAACAGACACACATGCTCATCCACAGTCTGAGACCTCAGTCTGCTCCCACCAAGCTACTTTAACTGTTTTGACCAACCTTGCTTGGCAGTACTAGTTTCATATCAGCCTGACAGTGCTTACAATGTGAGTGTACAGTAAATGACATACTGAACTGAAGTGGCACTGTCATGTATGTTCAACAGTTCAGTCGACCACATTTCTTTTATAGGCATACCAAGTACAAAATGAATTCACAGATTTTTTTGTTTTTTGTAGGGTAGGGCTGTAACGCAAGAAACAGAGAGCAGAGGCGGTGGGGGCTGGTATGAGATATGATTGGGCCTGCCCAATGTCCTTACAGAAAATTACCCAATGGGCCGCTGTCCATGCTTTATGGGCCGATAGTTGGCCCGTTTTTGAAAACAGTTATATAAATAAATAATTTACGTTACGTCACTTTTTAATTGCCTCTGTGTGATGGGGTTGTAACCTCGCATAAAAACAATCCACTTGCTGGGTTTTCCTGTTACCTCTGACGGCCAGTATGCCTATTCCTATGTAATGACTCCCGAGTCTCTCACATTCTGAATCTGTAGCGTACACACAGCATCAACACTACAGCTAACGACATGGAGTCCACTAAAAACAAAAAACAAAACAAAAAAACAACCGGCTCCCAGCACAACACAGACTCCAACACAAACGCCACGTAAGGATGAAAACCAACAACAAAGTTTTATGTGTTGCTTTGGGTGAAAACACACTCAACCACTCCGCTTTGTTTTGAAACTGGCAAAACCGACACAGAGTTGGCTTTTACCCTATTGGACAGGTAAACTAACTGTACTGCAAAGCATGTGACATATATTGTGATTTTTGCTTTAGCTGGCTCAAGTCAGATAACATTAGTTCAGAAGCTAATGCCAACGAGTTGCTAAGATTATCTCGTGCAAAATACTATAGTTGTATGGCTTGCCACATGACTTCAACAGCTAAGGCGATCCATAGCCTGCAAGAAAGAACGGTGACAAGCAAATGTGGAGCGATTTGTTTATACTAGCCTATAGTGATGCAAGGCAGGGCAGCCAGCTAACATTAGCATGGATCTACAGCTGTTTGTTTTGTTACGTTCAATTTAGATTTACTGTGTTCTAATGATACTCAGGTACACAGCTTCTCCACCTCTCAAATCGCTGTAACTTACATGACATTCATAATATACAATAATACAACATAACTGCAAAGGACAACAACACAGTGGAAGACTCATTCATTACAGTAATGTTACTTACTGCGGTCTGACTGTTACAAAGTGTGACAACAATCTCATTTATCATATTCAGTCTAGCTCACCAACCGTTTTTATTATCATCCAATACATTTAGCTGTGCTCACATTGCTGAGTCTCTGGTGAAAGATACACGAATACTTATTGAAAAGCAGCAGGCGAGCTAACAACGATGTTTCACGTCAGCAGTCAGTGTAACGTTATCATGTAACGAGCATTCAGTTCAACCTCAAGATGAGAAAATTATTACTGCAACGTTGCAGAGGGAGTTTCCAGCATGTTGTGTGAAGTTGTCTCCCAGTGTTTTAGTCTCTGTGTGTCCAATTCTGCTCGCTCATGAGTTCGAGCTTGCGTACCAGCACACACCAGGTTGCAATCTGAAAACCACACCGCTATTGGCCTTAAATATTATGAAGTGGCGTTTTAAGTTTATGTGAGCTGGCAGAGGCAGCCACTCAAAACACCTGCTGGTGAAACACTGACTAACACTTATTACTGGTAACAGACAAAGTTGAAACATCTGAGCATTTTGTCCCCCGTGATACTTCTGCAAACTCTATTTGTGCCTGCTACACCTGTATGTATGTAGAAAGAAATATGCAAGAGATATGCATCTTTAAAAGTCAATTTTATTTATGTTAGCCTCTAAAATTTGTCTACATACAGTATGTTATCTAGTTGTCAGTAAACAACTGTGAAGATCACTACTACCTTACGTGTTTACCATAGACTGTATATAAAAAGGTGTTCACCACACATTTATTTGGACTTGTTTGTGTTGAATAAGAAAATGTTTGCTACCTGCCAGCCCAGCTCTCTGAAGCTGACGTAGAGCTCATGTCTTCTGCATGCTGTCTTCTGATCGCTGCTGTTGTAATCTGCAACAGAAAAACAGAAATCATCATCAGTGAAGTATTCCGCAAGACGCACAAATACTTCATGTAGTTTTTCCCAAATAAGTGGATCACTACATGGCTGATGGGAAGGCCTTCCCCGTTTAAATTCTTCTTTTTTTTCCAAATATCCTAATTAAACCTTATAAAAGTGACGTATTCCAGTCAGAATCTGAGAGCAGAAGAATAACACAATACGCCTCATGTAATGTACTGGGTGGAGACACATGTGAGGGCGTAGACCAGAGCAGCGGTCACTGCGCTGTACGTGCTTCACATTCATATGCTGTCTAATGCATCTGAACTCATGCCTAATTGAATTCATCAGCATTCAAATATTGCTTGGCCTGAGCTCAAGTGGTGACACAGTGACAACTGTGTTTATGGACTCTCCTGCCCTGCAGTTTGTACTTAATTATCTATGTTCCACTCTGCAGCAGCGGGGCGGACTGCTGACAGTCCCAGGTATAGGTTTGGTTTTCACAGTCGAGGAGGTCATTGCTGGCATCGATCACCACACTGAAGTCAAGACACTGACAACGATTTTCCACTGACGTTTCGAGGACTCTCTCTCTCTCGTTCACTTTCTCTGTCTTGATTTATTTATTTTTTATTGTTGTCATTATTTTCTTTCTTCTCAGAGAAAGCCTCCCAAAGAGAGACAATGAGAAGAGGGAAATGCAAGCTATGATACTGTACCTGTAGTCTCAAAAGAGCTTCATCAGGGCAACCTCTGCTTGGCTTCTTGGTGGCCACAATGCCTTAGGGAATACTTAAGCCTTATGCCCGCAAGTTATTCCAATTGTAGCTGGTTGGGCTGGATATTCTCACATTGCAAAGTTAATTATAAACTGTTAACCAACTGTTTTGGCAGAAGAGCTTCTATTGGTTGCCTATTTTTGCTGGGTTTTTTGTGTCACTTGTCATTATGGTTAATACTGGTTTCTGATCCCATGTTTAGCCTGGTCGAGTTAGTGCTCAAGATATTTAGGGTACAATAACTTTACACATGGCATGAAAAAAACAATTTACAGCTTTAAGTCTATATGCAACTGGCTTTCACATATAAAAAATGTCATTTGCTAATGTTGCAGATTTGCTCATTGCATCGTCAGCCTGTTTAGTGTATGGGCTACACATTACTGCAGTTGCAACAATTGCCATATGGTATATAGACCAGCAAATAATAAAAGTATAGATTTATGTCCATGCCTGAAAATCTTTGTGTGTGTGTGGGTGCTGGTATTACTGACTGTGGGGACATAAATCTGTTTGGACAGTCCTTCCTTATGGGGACAAAATGCCAAATGGTCCCCTTAACATAAATCATTACATTTTAGGGTGAAGACATGGTTTAGTGTTAGGTTTAGGCAAGCAGTGGTTATAGTTACTGTATGGTTAGGGTATCCAGGGAATAAGTGTAATGCCCCCGAATGTGATGGCCACGTGTGTGTGTGTGTGTGTGTGTGTGTGTGTGTGTGTGTGTGTGTGTGTGTGTGTGTGTGTGTGTGTGTGTGTCAGAGAAAAATAAAGAGAGTGAGTCACACTGCAGATGGACATTTGTCACTCAGTCACAGCCACCACCCAGCCACTCACCCCACTAACTCACTAACAGCAACAGCCTTGGTTAGTCAGCTGGAGTTGGGGGGAAGACACACACACACACACACACACACACACGCAGTATATACAAACACATTTCAATTATGTAAGGGTCATTGATGTTGGTTCCTCACATCTCTTCGTCTATTATTCATTACCACTGCCACTTACTGTACATTCACAAATAAACACTCGCTCAGAAACGACCCGATGTTTATCTGGTTAGCAGCCAAATCCACGTAGCCACTCATTTAAAGGCAGAGTTGTAGTTTAAATTTATCAGCGTGAGTTGCATTAAGATTTCATCATCACATCACATTTCATTTTGAACAGACGCACTGACCGCACTGCCCCGACCCGTGTGTTTTAGCTGGATTCTTCTGAAATATAAGAGAAACAGACGGATTTGTCACTTGGATTCATCTCAGCATGAAGTAAATGAGGAGAGAGGGGAAGAGGAAATAGACAGGGAGGACTCAGACAGAGCAAGAAAAAGGGGGGGGGGGGGGGGCTAAGTAGAGCATGACGCTAATGCTGCCTCTGAGTTGGGCTTCAGTTTCTGCCACCTGTGCTAAAAATGTGCAGGTGCTCTTCAATAATAAGGCACTGTGTGTAAGAGCATCTACCAAACAGCATGTCAGATAATCCAAGAAACCGCTACAGGACAACTCACTATAATGAAAAATGTTTAACATCTATCACTTAAGATTATCACATTATTTAATTTTACGAAGGTTGATGGAAATTACTACCGTCTGTATAGTGCATAAAAAATGTCAAATACTTTTCACATCACATTCAACACAGCTCTCCTCCTAAAATTTGCCTTTCAGAAAAATTTCACCTCAACAGGAACAATAATAGAGAGTTTCTTTTTATTACAGCAGAACATGAATATGTCATCTGATTAGACAGTTTAATTGTGCAAGAGACAGGATATGAAAGGTGAGACTGGTCGCAACAGGCGGTTGCTGAGTGAGGTCAAATGGTCATCCATAACCATCAAATACAGTCAGGTGTTTCCCCAGTTTCCTTTCCAATAGGAAGGGCAAGTCACTGGGTGTCTTTGGGAATACAGTTTATGTGTGTGTGTGTGTGTGTGTGTGTGTGTGTGTGTGTGTGTGTGTGTGTGTGTGTGTGTGTGTGTGTGTGTGTGTGTGTATGTGTGTGTTTTTATGGGTGCACGTGGACAGTGTGCTTTCAGGAACGAATGTTTGGCTCCACATGCATCTGTGTGTGTCTGAATATGTGTGTGCAGATGATACACATGGATGCCTCCCTGCGGACTGACTGACCTGCCATAGTCTCCAACAGCAGAGAGCATTAGGATTTAACAGATTTACTGAATGGAGACCTCCACAAATGAGAAAACAGGCTGGTCCCAGACCAGCTGCGGTAGGATTCTACCTGTTTTTCCTAAAATTATTACAATAATGCATTGTAAGGCACATTTGCAGTGTGTACAGTGTTTATATACAGGAAACACCCAAGGACAGAGGAAAAGTGCCATTGAAAGAACTAAGCTGATTTGCTGAGTGACTTGCCTGACCTAATATGAACTTGAGGTGATGTTTATAGAAAGAGGAACTGACACATTGCAGTATTATAGGATGTATAGAATGTATGAGTTCATATTGGAATATGGACCGCTGGGGTTTTAATAAGTTGGCTTGTTATTTGAACGTCTGTAAACATGAGTCTGTAAATAACATACTGTACTCAATGCTTCCAAATACTGGTTCAAACTGCACACGCCCATATTATACACACATATGCTCGCAGAGACCCCGTGCTCCTTCATCCAGGTCTAGTTTATGGTGCGTGACATTCAGCTTTGGGTCAAATCACAGCCAAGGGTGGAGGGTGAATGAGACCACAGAGCTGCCTGCACACTAGTCAGACTTCTATACCAGTAATTAGCCAGTAATATAGTTCCTCGTGAAGTGTCTATGATTGCAGGCAAGGTGGCAAAATCTGATTGTCTCATTTAATTTCTTTCTCTAGACTCCAGAAAGCACACAGCTCAGATGCTGAGATGGGAAAAACTGTCTGTACTATATCAAAATGTAATGCTCCTATACTTTTAAATGAACAATGTATTCTTCCATTTGTTTTTAGAATAATTAAATGAAAAACAATAAAATAATATCTTGCTTTGCTGTGAAGCACAAGGTATATTATTTAGCAACATATTTCCCTTTTCACCTCTTTCTCACTCACTTACACACACACACATGCACATCTACACACAACTCATTTGCCTTGCACCTCTTGGCCTTCAAAGCCATCAGCATTTACAGTCTGTGGGGCTCTTTAAGAGGAATAAAGCTGATATTTACTGTGGGCTTTCATTGAGTGTAAAGGCACAGATTTGTGGTGCCCATAAACCACATCTCCCCTTCCTGCCTGTAAAAATTTAATGCCACACAGCTACCGCTAAGCTCCGGCTTCCATGAGGCTTCTATTCATTTCTTTTTCCTTCCCTTCACAGAGGGCAGAGGTGGGAAGGAGAAACCTACTCTATATATACTTATCATATTAATTTGTATATACTACTACATACTACTAAAAGTAGTAAATAACTAAAAGTCTGTGCTTACTTAACTTCAGTGTATTTGTGAGTATTCCAGTAGGTTTTGGTTTTACATTGGGAGAGTAGGTTTGCACAAAAATAATTAAATAAAAATCAGAAATAAATAACACAATTAAGATGGTTTCATGATCTCATTCATTAAAGGAATAGTTTGACATTTTGGAAAATATGCTTCTTCGATACCAATTCCACGCTAAATATGAAGCTACATCTAACGGGCAGTTAGCTTAGCATAAAGATAGGAAACAAGGGAAACAGCTAGCTAACCCTGCTCTATCCAAAGGTAACAAAATCCACTAGCACCTCTAAAGCTCACTAATTAATATTTTCTTTATCTGATATTTAATCTGTACAAAAACCAAAGTGTAAAAACAAAATGTTGTGGTTAGCAAAGCTAACCGGCTGCAGGCTAAAGCTTCATATTTAATGGACAGACGTGAGTCATGTCAGTCTTATCTAACCAAATACTAGGGCCGAACAATTAATCAAATTATTTTGTGCAATATCCAAATCACAGAAGCTAAAAAAAATTTGGTAAAGGTACAATGTGCTATGCCATTATAAATTAATCATTGTGGTACTACAATGACGCCTCCGCCTACAAATCATATCCTCCAGACGTTTGGTACAGACCCCAGCAAAAATCACATCTTCAACATTTTTGGAATGACCATTCCCACTAAAATCGTGACTAAATAAGCAAATTTCCTAAAATCTCAAACAATTCCTTTAGGCGGCAGCACCTAAAGAACCAAATCATGATTTCTGGTTTCACCTGCTTCTTGGACTACTGTCAGGACCAAGTATTTGAACATCAGATTTCCTTTATTGACATGGTAATGTGAACTGAGTCCTAGCTCCTTGTTACAGCAGCTTACCTAACAGTGTTTAACATGGAAATGTTTCTCTGTGAGTAGAAAAGCATTAATTTGACCATGTGACAGTAAAACCAATTCACATTGAATTCATTGAGGTGGGGCAGCAGCGGCCGGTTCCCCACCCTGTCTATTCAATAGCAGGGGAAACACTGCTCCTTACTAAATGTAAGCACTGAGACTTTCGATTTACTGACTGTACCGTGGGAGTCAAAGCTGATATTAACTCTTCGTTACACTACCTGCCATTCATTAAACCCCAAAACACTTTCACCAGCACACATGTCAGGAGGAAAAGGCTATAAATTATATTTATCACATGTTGTTCCAAAAATACAAGAATTAAATGGTGCCAATTCAGACGTTTTAGCCAGGGTGTTTGGTGTAGGAAATGTGTGTGTGTGTGTGTGTGTGTGTGTGTGTGTGTGTGTGTGTGTGTGTGTGTGCAACATTTCAGCCCCAGCAGGCCACAATCTCTCAAATCGCTTCACTGTAATTCTATAGTTTGCTCCAGCAGTTCTCAAATCAAAAGTGAGAAAAGATTGCAGCTTTTACAGTAGCAATTACATGAACTCCCATAGAAGCGGTGGTGACAGAAAACTTGGGTTCTATAGGCCCAGTGTTTAAAATATAATCTGGGTCCTTAACCCGGAAGTAGGAAGGAGAGAGTCCCGATGGCCATGAAGACATGAAAGAAGAATGTCACAGTTGTCCCTCTCTTTTCCCTCCCACCAGCCACTACTACTGAAGTTTATCTTTCTTCCTGTCTTTCATCACAGAGGTTATTAAACCCTGCGAGGGAGCTCCGCCATGTCTAATTACTCCAACGGTAAACAAAAGGAGATCGGGTGGGGAGGGAGTGAGGAGAATGAGGAGGAGGAGGGAGGAGAGGAGAGACAGATGAAAAAACACTGCTGGCCAAGTGCCGTGTTATTATAATTCTTTAAGCGATACTGTTAGCGTGGTCAGTCTTTTAGCTGTGCAGCTAATGACTGGCTAGGCCTAATTACAGGCCGCCTGTGCTGAGCTGGGACGTGATATTCCTTCCCCGGATGGTTGTTAACTTCCCCCACAGCCAAAGCCCAACCCGACTCCCATTACCTCCCCGGCCTTCTTCGCCCACAAAACCCCAAATTACCTTTAAAGGTGTTGCATTGTTCTTTTGGCAAACTACACGGCAGCATTTTCCACTGTGCACATACCAGGCACACCCAGAGGGGGCGGAAGCATCAAGATGACAAAAATATTCTTGCATCTAACTTATAACTCCAAATTTAAGAAATAATATAAACTCAATAAGAAAACAAGACATTAGTCTGCCTGGTCTGCAAACTGTCTGCTTTTGTGAGTGAAATGTGAAAAACAAAGATAGTTTATTACAGATATAATCACACCATTATCTCAAAACAAATGGCGCAGACATTTATTTGGCTGAATGTGTCCTCCTTTGTCATCTGGAAGACATTTAATATTACATGTTGTTTTAAATCCAGCTCACTAAACTTGTGAAAATGAGAAAATAACAAGGCCCAAGGCCTCACAATGAATACAATAAAGAAGGTTTCATAGTTAAATGATTGTTTTACATCCTTGGCAGGCATTTTAGTCATTTATGACAAAGCAAAGCCGCCAAATGTATTAAATCTAAATGACATTTGATAAAAATATCTCTTCAGGTTTCAGTTATACTTAAAATGAGGACAAAATGTTACCAAACTGATAAAAAAGATGCAGTAAAATCAGTGCAGTCGTTAACCACACAGGTCAGGAGTGTGCAATTTGGGCAGAAGAGGGAAACTATTTTTAGAAAACACACAGATAAAGTAACTCACGCTGAAAAAGTTTTTAAAAAAGCTTCTATGTGGAAGCTAGTGCACACTAGAGCAATTAAAAACAAACACATTGCTGCCTTCCAGCCTTAGATCTCGTGTTTTTTTTGGAAAAAAAGTATCAGGGTGAATTACCGGTGAAATATTCCTTTTAGCTGGAGCTGTGGTGGCCTGAACTGATGTACTGTAGCTCTGTGCCAAACAGAAACTGGGGGACAACGTCCATATTTTGCTTCTCCCCACGAGCGCTGCAGAAGACGGATGCTCTCCCCATCCATCCTGTCCTCCTCCCTGTCTCTGGAGTGAGTGATGCGGTATTGAAACCATATGCCCTCCTGAATTCCTCACGGATCCTCCCATCCCATCCAATCCCAGCAGTCCTGTGCAGGCCGCGGACACTCAGCTGTCGCGAGGGGGGCCTCCCCACTTCCTGTGTAGGATCTAAATATTTACACTCCCCGTCGTCCCGAGTGGCGAGGCGGAGAGGTCTTGATGTTTTGGGTTATGTAAAGTCCAATTCTCCAGGACGCATATTTAACAGATTGTCCTTGTTAGAGCAGATTTTTTAAGCTGATTCACCTCAGAGGAAGATTTTTTATCCTCCTGATATAGTCTGGGACACAAAAACAGACTACAGCCAACCTGCCTAGTTCCCAATTTGCTTAGAAAAGTAAGCGGCAGTCTATTAGCAATTAACTATTTCCTTAATTAGGATTTTTTTTTCATTTGATAATATATTCTTTCATATATATTAAAAGACAGCAGGGGTGACATCCGTTACAGAAACGCTAACCCACATTGTGAGCACATGGTGTGCCCTTAGCCCACTAGTGTACCCCAGATTCACCACGTCTTCAAGACATCTTGCCTTAAAGTTTTAAGACATCTCAAGCCAAAGACAGCTGGGTAGATGAGAGTATGGGTCTGGAGCCAAAACTGAACATGTGGACACTCCAACTGTCCTGTACAATAACAAATGATGAGTCTTTGTTCTCAGTTATGTCAGCCTAAGCTTTCATCTAATGCAATTACTGAGAAAAATCCCAGCAGGAATTCAACTTACAACCTCTTGTGTTAACAGCAGCCCACTGTAACCTACTGAGAAAGTGAGGGAGACTGAACAAACAGGATTTACATTTATTCATTTAGCTGACGCTTTTATCCAAAGCGACTTACAATTGATTTATATGTCAAAGGTCGCACGCCTCTGGAGCAACTAGGGGTTAAGTCTTGCTCAGGGACACTTTGTTGTCCTGCAGTGGGGAACTGAACCTGGGTCTCTCACACCAAAGGCATGTGTCTAATCTACTGCGCCATCACAACCCCCAAACAGAGCCAACAAATCTCAGCAAGGGTTTTTCAGTAGTAGTAGTGAGGAAAAACCCAACTTGTGCCACAAATACGTCTGGAAACCATGCAGATGGTAGAGCCATTAAACTGGTCAACAGAAGAAGCGGAGCAGAGGTAAATCGCTTCCCAGGTAGCCGTTTGCAGCTGTGTGTCTGTGCACTAAGCGTTGTTCTGGCACCAGAGAACAAAATGTGAGCCCACTCTGGCCCAGATTTAGGCAGGTTTTTGGGGTGCAGACTTTAGCCATTTTGGAGATTCAGTTCCAGTTAGCGGCTCGGGCTAGCTTTGGGCCAGTCTCAACCCCGGGAATCAGCTCAAGTAAGCTCATAATAAGCTCAACTTGCGCTGATTCTCGCACGTCATTTATCACAAGTCTGACATAAGTTCAGTAGCAGGTGTGCCGAGTTTAGGCCGCTGTTGAGTTTTAGGCTGATATTTCTTACATAAATCCATGGTAGACTAAGTATTTTAAGTGATTTTATATAATTGTCATTATTTAATGTCCATATATATGTTCATATTGGACAATTCCACACCTGACGATTTATGTCCAATGTCAAGAATTTTAAAATGTTGGACATAAGGAAAGTTAATAATACATTAACTCTTAGAAGCTGTATAAAGGTCTCTCCTCTGATACATAGTCAAAGCTTTGAGCGGTGAAGGCTTAATATTAACATGAGGCTTCATCTGTCAAATTAGCCAAGGATCAGACAGACATTAACAGAAGGCGTAATGAGCGCTAGCTTTATGTACTCCACTAGTCACACAATGAAGCCTCACAGGAGCAGCTTAGCTTTAAGCGCTATAAAGTCTGGCCAGAATTACATAGCAGGTGAAAGGTGGGCAGATTAGGGTTTGATTTAATTTGAAAAGCTTGCGGAACTCATAACATCAGGCTTATACCTGCTCATTACATCATCTGCTCTGAGGATGAGGTCACCTTTCAAGAGGGATTCGCTGCCTGCTTCCTAAATCAGTGAATATTCACTAGTCCACTCTTTCGTGTTTTCTAAAATATTCTCCTATCATACACACATGCCTTTTTATTCAGTTTGACCCCAAATCCTTAAACTCCTTTCTCTTATACTCTCTCCCTAACACCACACATTTATCTCATACTCTAGCATTTGCTCTTTTACTATGAAGTACTTTTAGCTCAAATTTCTATCCAAACCATCCATTCAGCTCTCTAGCTCAACCTGTCTTATAAAGTACTCTGAAAAAACATCGTAGTCCCTGCTCAAGATGCAGTTTTAAGGATACACATCACTACGTTAAATCCATGCAGAGAAACTACAGTAAAAACAGACTTTGGGCACCATCCCTGGGCTAGGATTTTCATCTGATGGGGGCTGATTACAGACAAATCTGGATGAAGTCAGGTCTAATTCATCAAGTGTCTTAAACAGGAATATTTCAAGCAGATTTCAAACACATGCTACCCATCCACTGATCTAAACAGGTTAGACATCAGTTACAGATGTAGTGAGGTTAGCTTGAGGTCAGTTTTGTGTCTGAATGTGTTCATGGTTGTATTGTTTAATGAGGTCAGTTAAGGTTCAGTATTTGTTTAGCGGACATCAGACTGACCTGCTGGACCCGGCCCTCTGGATCCCTCCTGTGGTTGTGTGGATCGGTTGCGGTTCTGCTGGCGGCGCTTTCCACCAGTGGAGCGGGCGGTGCGGATATGCACTTCGCTGACTTTGAAGAATGCCACCATGAAAGGCTGCTTCTCCAGCGCACCGTCACGTCCCACGAGCCCCGCCTCTTTAGGGCTGATGCTCTGCCCTGTTTGAAACAAGACAAGGCAACATTTACCATCATGGCCGTGTTGATCTGCACAAGTTGCCTAAATTACATCCAACCTTATATATGTGTTCTCATCTCTTACCGCTGCTCGATTCCACGCTGACCTGCAGGCCCAGGTTGTGCACCGGGCTCATCACCCACAGGTTGCTGGTAGCAGTGATGTCAAACTCCAGCCAGCCCTCCTCGGATGCCCACAGCCTGCGAGACTCCAGCAGAAACAGGTCTGCCTCTCTGAGAGAACATGGGAGAGGATACAAAAGAAAAATATCTGAGATCATAAATAGTAATAGATTTGTGACTTGACTGTGTCAGGGTAAGCTAATTAGCCAAAGTAACATGTTTTGTTTACATTTTGCAACACAAGACTGTCATTTAATGAAAAAGATGATGGGTAGGAGAGAAATAAGCTAATATTGAAGAGCCTAGCATCTTAGCACTTACTGGTAAGGGAAGTGAACTAATTGGATCTGGTTATCCAAGGTGGCCTTTAAGGTTCAAAACAGCCATGACAAATTGTTATTACACATGTTGTTTTTTTGCTATCCAAGTCTTTAGGTTTTTAAGACCTACTTTTTTTTTTTTATTCAGTTGCAGGTAACAATGAAAAAGTTGCAGGTTGCATTTTTGGGCAACTATGAAAATGTACTGCATACAGAATGTTACAAACATCTTCAAATTTCTTCCATCCATCCATCGTCACCCGCTTATCCTGCGTACAGGGTTGCGGGGGGCTGGAACCAATCCCAGCTGACATTGGGCGCAATTGGACAGGTCACCAGTCCATCGCAGTCTTCAAATTTCTTTTTGACTTTAAATATCTGGCAACCATGATAGAGCCAACAGTCGTGTTTTGTCAGTGTCACTGCCAAATTTAGCATTTTAAGTTAGTTGGTTACATTGAAATGTGTCCAAAAGACATATATAAGAAGAGTGCACGAGACAGAGTGAGAGGCAGACTACTTAAGGTTGAGAGGAAAGGTGACAAGTAAGTAGCAAAGTACACAACTTACATGGAGAGACTGAATGAAAAACGAAGAGTCGATGTACATGAAAACACTAGCCAACACTAGATAGGAAAGGAAAGGACCCCCTCCGCGTGCAGGAAATGTAAGAAAACAAAGGTGTCTATTGTGCTTGACTCTGATGATTATGTCCTGTATTGTTGTTGTTACCTTTTATTTTTGTATTTTAATACCATTTTAATACTAATACTGCTCAGTCAATCTGCAGCATAAAACACAGAGGTATGGTACACTGTGATTACAGCTCAGAACACCAAAGGACTGATCTACCTCTTTAAGAAGCCAAGAGAGACACAGGAGCTGTTGGTTTGTCTCAGGGTAACAGTATCATAACAGAATGACAGAAAGACGGATAGCTGCACTTAACAGAAAATGCTGGGATACACTGTATTGTACTCCACTGTAGCTTTGACCATGCAGTCTACCTCTCTGAGGGACAGGAAAAAAGGAAGGAATTAAATGTTTGGTATCAGGCTACAGGCATGTTAATATCATTTACAATATTTTGTGTGAGTGAAATCAGGCTACAAAACGGAAGAGTGTGGCAAATGAGAGAAGAAAAAGAGCCACGTAATACAACTATGGACTAATGAATGAAAAGACAGCAGAGGAGTTGTAAGGAAAAGACAGAGTATGAGTGATAAAAGGGCCTGTCCTCCCACTGTCCAATTACAGTAGTAATAACACAGCGTCGGGTCTGTCGGACCCTCCTCCAGAGCCGACATCAAAGCCTCACAATCATCCAGGTGTTCGGAGAATGCCCCTGCAGTCATGCATCAGCAGCCCCTCTTTATTGGTCATTAATGAGTGTTTCTGACAGCTTCCGTACGAGCCGCTGTTCCTTGTTTTCCCTCACACACACTCACACACACACACACACACACACACACCACCCCACTGCTGAGTTCACACGTTTGTCACAGCGTGGGCCAGTGTACCCATGTTTCCGCCTCATCGGCATAGCCGCTGTTCGGCTGGCGAAGGATGGCAGGGGGTCCATCAGAGAGCCGCCTACAGGGCAAAGGCTACTGAGAGCCTACTGTAAAACTTCTTATTGACTGACTGCTTAAATGAACTGGAATAATAAGGTCGGAGGTGATAGTTGTGTTTTTTTGCTACAATAAATTTCCTTTATAAGTCTTGTCATTGAGTGTTGTTAAAAATGTAACGCAAGGTGGGAGAGTGTAGCTCACAGCTGGCCCGGTTATTTCATGTGCTTTCATCTTTTCAACTGCTTAAAAGGCCTATTCGTAAGATTGTAAAAGCAATATCTAAGTCAGACATCTGGAGGGAAAGGATGAAGAGGTATTCAGTACAAGAAGGAGATCATAACTCTTTACAAATCAGAACAAAGGCAATATAAGAATTTGTGTATAAGGGGAAAAAAAGAGGAATCAAATCTTCCGGTGAGGTATAGTATAATTGCTGGCAAAATGCTGCCAGCCTTCGCAGCAACCTGCCCCTTCTCAATACGATGTCAGGCCTGCCACATTTTTGCCACTGTAATCTCTCACATTCTTTGCCTGCTCTTAGCAAAATCACCCCAATCAAATGAAAAGTACAAAGGGTGTCAGGCTAATTAAGCGCTCTGTCATTACAGCTTAGAGTCAAAACAGGAGTCAGGTTTTTTTACGGGAAGGAGGGCCATGCGAAATTTAATAGGCTCCCCACTGATTGGGTGATTACAAAGGTGCAGTTTTGCAAAAGGCGGAAAATGGGGGGGAAACAACAACAAATGATTAACAGCATTTTCCCATTTAAACCGTCAAACCTCAGACGTTACTCTCAGCACTAAGGAGGAGGAACATAAGAATGTAAAAGCATTTACAACTTTACAGTCGTCCAGACGGGACTGATTTTTCAGTGGATGCATGTTGCACCTTGAATTCACTCCTACAAATCACAAACACCGCATGAGCAAATTTTCTCCGCCTGAGAGCACACCCTCCAGGCTGTAATTTTCTTCAAGGTAAAAAACCTGTCCTACAATAACACAGAAATTGGAGATATATGGGCCCTTTAATCTCCAAATATCTACAAAAATACAAGGCTTTAGCACCAGTTTAAAGCACAAACCACCCCATTGTACGGATAAAGGAATGCAGCAAATAAGTAGCTCTTGATACTCATAGAAACGTCTTAACAGACAGAACAATATACTTTGCCAACATTTATAGCTTACATGCTCCTCAGAGTGGATCAGCACCTAGGACTACAGTCTGAAGACATTTGGTGTTAGAGACCCTACCTTAAGTTGTTTTGTTTCTCTTATTTAAAACTAAATAATCTAATAATCAAGTGTAATAGCCCATAGAGAGATACTTTGATATTCACTGAGAAATAAAACATACTGGGCGACATGAGATGTTCGCCTAAAAATGTATCTCAGAAACTCTTTTCATGTTAGAGTAGGTTCTTGCTGGGCGGGCTTCGTAAAACACAAATATCATTCAGAAATCTCACTGGATGTTTATCTGCCCCTGCAGACGTAATGTAAATGTTTGGCATGTATTAGCTGTGCTCATTTAGGGGAAGGCAGGATTTTGAAGCTGTGCTATTTCTGTAAGATGTGGTTTTGCTTGATTTTATAATCTAAACATGGCGAGGGCACACAGTCTGTGCAACACACAGGGAGAATGATCGAGAGATAAACACACAGGGAGAGGCAGCTTTTTTATTATCATAACCGTGACCTTTTTGTATTCAGAAAAGGTCAACTGTGCATGCATGCTCTTTTTGACTTCTTGATTCCCAGCACAGCCACAGTGCAACCACTCTTTTCCGGCTATTTGATGGGAAATTAATTTATATGTTATTTGGAAGTATATAAAATTACATATATTGCTGTAATTGATGGTTTTGTATATGTGTTACTGGAAGATGCAGATACAATACATCATATACACAGTGTGTGTGTGTGTGTGTGTGTGTGTGTGTGTGTTACCTGTCAGGGTGCTCCTTGACCACCTGGTAGACTTTGAGTAGGAAGGTGTCATTGCGGAAGGCGCGGCTCACACACTCCTTGTAGAGGCGAAACTCTGCTGCAGTGACGGCCTCTCCCTCTGGGATCTGTGAGAGGTTGAACTTAAACTCCTTGTGGTGACGCCGCTGCGCAGAGAGCTCCCTGTCGTACTCCACTGTGGGATGGAAACACACGCACACACAGGAACATAACTGATTATGCACAAAGAGAAAGAGACGGGGAAAGATAATACAGAGAGACATGCAAAAAACTTAACTCTCTTTGCATAAAGATAAATACCGGTATGCAAGTTTTCCACTCTAGTCATCAGAAGAAATCATGGTCTGATCATATTCTCTTAAAAATAATGTAGGTGATACTTTTTGACCTTTACAACGCCTTTTCCTTTTTTGTCTCACTTTCATGATGCATTTTTCTACAAATAGGATCAAACTGCACATCTACAAACAGGGTTTCTGTGTAAAAATACCGTTGTGATATCCTTCTCACAGACACTGCATGCAGGTCAACCACTGAAGCCTTTAAAACGATCATGTGATTTATACTTGAGGTCTAATAGGTTTTCGCGGCTTCCAGTTTCCCTAAATAAATCCCTGTTATCATCTGTCCGAAGCTAAAGTCCACGATTTTTTCAGTGGCAGCAAACTTAGAGACATTCTGCGACCACTTCTGACGCCGTGAAATGACAAAAACCAACAAATGTGCTCCCTCCTATGCCCCATAATGACAATGTGCTCTCCGGGGATTCGGCTCCTGTCTCAGCTGGAGGTTTTTCTCCCACAGCAAAGAGCCTGCAGAGTCAGTATGTCGACGGACACACAGAGTGAGAAGAGGGAAATGAATAAAGAGGGGCAAGTCGAATCCAATTAGAAGGTTGTTACAGAAATACCCGTGCAGACGTAGACGGTAAAAGCCTCAAATATGCGCTATATTCTGCAAAACACACAGAAAACAAGTAACATAATTGCTTGAGTACCCAAAACACACATCCACACACTCTTGCTATTCTTACTCCATCACACTCTTACTGATTTAAATACTTTGTCGCATGCTCCACACTACACATACACACATACACTATCATCTCCACACTAGTGAGGTTCAACAGGCTGCGGTTTCACCACCACTGTAAGTGCAGACTAACTAGGAACCACAGCTGGATGTATACTACTACATCAGTTTTTCACCTGCAGTAGGACCAAACATAGATGTCCAACATCACGCATTTGCCTTACAGAAGATGTGAGACCGTGGCAACTGCTCCAGCATCTCCAGATAGAAGATTGAGACCACTCTCATGTCTGTTGGCTGCAAAAAAGCTACAGCCAGCAGCTGGTTAGCTTAGTTTAGCATGAAGACTGGAAACAGGGGGAAACAGCTAGCTTTGATGCTGACTAAAACAGCTAGTCTGGCTAGTTTAGTAGATTCAAATGTTCCAATAGCTGCCCCAAATTATTGTCTACCAATGTGAAGATACTGCCTGACTTGATAAATGACAGAAGGATGTTAACTAAAAAACATCATGAAGTCTTCCTCCTACATTAATCCAACACATGGCTTCATAATTAGTGCATCTCCAGCTCTTTCAGACATATTTAAGATCTAGTTAAGATATCTGAGGTAGTGAAAGTGGGGTCTATAAAGCCAATATGATTTTACTTTTTACACTTTATTTCGAAGATTGATTTGGGTACTTTTAGAGCCCAACACTACGAATTTAGAAGTTTGTACCTGTGCCAGGCTTGTTAAAACTTTCTGGTAATTTTATGATGTCGCGACCCACCCAAAATGAACCAATGACACATTTTGTTCCCCGAGTCATAGCCGAAGAGAAAACTGCGTTGATGTGAGAACACTGGAACCAATCAGACTCTCCCAAAAGTCCCAGCCCCGCCTCGTGCCCACACCCAGGGAGGTCAAAGATCCCCTCGTACCCAGACATTTCCAAGTTACATAAATGCTGAACTTAAGTAACAAACTGAGCAGAAAAGGCAGGGAGGGAAGGCATGTCCTTCTGGCTTCACTGCATTTCTGAGGAAAATCTGAAAAGTCCAGTCCTGAGGCATATTGCTGTGACATGGTCAAAACAAATTATAATAAATGAAGCCTCTCAGTCTAAGCCAGTTCTGCCTCTCTGTACTTCAAACACTTCCCACTGAAGCAAAGGAAACCACCTATAGAGAATGAGATGTTATTCACATCAGCGTCACTGTGACTTCTATCAGATGTGACAGTGACCATTTCATCATCATACTCCACAAGCTGCCCACACACACACACACACACACACACAAAATGCACAAATGTTGCAATAAATGTGTGTGATAACAGGTCTGGTCTTGTGTAGGGTAGATAGATCAGCTAAGCTTGTGTCTCTGTGCGTGGAGGACTTAAGCAGAGGTCATGGTACTCTAAATGACTTTACAACACTCCCTGCAGCAGCCCCGGGGTTAAAGACCAACAGCTTGAAATTTTATATTCCCCATTTAAGAATCGACGGAATTTTTGGCACGAAAACTCTTTGATAAACTGACTGTAGGTGGTGAGAAGGTCAGGGGGAGTTTCACGTGTATCAAATATTTATTACATCTGCTGCAATAAACTGTATGTACAAAATATCAGGCACCTGGCCATACAGGAAGGCTGAACGTCCTGGCAATCTAAGCGTCACACCAAACAAAGATCAATCTTTATCACATTTCTCACTGTGTGGATTTATGTGAACTTTATATTGTTATTAAATTCTATGAGAGTTACAAATGGAGGTTAGTGGTTTAAAAGATTTACCAAGCAGGGAAGGTCTAACGAAAAGATGCTATTGGTTGCATTATGGGAAATGTAGGATCTAGTGTTTTTGGATCTTGACCTATATACTAGTCAATATATCTCGACCTCTGTTGCTTTGAATTTGCTCACAAATCCCCCTACATTACGGACTGAATTGCTGGAGTGCCCTTTTAATAGCGGATTTTAGACTTTCAGAAGTTAGAGCCAGCAATAGTTGTTATGCAGCCCCAGGTTTGTTGACACTTCTGTTGTTCTTTTCAACATGTGGGAGCTATAGTAGCTGTGTGAAATTCCCAATTTCTCACAACTTGGAAATACAACTCGTGACCTGACATGACAAGGCTGCTCATAATAACTGTTTGTGTGATATGACGTGAGCACAGCATGCTCTTTTGATTTCTTTAAAGCCATTTTTAAACTTGGTGTAGCCAGCATAGGGCCAGTTACACAGCAGAGCTGTGGTCTTCCAGTAAGCAGCTCCAGTGAAGCAGCAACTGTGTTAACAGTCTGGTCCTAGAATTAAACTGTCAACTTCTTTTACTTTGTATTTCCTAAAAAATGCTACAAAATCTACAACAATCATACAAAAGAAGTGAAAGAGATTCTGGCCAAAGAGAAAAATGTTTCCAGTGAGGTAAAAAATGCATCCACTGATTTCATTAGGCTTTAATGAAATTCACAGGACACATTTCTTTTCCTCACATCCGACAAAAATCTCAAAGCACCCCTGAGCTCATTCAACAACTCACCAGCCTGTTCAACTTCAAATCAATCTTCTTTTTTTATCTCAGAGAGGGGAGTCGTTTTTAACAGCATCCGAACGAAGACAAACAATTAAAGCTCTGAAATACGAAGGCAGCCACGGTCTCACATCTCACCTTATCGTACACTTTATCACTGCGGTCCTCTGCGAAGCGGCCTGGGAGCCATGATGTTAGCTGCTAAGTAGCATTCCAGCTGCTTCTCCACCTTTTCAGCTTGAAATCCAATTGAAATCCACTGAGGTTTCGCATCTAAAATCAAAGGGAAGTCTTCACACGACGCGTACAGGGAGCGTAACCTCTGTGCTAATCTACCATGACGTGAGCTTTGAGACAGGAACGCACAGAGGGGAAAAGGGATTTAGATTTGGATGATTCAGAGAGGAATTTATTCAGAGTGATTCTAAAGATGGGAAAAGAGTGATTATATTAGTGATTTGGTGCAAACACTACTCGATAGAAACCACAGGAAAAGAGTGCTCATGTGTTGTGTGTGTGAATACTAATCTGTAGGTGTATTTTATGGCTTTATTTTATTACCACACTCCCATTGTTGAACTCCAGTTCATGAGAAAATACAAAGAAACATAACAAATGACAACATTTGTGTACGTTTAAACAGTCCACTAATTTCCCTTTCATTCTCATTCGCATGAACACACACACAGAGGCAGCCAAGGTTAGCCATTAAACCTGGGAACTGCTCTGATGATTCACCTAATCACTGTGGGTGATTACGAGAAAGACACAAGAGACGGAAAGAGAAAGAGAAAGAGAAAGAGAAAGAGAAAAAAAAAGGAACAATAAGAAGAGGAGAGGACAAAGGAGTGTTAAGACTGCTTGAATGTTAATAAAGGTAGAGAAAGTTTTGAGTTTAAAATATAGAAAGAAAGAATTTAACAAGATGGAAGACAGTAAAAGAGAATGACAGTGAGAGAGACACAGTGAAAGAAAGAGATTAAGAGAAACAGGAAGAGGAAGAAATGATAAAATGAGATGGAATTGGATTAAGGATTTGTTTGGGAGGAAGAAGGTTTTTCATGAACGATTTATCACATTGGTTAACCTGAATGGAAACAGCAATATAGCATTTAAACAAATAAACAAACAAACACATTACTTGCACATCAATAGAAAAGTTTCTGTTCATTTAAATAACACAGGAGAGGAAAAGGACGTTGGGAGAAGTGGATAAGATGATAAAACCAGACGAGGAAAGACAAAGTCGGTTGTCACAGAGAGGAAGATGGAGAGACCAAAGGAACAAAAACAGAAGGAGAAAAAGGGAAAGAGGCAGAGTCTGCGATGCAATGAGAGGAAGAGCGATGGAGACGGTTAGTGACAGAAAGAGAGTGAGATGGACGATTTGCAGATTCACTTGGACTCTTTGATAGGAGCTGTTCTCTCGTTTCCACCTGCGCAACATCTGGCACTGCTGTCCTGTCCTTGCTGTTGTAGGTATTATGGCAACCACACACACACACACCCTGACCCTGGGAATCTTTTGGTATCATATGTTCCTTATATTCGCAGCCTTCACATGTTGAGTGGTTGTTAGTATACTATATGTCCTAAATCCTAGTATAAAACTACTTTATAGCCTTGTTTTGTGAAATAATTTTATTTCAGCACTCAAAAACATTACTGTACAAACTTAACACAGTATTTGGCATAAAACGGACCAGGCATCGCTAATAATCCACATTAATCAGTGATCATATGATAATATCTTATTAAATACTATACATTCTGAACAATTCATCATTTTATCGTATGGTATGGTAAATCAACAGATTATGAATCTGCAGTAGTGTTTGACAGACTACATTATTTGAAACAAAAAATCCTCTACAAACCCCGATGCATGCCCCTTTAAGAAACAAAGGAAGGAAAAAGGGAAAAGGTGCTGAAAGAAAGACAAGTGGTGAAGGCTGTCTGTGCAGCGGGAGGCTGACGGATGAGCGGACAAACAGGTGAACATGATAGAAGAAGAGACAAAAATGAATCTGACAGTGACTGATAACCTCAACCTCTGGAGTAAAAATAAAGACGAGCAACTGTCTGTATGATTTTAAAACACATTATGCAATCATCGATTTGGTAGGAATGATGGAAAAGAACCAGAAACAGAAGGGAGCAGAGAGTGGGATGAAAACTACACGTAGAAGAAGGCAGGGAGGGAGACGGACAAATCTAAAAGATAAACAAGAAATAGTGTAGAAACATAGCTTAGAGGAGGAGAATAGTGCTTCAATTGTGAATAAGAGAAAGAAGGACTGTACACATTAAAGGCCCTGGGGTGGTTGACAGGCCGACTCGTCTGTGGCCAGTGCTTTTGCTCACACTCCTAACGCCGTCCAGACAATCCTTTAGAGGGACAGCTGGCGAACAGCCGTCTGCACCAAAACCCTCCTGCTTTCTCTCACACGTCCCGCTACCACAGAGCAAAACAACCAACAACCACTTTCTCTCGCCAAAATACTTTTCCGCCCTTCAACAACACTCAGTTGGTAAAATGAACTAAAGTGAACATTATGGATGGCTTTCTCAAAGGTAATTATGTCGTCAGATATATATCCATTTTAAAGACATTATTGTTGAAAGCTTTTAGCCTCAAAGTTAAATGAGAAACTTTTCCCTTGGCGTGGCGTTAAGGCTTGTGCAAGGGACTCCCAGAGCACAACAAATTTTTTACGAATTAGATTCCTAATCAAAAGTGCATCTTCTGAAAGACTCTTAATGCTAAAATATTTTTCCAGTGTAGTATCCAGTGCTGCAATGTAGATTACAGAGAACAGAGCACCTGTGACCCAGATAATAAAGTCTTAAGGGAGCTCTTATTAGATCTGTCAGTGCGACTTTAAGTACCAGTTTGATGACAGAGAATTGAATCATACAGGGTTTTTTCATACTCCTACGGTTGCAGACAAGTAAAACACACAAATGCAAATCCCTTCACCTCAGATGGTAGCATGATGAGCCAGTTCTATGCTGTTTGGTGAAGTATGACATTAAAGCAAGCCTATATTACTTTTGCTGAATAGCAACACTGTAAAACAAGCCCTTGCTAACCTTTATTACATTAACATTAAGCTAGTGGTCACTAGCTCTTCTATTCTGTAAAGACTTTTCTCCCTCTGATTGGGCTGTATTCACTGACATTGTTGGTTTGATTAATACCGTCAGGTTCAGGGCCAATAGGAATCAGATAAGGGCTGGTCTCTTGGCAGGGAGTCGAGTTGAAACAATGGCGGCGGTGGCAGCTCGAGAAACCCCCCGCGTGCCCTCTGAAACAAAAGCGGATGCAAAAGACGACAAGAGTGGGATAAATCAAATAGCCTACTTTATGAGTATCAAGCCTAACTGCACAATTTGTTGGCCAGTGTTCTGTGTGGTGGATGGTGGCCTGTCAGACGTGTGACAGTGTAATGACTTAATAAAACGTTCTATTTTTCTGATTGAATCCTCTGGATATCATATGCTGCCTATTTTTTAAGAAATATTGTTACAATGTAAATGAATCATATGCCTACATTATGGTTTGATTTACAGTCAGACACATAAGCATTAATTTAATAAGAGATAAGAGAGATACAAGCTATTTAATACACGTTTAATTTACAAATTATAGTGCCTATTTGAAGAATATAAACAACTATGTGTTGTGCTTAACCAATCTATAGAATTGCATCCTTCAATACTATAGAATTAACGATAAAAAATAAATATAAAAATATATTTACTGATCAACCATAAAAATGGTGATAAATTATTTATGTGTGGTTTTAATTGTTTAGATGGTATTACTGCAAACAATGGCAAATATTTTAGCCAAAATCTGTGTTCACACCACCCTACTGCAATTAGTTCATTAGCAATTTCTCATGCTGTCCATCAACAGCCACGTCACAAGCTTCTCAGCATTCACTGGTTATTTAGAAAGGATATTTTCCAAAATGACCAACAAAGTGACAGCAAGAACGCATGCTGCTGAGTGCTGCACGAGTAGAAAACACTTGTAGGCCTAACATGCCCCAATGCTGCACACAAGGCCTACTACTTCTGGTCCACTGATGTTCATGATGTTCATGGAAAATCCTTTGCTTTGAATCATATCAAAGCATTTGTTTTAGCCTATTTATACTTAATAAGTTATGGACATGTTAATTTAATAAGTTAATAAAATACAGTTCAAATCCTGTTTTTTTGTGGTCTCACTGTCACACATTGTTGGCCTATGTTTATTGTTATCATAGCTGTGTGTTCAGCTATGACAATATGACCACTAGTCAGTTGAGTTGGGATAGAGAGAGAATGAGTGCATCTGTTCACACTGATTTCAATAGCAGATCACTTACTATAATGTCCACTGGTATCAAACTTTCCTGAAAACATGTTTTAAGTTAACGATTTACCACCACCGGAACACCATCGGGCCTGTCGTTGCTGGGCCCCCGAGGGTTGTGGCCCACCCTGCGGCAGGCGTCCCTTATTTTTCTGTATTGAAGGTGGCAACCCTAGTGGGAGAAAAAATTGATTCTTAGATGCATCGCAATGCGGACGTGGAAGATTCTGACTCGATTAACAAATGTGGTAAAGTAATGTTGACGTAACACAAAAGGCGGAACTCGTGGAAGTGCAGCACCTGGACCGTCTGTGGCACACACATAACAGAGACTGGTGTTTCCCCTGTATTTGGCACACCACTGCTGCAGAATAAATAACCATCCTACTTAAATGTCACACAATCATTAACATCAATGCGCAAGTAATGATAATAACTCGAGCATGTTGATACTCAACGGTTGCCGATCTCCCTGCATTTCCTGTGTGTGAGGCCGAGCGAAAGAGAGGGCGAGCGGCAGAACAAGATGGTGAAAGTTAGCGGTCAGTAAGTTTCAGTCTGGTAGTAAACGGGCAGTGTAGGTCACAGTGTGTCCGTTAATAAAAGTTAGCTAACATGTTCCCTGTGCAGGACATTTTTTGACTGTTTGGCAAGTTGAAGTTAGCTAAATTACTAATGAAGTAATATTAATTAGCTCAGCTGTATGTCACTAGTACTAACTTACATACTTGTCCATGGTTGAGAACATCAGGCACAAGCTTAGACTTAACTGGGGTACAGCTCTGTCCTGTATGCATACTGTACATCCTGATAATTATATTTCAGTTTTCAGGAGTCAGACAACTAGTTGTTAAAGAAATGAGGGACCATGGACCTGAATGAAGTTCTAATGAAGTAAAAATGATGCACCAAGATGCATCAATAATCGTTTTATAATCGCATCGGAGCCCTCTGAATCGTAATCAAATCGTGAGGTGCCAAGAGATTCCCACCCCAAGTGGTCACACTAGACCAATTACAGCTGTACGTACAAAACCTCAGTGTACTGGACTGAGTAAGGGTAACAGGGTTTCATTTGTATTTCCTCTTTCAAAAGTTACATAGTATCGCTTTAATAAGTGCATGGGCAATCAGATCAGATTAGTGCTGCCCTTCAAAAAAATCTTGAGCCTACACACCCTAATCTTTTCCTCTTCATTATAAAAATTATAAAATATTCTCTTATTGATGTAATTACTTTGCATTAATTCACTCTAATGGGAGAGCTTTATTTGTGCCAGGTTACTGGATTAATTTGGCACCAGTACGTATTTATTGAGATTCCAGGAGAGTTGCATAAGGGCAGCTTAGAGGGCATTCTTCAAGGAATTGAAAAAGCATCTTGCACAGTGCTTCTTAGAAAATTGCTGAACCCTATCACCAGAGAAAAAGGTAGATATTGGATAATTCTGGATTACTTTCAATGGCAAAAATATTTCTACAGTATCTGCGCATGGAAATAACGGTATACGGTCAGGGAAAGATCATGGTTATGGAGGGGAACGCTATCACAACCTTCATACCCTTATGTTTCCAGAAGAATACACTACTTCATGCGTCGGTACTGGCCTTGGACGTAAATCATAAGGTGCAGAATCATCTAATATGGATGGACTTGCTTTTCTAGCCGAGATTCAAACCAGCAAGCCACTCTCATCAATCTTTGCTCCTCCCATCTCTATCCCACAATGCACCACACAGCCCAGGGTTTATTCTGCCTCTTCCACTTTATCCAAACAGGAAAGAGTGGATGTTGACAGGTACAATTTAAGTATGATTTAAAAGACATCTTCATGCTCTGGCTTACTGTCCTTGTAGCCGGCAATGTTTGGTTTTAGGCTTTCCACTCAGTGTCTCCTGGAAGAAATAGGATGATTACAGTCGGAACCACTGACCTTGTTGAACCAACATGGGAACAAGAAGCCAGTGTAGCAGTAAAACAAGCTGAGCTTTTCTCTGCAGTGCAGCAACGATCCCAGTATCTTCTCAATAACCAAACTGTGGGAGTTTTATGTGTGGAGCATGCCAAAACTCGATCCCGAAGACATCTCGTAAAAATTTCTGCTTTCTAATTAAATCTGTAATTTAGTATTTCCTCTGACTCATAATGTATCACACTGAAGGAAAGGCTATGAGAGGGAGATAAAATGAAACTGAGAGAGAGGAAAGAATAAAAAGAGAAGACATTTTCACAAACACCCTTCAATTAGATGTTTGCACACCCAGAACCTGTCAACATTTTTAAAGACTTTGCAGATGGCTAAACCAATAAAAAAAATTCTGGATGTCCAAGGCATGAGAAGAATCCATCTGTGTTTATGTAATTACAGCCCATAATCTGTCTGGCTTTTCTCTCAGTCTTGATGGTTTCTGAGGATAGGTCAGATATGTCCATGTCTTCCATTTATAGTTAATTCCTCCAAAGTCCCAAATAATTAAAGGTTTGGCCCGTCACATTGACTTTCAAGAGGAACTTTTGCAGTTGATACAATCTCAACTCTTGGATGATTGCCACTATTTCATTCAAACAGAAAAACATCTCATTAAGTGGAAACCTTTATGCTGTAAACACTAGTCTTTCTAAAGAGGCTCAAGCCAGATTTTATGCCTCAAACTCTTTGACCTTTGGCATCGATGCCGTGTGGAAAAGATAAAACACAGAGTTGATTTTTGCAAAGCAGATGAACACTGGCAGCTTACAGTACACATACACAAACACTGTGGTGGTGTGAGCTGCCTGAGGTGTTGCCACTATGCTTGGCTGCCACCAGGAGCTATTTCCTCCTTCTGCTGAGTGTTTTGGCTCCTGGGGTCGAGGTACAGACGAAGGGCTGGGGGTCTGCTGGGAGTCGTCATTACCTTTGAGCAAGGGTGGGTGTGTGTGTGTGTGTGCGTGTCTTTGGAGGCCCATCCTGTGCTCTGATCTTCTCCCCTGACCCAGCATCAAAGCCGACACACTGAGCGCCACAGGGCCAGTCAAGGGCCATTGGCAAGAGCGAGAGTTTATGTCCGATGAATGTAGGCGCACACACACATACACACCTCTACATGTATTATAAAAGGGCTCCACACATGCATGCAGGGTAGTAACACACATCTTCGTCAGGTACAGACATGAGAAAAAAAAGAGAACGGAGGGCCTTACACAAACATTCCCACACACTCCCAGAGGTCAGCGGTGTGAGAATTCAAGGCCAGGCAGGAGCATCGATCCATAGTGAGGACATGAGGCAGTGAGACCAGCCCTTTTTGTCAAGCCCCATTAGCAAACACAGAACAGCAGCAGACAGCTTTACTGTCAGTGTCCAGCAGAAATCAGTACAGTGATTTTAGTACATTACTAATTACCGTTCCGTGTTCCTGACAGACATCTTGGAAAACCCATGAACATGTTTAATGCTAAGAAGGCCGGAGGGGGGGATTTCTGGAAAATGTGGTGCAGAAACATCACAGCAAATAATAATTTGGGACTTTTTCACTGAAGACATTTTGACATATCACAGTTTGAAAAGCATACTTGTAAATAATAAAATGAATGACAGCTGAATTATTTTTGCTGCTTCAGTTTCAGGGTTCAACTCCTGTGCATGCTGGCTCACTGTCACACAGCCACACAGTCATGTCTTACTGGGACCAGGCCATCTTTAATGTTAGTTTTACTAACACCAATGCTTTCTTTGCTATAGCAAGTCAAATGTCTGCTATGAAAAAGGCCTACAGTAAATATAGATGGAGGATGTGTGAAGGTGTTGGATCTTTTACTATTTGGAGTAATCTTGGCTCTCTCTTTCCCACATTATCTTACATAAAAAATTTATAAAAAATATTAAATTGTGTAAAAAACGTTGAATGGGAGTTTTAATATAATTTTAAAATGAAAAAGCACATTTCCATCACAGCACATTGCCTAGTTTTGGACATGTCAATAGATATTTGTGGCCAATTAAATGTCTCTTTAGACTGAATTGCTCAACTAATGTATTTTCTTTCACTTTATTTTCCTGCAAAGGATTAATAGCATATAATACTTTTATATTATTATATACACGCGCACATTCATCAGTGGCCTGGATATCCACCCCGCTCTTCTTCCATTACCTCCCACAGGTTACAGCAGATAATGACCTCACTGGACAGGCATCCCCAGGAACAAAGGCCCCATTTGAACCATATAATACCATTTTGCTACAGCCATCGTCCTCCATATAATCCTTGAAAAACCATTTGGGTTTGTCTAAAGACCCATCCAAAACCATGACACATAATGTCAGGCGTACTGTTCCAGGACACACACAAACTCGCACACATCCACAGAGGAATAAAAGTATTTGATTTTTGTTCCCACCAACTCAAGCTCTATCACCACTGTGCTGCATTCCATACAAGATGATAAAATTAAGTCTGGACACACATCTATCTTTTGTCGTTTTGAGATTTTTAGCTAGTGCACAACATGTGTGGGTTTGCATGTGTGTGTCTATTCCCAAGAGTAGGTGGATAATTTGCTGTAATTGCTCCCCAGCTGGGGCTTTGCTAACAGATAGATATCCGAGGTATGGCTGTTGGACTGTGCAGTATCAGTGTTTTCCATCGATGGACTGACAGCTGAGTTGAAGCAGTCAGCAGCTCTCTGTTGAGTCTCCAGTTGGCCTCCAGGTAGCTGGATGTGTCATACCTGTGTGTCAATAGGAGATCTTATTCCGTCTCTTCAAACGCTATTACTTAGGATTAAGATGTGGAGCCTCTAATTTGGCTGCAGCAAACAAACGAGGGTATGGGAATATTTGTGTTTTTCTGTTCTTGTTATGCCCCCTTTTCCACCACAATAATGTATTGTACCAAAAGGTAAAATAAGGTAATGGTTATGTAAAATAACACATGGTTAGGTAGCATAATATGAGGTTAGGGCAGGTAAGGTAACATAAGATAAAGTGAGGTAAGGTAACGTAATAGCAATTAAGGTAACGCAATGTAGGTAAGGTAACGTAAGATAAAGTGAGGTAAGGTAATGTAATAGCAGGTAAGGTAACGCAACGTAGGTAAGGTAACATAAGGTAAGCGAAGATAAAGTGAGGTGGTAACGTAATAGCAGGTGAGATAAAGCAACACAGGAAAGGATAGTTAAGGTAACGTAAGATAAGTGCGGTAGGGTAACGTAATAGCAGTTAGGGTAATGCAACGTAGGTAAGGTAACACGAGATAAGGTAAGGTAACGTAACGTAACATAGCCTAGTTCAGCATAGCATAATGTAGCATTATGAGTTTAACTCATAACATGGCTAAACAGGTTTCCATTGTAAAAGGTTTGACTTTTTACATCTAATGTCATCTGCACAGTTTGGAAAGAAGTTGATGTGACAAAATTTTGGCTCTGCTTGGATTTAAATTACAGGCAGCGTAAGGATTTCTGTTGATCATGATTATGGTATATATCAAGGTCCACAACAAGCACAGCAGAGCTAAACCAGAAAGTGATTTGATGCAGTGTTTTAGGGCACAGTCATCTTGGATTTCTGAAGTATCCCGGTTTGTAATGGAAATACAAAAGGCACCAAATGCCAAAACCTCAAAAATGTGTAGACGCTCAGGTTATGGAAAGTCTCAGGTCATGACTTGTTACATTTTTGCAATTAAAGCCTTGAAGAATGTTAGTTTGGTTTATTTAGGAGATTCAACATTTGAGTAAAGATTCAGGGGCCTAATACACAAAAACAATTTTTGCCAGGATTGCTTACAGATCTTGATAGCATCACGTTTCACAGAAGGTGGTTGTTTGCAGATTGCAGATAAATTCCTGCAGGGCTCTTGCATACGCTTTGGGTCACATACTGTATTTGGCATGTGTTTTTTGTTTGAATTAGTAAAACATAACAAAATCTCAAGTTGCAGATACATGTTTGCAAATTTGATGAGACCCAAGTTTGGAGATAAGGATGCTAGACCTCACAGGATTAACAAGACAAATGTGTGAGTGTAAGGGAGGAGCTGTGTGAGTGCATGTACATGTTCAACCTTTACACCCATGGCTATAATCAATCTTTATACAGCATTTGTGTCTGTTTGAACACTTGCAGGTCTAAATGGCCACAGAGAAAAGCTCACTGACATTAATGGCTAGTTGCAATTTCCCCAAAAGCCCCTTGTAAAAACAAGTGTTCGTTTCATTGGACACCAATTCGAGCCAATGAACTGTCAACAAAAGACGGTGCAACATCTTTTTCACATTTATAAGGAAATTCCATGAAATCAGGACTGAAATGAGCTGGAAAATAAACAACGCAGAAAATCTTTTTTTTCCACTTTATGGGATGTTAATAAAAATGTAATTCTACAGTACAGCAGCTGTCACAACAGCCTCTGGTCAGACTAATGGTGGCCTACGCTTCAACTTAGATCAGCAGTCGTCACACAAGACTTGGTCTTGTGGACGGAAGAGCCAGATGACTTCTCAAATCCTCAGTGGTGGAAAGAGCACTACACAAGACAGCACAAATCCGCACAGTAAAAAGCCACTCAATAGCTGTGAGGGGAGTAAATGTAATTAGTTGTACTTTTCACAATCCTTCAGCGATAGGTGCACTTTAATTTTGAAAATTGGATAACTGAATGAGCTCTTTGGTTAAAAGCGAAATATTTCTGCTGGGGTTTGGTCCATTTAGTTCCTCCTACACCATCTTGTTCTCTTTGGGGGCAGGTTTGGCAGAAATACTACTGGCTGTTTCATTTAGACACGGACAAAAAAAATAAACACAACCAAACACTGCAGTCATAAACAAAACCAGTGACACCAAACACATCACTGTCTAATGTATGTGACTAACAACAACAAGCCAAAACCAGAATCATTAATCTTGCACTAGGCCGCACACTAAAAGATGCATTGTTTAGAGTTGGTCAGATTGTCAGGATTTGCTGTTCTTTGGTTACCATAGGATACAGAGGAAAAACATTTGGGTGGCCAGCAGACGAGTTTGTCTCAGTCTACAAGTTGCTGCAAATCAGCGATTTTTAAACATAAAGTGATTTCTGACTGTTGCTTGGTCACAAAATGAAATCCCCAAATGTAAAATAACAGGTGGACCCCTAATAGTTTTATAACATGCCTTAAAAGTCTATTTATTGGGGAAATCAGTGACCATGGCATTCAGACGGTCTGCTCGAAAAAAGAAACCTCTGATCTTGTTCCTTCCTTCTGCGAGATTCTCCGTCCTTGATGTTCAGCTCCATTTCCTCTGCGATTTATATGACAGAGGATGGCTACTTACTGCTTTCCTCTTGAGTCGTCACCACAGGCCCTCTCCGAAACGGCTCTCTCAGCTGCTTTAGAGATTCGCCACCATTGAGTGCTAAGTGAATATTCCCTGAACAGAGATGTGCTGGTATGGTTTCTGATGGGAGTCCATTTTGAGCAAAACAAAACATTTCTGTGGATCTAAGCCTCATTTTAATTCATGCTGTGCCAATACAGGGATGATGGTCGTCAAGAATCCACTTTTATTTTCCTGTCAGGCTTTGTGGGAAACCATCTGAAAATTGTGTGTGATAGTCTCAGTATGTATATTAGGCTGCTTATTAATTTTTTCAGGTTGCTTTATGGGTAGTTGTTTGCATCCCTGCCTGTTTAAATTCAATTCAATTCACTTCAACTTAGTTTTATTGGCATGAATGTATAACAACAATATTGCCAAAGCATCATACAAACTACATAAGAACAATCAACCCCATAAATTTCCTGACATCCCTGCCTGTTTAAATATGTGTGCCCATATTTGTCTGATGGCACACATTTTTGTTTGTCTTATTTTTCCATGTGCCTCTATCAACGTGCAGCAGTACAGGTAGTAAAGGCAGTAAAGAGGCCTGCTATAGTGATCTGTGGTTAATGTCTGCGTTTGGGCAGCAGGTGTGCGAGTGTGTGTGTATACGTGTGTGTCTGAGCTAAGCCGGTCTGGTCCCAGATTTAGAGAAGGAAGCCAGTGTCAGGGCCAGGAGATAGATCTCTCCTGAGGGATCAGATAAATAAGGAAAAAATATCTTTGAAAAAGGGAAACGCAGCTGTTTCCAAAGGTGAAGTCAAAATATTGGTGGCTTCGCATTCCATAGCCACAAGGTAGAAGGCCAGCTCACTCTGTGATATTGTTTGGTACTCTCTTTTCCCTCCCTCTCACTATGAACACCTCCTTCTCGCTTCCTTCTCTGCCTCTCCGCACATCTTTTCTCTACCACTATATCTCCCTATCTGCACCTCCCTGTCTGCCTTTCTTTCCCCTCCACTCCACTCTCCGTCATGAAGACAGTCGGGCCTCAGAGCGATTCCCTTTGGAAAGTCTGTGGTGACCACAACGCATTTCAGCGGCTTAGAGGCAGAGCGTATGATCCACTGATAAATCAGTCTGGGCCAGCTTCAATCTCCCCCCTGGGCTGACTTACATGTAAGATCTACTGCTTGTTTTACACACAGGCACAGCTCCAAAAACAGCGACGGTAACCAGATACCTGGATATTCAAAAAGCAGGTGGGCCTTGAGGAAAATCGGGAGAATAATAATCAATGTTTCTAATAATACATCTGTCCACGATGTCAACACAATATTGGTGAGATGAAAGTGTAGAGAACTTAGGCTTTCTTTGGGTAATCGGAGTTTTCGCTGAAAACCAGAAATGCACATCCTTTCAAAATGACGTGTTATTTTAGTATGGGGGGGCCCCTAGTGGGAACTGTTCCCTAAACAGTTTTCTCTAAATGTACAATGCAGTGAACTAAACATGAGGTCTGTGCAGCGTGTTTTTAAAGCCTACAGGAAAAAAGTGGGGAAAGTTGTCACAAAGGTAAAAACCACAGTCATTAAAGGGGGAAATTGGAAACTGAAAATGAGTGCAGCCAAAATACTTTTGATGAATCCTAACTGTGCAGGAAAACTACATGTAAACCTACATTAAGTGTGGCAGGATCAAAGTTTAACAGTTTGGGTAACAATTTCACAATTCATTAAGTTTGGCTAATATGGAATTTATTTATCATCTGACTACTTGTGTTTCTTTCCCCGTCTCGCTTCTTTTTAGCGATGTTCCTTGGTCTGAGAAATTGACTGGGTGAGTACAACGTTATTCCAGTTCCAAATACAAAAATAATCCCCAACTTGTAATAAACCAGCATTATCTTTTAATATCATATTTCTGACTGGCTTAACCACACAAAGAAACTATGGAAACAATCTGGACTTTTGACATCATGATTCACCAGAAGGCACTCTTTATCAGATTTCAGAGAAAGTGGTGTGAATGGAAATCCTTGTTGGATCTTAAAGATGACAAGCCTTGTATTGATCCAGCAACAGCTGTTATGCTGAATAGTTGACAGCTCCGATCCAGTTTATTATGTGATCACACGATTATTGGGCGAAGAGATATTCTGAGGCATTCTGTACCACTATCTAGAGAGAGACGTTAGTAAAAAGAACTGTTAAATTGGTCATAAGATGAATGTCAGAGTTGCATTCCTCTCAAAGTGCACTCAGAGGTGTGGAAAGTGTCTGTACAGGAGGAAGGACTGGGCAGAGTTTCCCCTGCACATCCTTAGTGATAAGATCCTTTTATCCAAAGAGCCTCACAGCAATGGGAGTGGATATATTTTTCTGATGGGTGGCCTCATTGGGAGTCAAACCCCTAACCTCTGGTAGTGTACTGTTGTACCCACTGAGATGCAACTAACACCATCACTCAATGTATTTCTTTTTCAAATTACTGTCCTTTATGTTCTTTTTCTGTAGTGGCGGTTTCATAATCTCTCAACACCCTCACCTCCTTGTACTTTCTTTAGTTACCCTATTTTTCTTTCTCTTATGATGCCTGTGCTTAGAGGCCTTAACTCGGTCTTCCACCACCTTTTGCAGGGAATGAGACCTTATAACAAGATATTTTGTCTATATCTATATATCGAATAATAAACATTACATGTTTATTATTCGTTGACAAAAACACAGCACATACATGTCTTGCCTCTCTTCCTCCTCTGTGCTTTTTTTCCTCATCTCTCTCTTCCTCTCTGCCTCCCTCCATCCCTTCCCGTTCCCGACTGTTTTCCTGTCAGTATCATGTTTGGAAAGTCAGCCCGCGGGTCAGCCCAGGGCTCGTAAATTTGTCAGCGGCAGCACGGTTAAAAGGGAGGCTACTTGCTCGGGAGGGTCAGCAGCATCTGCTCTCGCATGGGGCCTTTTTCTTACTGTGGACCCACAGTTGTTGTTTCAGGCACGTCCTCTTGAGAGAGACTACCAGCCTGGGAACATGCGAGGGGTTCGGCTTTCTCTGTGAGACCAGTATTTGATGAAGACTTTTTGTATAACAAGGTGGGAGTTCTCGTTGTTGTACATTCTAATACACTCCAAACATCAGTGCAGACACATACAAGCCAAGACACATTTGTACTGAATGAATTTTTGTACAAGTTTGTGTTCTAACTTGATAGAGATGCTGGACGAAGAGTCAGTGGATAACTAAAGTTATTACAAATGTCTGTACAAAATTTCACGGCAATCCATCCAATAGTTCTTGAGATATTTCACTGGTGGACAGACTGGCCGACATGCTGCTAGCACGGCTAAAAAACTATTACCATTATGTTTCTACTTGTTCTGACCATAAAATATCTTCCAGTTACACTCATACAAACAGAAAGACATTTGTGTATACATAAATGTGTATATGCACCTCCCAGAACAAACACACACCCCCTCCCCTTCCTTTGCTCCTTCAAGGTCACCCAAGGCTTTAAATCACTGTTCATCTGTCCCAGAGTTTCTCACCCCTTAAGCATCCTCTGGGTGTGCCTTTTTCTTTCCTTTCTTTCCCTCCTTTCTCTTTCTTCCTCTGCTTTTTTATTTACTAGAGATAAATCCCTGCAGGTTTCCCGGTGGCTTCACAGAAGAATGTGACAGCAGGAATGTTTACCGTGACATTTATGCCACTCCCGTCGGCCTCGGTCATCTCCACTACCAGAACGAGCCTCTCCGGCAGAGCAAACGACGGGGTCATTATGATAATGGATGGAGTTTACTGGGCATACAAGGACACGCAGATTCGGAGGTCAGCGGGTCACAGGTTCACAACCTTTCTTTAACACCGGGATGGATGAGAAATTCCAAAGACATACCAACCAGTGTTTGCTGGAAAAGTGTCCTGTGCTGTGTAATGTAACAGCAAAGGTATCATCATCCAGAACAATGGCAATGAACGAGTCCTTAGAGGAGGAAAAGTGTTCCTAATTTGACAGAATTTAAGTGAAGTAAATGCAAAATCACTTCAGGATCTTCCGTAAATAACAATATGGAGTCAGGAGTGCGGACTAGAACCAAGTACACTGACAAATATTTCCATCGCACGCGCTAGCCACTGTTACTATATCAACAGGCAAGTGTGAGCTATTATGTCACTAATCTCATAATTCACTGCTAAGCCTGATTCATATTGATTTTAAAACCAAAAGATGAATCAGGTTCAAGCAGATGTGTGTGTGGTGATTCCCAGCTGTTTCACATCAAAATAACAATGCATAAAAATATTGATGCAGTTTGTCACCTATTGCGTCCACATGTTCCTCTATCCTTTAGCATCTTCTATTTTGTTCTTCCAGTCACTCCAAACCTCATCTCATCCATCTAAACTCAAACACAGCCAGCAGTTTTTAACTTTCAACAGGATGGATTTGGTTTTATCTGTAGTCAGAAACGCAGAAATGGGGAGGGGTTAGGAACCAAAAAAAAGACACACATTTGTTTGCATCTTTGCCTCTCTGTTTCCTTCTTGGTCTTTCTTTCACATATACAAACTTCATAAATACAAACAGGTTCACACAAGCGCGCGCGCACTAATTCCTGATTAATGATCTCCTCTGTATGTCCTCCTCATAGACAGTTAAACACAAGACAAATGCTGACAGTTTTACGGCACTTTTAGCAGAAAAGAGCAATGTAGGAGTAGAAATACACACACACTCTGTCTCTTCGTTTAAAGCACATACTTGCACGCTCAGATGCACATGTATTATACGATACAAGGAGTTACAACAATCACTAAAGACATCAAAAACTTTAAATGGTGCCTTTTCAGGCTAGAATTTAGTTCTTTGGGGGCTGGAAAAGCCTTTTCCGGTGAAACCCATATTTTAATTATATTATAAATAATAAATATGTCTAAAAGGTGGCATAAGGGATTCTGGAGAAATCCAACACCATGACAAATAATATGATCTAGAGCAAACAACGACACAGCAAGTAATGTTGTGGGTTAGTAAACTATCATTACAGTTGCTCCTGCGAAGCTAACACATGGAGAGGACGAAACGGTCCCAGAGCCAGCACACCAGCTCCAGACAGCGATACTCACAACTCTCCTGCAGCTATAGCTAACGTCACAACAACAGCATGTGTTGGCAAACTAGAAAGTAAGCTCAATGTCTGTGTGCAAGTCATTTAACACTACCTGACACAAATCGTGGCTAGAACAGCTGGAATAGTGTTGTGTGGCGGGGTGCGGGCCACTTTGTTTGTTTCCCATTTACAGAACCAGGGCTGTGTACAAACACCGATTTTTTTTTTTAAGCACACACACAGAACAGCTTGCGGACCCCGAGGAGATATTCACTGAATAATAAAAAACATTTATTAGATTCAATATTTTCAAATGTTTTTATTACATTTACATTTATTCAGCTAAATGAATAAGCGTAAATGTAATGTAATAAAAAACATTTATTAGATTCAAATCGCTTACCCTACCTTTAATACAGTGCCACTAGCCTAATATATCACATATATACATATATATGCAAGGCAAACAAAGAGACAAAGAGACTTGTTAAGACAGGCAGATGTGGAGAAAACAACAAAAGTGTGAGAGGACAGTGAGGCATGGCAAAAAAAAAAACTCCAAATTCCTTTATGCATGCACTCAGAGGTGATAAATGGGGAGCAGCGGGCCCTAATCAGATGTTCCGCCAGGGTTATCGGCTCCATTCGATAGATCGTTACCAGCCGAGAGTGTGCCTCACTTCACGTCCTTATCTCGTCACACTCCTCCATCCCACCATCACTCTGAAATGGAATGTCCAACGCAGACACGAGACTGGACGGGAGAATAAATGAAGACAGAGAGAAAAAGAAGTGTAATCTCTGTACTTCACTTGCTCCAATCTCAGCTGCCATCTTGTTAAGTCGGAGAGTTGTGGCGTGAGAGGGAGAGATATCATCAGGGTGGGTGGGCGCGGGGGTGGAGAAGTGATGTGTGTGTGTGCACATGCAGTAGATGACTTCAAGTGTAAAGGGAATACTCCCTTATAAATGGTTATCTTCTGACCTTAGGGTCGACCATCAGTGTGTGTGTGTGTGTATGTGTACGTGTACATCGCCATATACATATACACCCACAGCAAAAGGTTTGCTGCGTCAATTCCTCCACCTACTGAGGACAATACTGTCAGGAAACATGCACACACTCATACACACACTGAAAGGTCTGCAGCAAAAACTCACAGGGACAATAGAGTTGTCCTGTAACACCTTGTCTCTTTTATGACAGACACACAGACATAAAGCTGGAAAAGACATAACCCGGTTAACCGGAGATGTTTCCTCCATCAACCCTGTTTGTTTCTTGAGGCAGCTGCATGTTTTGCCAAAGAGTTTGACAACCAATACAATCCAAACATAAGAAAAAGGAAGCACTTTAAAACACTGTAACTCAATAAGCAGAATTATTTGTATATCTTGGGCCGTACTTGAACATCACTGCAAGTTCAAGTGAACTTGTAGCGGCAGTGAAATATCTGATACTGTAAACAGATGAAAACAAACACAGAGGTTTGCAGTTTGTTAATGTAATTTTTCTCACCACTGCAGGAAGGTTTCAACTGCCAAGTTTATGTCTCAGAAAAATATCCTTTATTCAGCTACAGCATATCTTGAATTCCTCACTTCTGGCTAATACTGTTTACGGTATGCTCCGAGTTGAGGTGAAGTGACGGGTGGTCTTGTGTTCTGTTCTGGCTTCTGAGGCTTTGCAGGAAGTGTTTCAAGACGGTTTAGTGAAATTTTTCCAAAGCTCCCTTCTGCATCAAACAATTGACTCTTTGATCGAAGCCAACTAATTATTTGATCATGCTGGGGCTTTGGGACACGTTTCACTGCAAAGGAAGTGGCTTACCTGGGCTTAGGCACAGAGAAATGCAGCCAGGCATCATAAGACAAGGAAAACAGCCATTTAATGAGGGCACTTCATTTCAGAATAAGCCCAGGGCTGTCTGGACCCGGCTAATCTCCTGCAAACCCACTTCTCAAAGCTTCTGGCTTGTTTGCCTTTCAAGTGTGGGAGGTAGGCTGGTAGAAAGCTTGAATGTTGACTTAGGTAAGAGGTATAGTGACAGCTCAGCTATAGCCATGCAATGGGGTGTGCAGAGACAGAGGGGAGAGAGGAGAAGAAGAAAAAAATGGTAGTCATGTTGACAGACAAGTGCACGAAAGCATAAAATCATCTTACAGCTACAGGAGGCATATGTCATTTAACTTTCCAAACACTGGAACGGCCTTAAAATGGGCCTCAATAAGACCGAATTTACATGTAGCACTTTACGTGTCTTGGGCAGATTGGATAGTTATCTCAAATCAAAGAAGCCATGTGTGAATGCAACCAAGAAGCACTGAAGACAGCACCCCTCCCCTGTGATGATAACAACTGAAGTGAGCCTGAAATTACACCAAAATTAGCCGCCATTCTTCCTGTCACATATAAAGTGCTTCTGATCCCTAACCAGTCCAACCACTGAATGATCTGTATGGCTGAGAGAAAGGTGTGAGAGGCTGACAAATCCAGCCATAATTAGTCTATAGAGATAGAAACTGCATACGCTTTTACCTGTTACAAACAGATTCAGGTGCAATAAAACCACTTTTCAGCATGTAGCCAGGGTAAATAGATACAAAATTAGATTTGTGATCTGGCAAACGGAGACACGTATGTGGCTAAGGGCAAAGAAGAGTTCATTTAAAGTCATCAGGATTTTATCACCCGACAGTGAGACACATAAAATGATAAGTGTAAATGGGGCTTTAGAACTGAAAACAGTCAATTTTAAGAAAGGTGGGGTCAAGCTCACCTGTTAATCATGAAAGGGTATTTAAAACCATAGAAAAAGTAAAACAAGATCGACTCTAATTCCATCTCCTGGATGGATTTTCCTGGATTATTATGGGCCCTTCCAACTGGTAAGATCCAGTAGACAAACAGCAACGGATGGGAGAGCAAACAAGCAATGGGAGCTTTGGCTGCGCTCTGAGCCAAGCCAAGCTTAGAGAGGCCTCCACACACCTGTCTGGCTGGCTGGCATCAGAGAGCAACGGCAAGGCAAAGTCATCACAGTTAAATGCAGATGACACAGGAACAACATTTGGAGTTCCTGTTCTGTGACCCGTGAAACCAAAGCCATTTCGGTGCATCCTTGACTCACCATAACCACAAGGTAACAGCTCAACCACAAAAACCAAACCTGATAGGAATAGCAATTTCCCCCCTGCCGGCTATTATAGCCCTCGCAGTGGCTGCGGATATTTGTTTAGCAATATGTCACCACTCATTAATTGAGTGAGCATTGACCTCTTGTATTTGTTTTCCACTGGGATGCACCTTACCAATATTGGTCTGTGTCTCCCCACTCACTCCACAATATATTACCTTGTGAGAGATTTATGTTTGTTCTGAAAAGGGTAGGTCATCCCTTTCTCCTAAAAAAGCACACAGGTTCTTCTCAGAGGGACTTCAGTATTTTCTGCTCATATACTAGTGTTCCTTTCTTTATGTGTCTATTTAATGTAAGTTGATCTATTTCCTCTAATAAATAAAATGGTAACATCACTTGATTTCATGTTGAAAAGTGATTGATTGTATGTTTAAAACAAAAAGACAAAAAAAAAAAAAAAATCACCATCTTCCCAGGGAAGATTTTTTTTGTCTTTTTGGCTTAAACATACAATTTTGCAGGCACATTTCTGCATAATTTAGCAAATCACTGCCACCTGTTGATCAGTGGAATTGTGTGAAACAGTTGAGAGGAATGTGTAGTGTCCTCGTGCATGAGGGGACCCGCTTATAGAAAAACGGCTTCCTAGCGCTACTAGAGGTCCAAAACTCTACAGGGAACCTTTAACAGTGAGCGTTGCCACTACCCGAGGACCCTGCTGCACATTAGGACATGTTCAGAGCTGCAGCGTGTCACCCACTATGAGTCATTCAGCACACAGTGTCACTTCTCTAGACCTCAGTGGAAAGCAGGACGTCCGCAAGGCAAACAGTGAAGAACGTGCTATTCTAGGAATGAACATGAAAAAGGGGCTGGAATAAATGCTTCTTGTCCTCCAATTTGAAGTTTTCCACCACGTGCTTCACTTTTTCCCCCCCCTTCCTCCACGGGTCATTCTGAACAAGTGATGAAAGTTAAGGAGAATGGATGACTGAACAAGAGGACTACATGAATCATGGGGGGGGGGGGGGGGGGGGGGGGGACATGGTTTGCAAAGAGTGCACTTGAGGCTGGATGTAAGGCAGGGGCTCCTAAATCTATCAGAGCCCCAAGAGAATACCCTCTGAAAATGAGCTCTCTATCTGCGCTACTGCCGCAGCTGGCTGTGAAAGACATCAGTTCAGGCTGAAACTTCATCACTGTCATCGTTTTATTTGCTATGGATCACTGTAAAGTCTGAGATTCTTACATATACATGCAGGGAGGATTTGCTGATGTAAAAAGGTGAATCCAGTTTGAAATTAGCTCATCAGTGTAAACAGAGCCACTATATTCTTCTTTGCTTTGATTTGGTTTCACAAACACAGATTATGCTCCATATTTGCCAAATCATTTCAGACAGATTGTTTGGCTTCTCCTCTTTTCTACCTTTCAGTTATCTTGATTCTAATTTCTAGTTTCAATTTGGCCACACATGATATCCAGATTTGTAGGCCGGTTTTAAAACAAGAAGGACCACCCAGAAGACTTTCAGGCCTCTATCTACTAAGTCGCTCCACACAAACCGATCCAATCGAGCAAAAGACACATTAAAAACTAATCTGATGGCGATGACACACGGTAGTCGTGCAAGGCCTTATTTGCAAAGCAGATGGAAAGCCTTGGCCTGTCCAACATTAATTACAATCACATTCGGGGAGGAAGCCGTCCCTCCTCCAGGGCGGTTAGGACTCTGTGTACGGCTGGAGGAGATGGCAACCTAATCCCCCAGTCACCGCAGAAATCTGAGGGAATCGTCAAAAGATGCACAGGACGCGATTAATCAAAGTGGAGAGCCAGATGTGCAACAACACAGGAGTATAAACCCAAACTGACACAGCACAGGAACACCAAAACCACAGACACACAAACACCACGCAGTCACCATCACGCTCCCACACAGAAGCCAACAGAGGGGGTGCGATATTTGAGACCAAAACTACGGCCTTGTTCTGTCTGAATATCTGGTTTTCATCACTACATGTTGCAACACCAATACTCACGGGACCAATAAGTAGAGGAACATTTGCTTTGCTAATCCTAATTCTCTTCTTTATGTGTGGTACCGAGTGGCTACTAAATGGCTTATAAAGGTGAGGTATACAATATCTGAAGGGCTTCCTGTTTCTAAAGAAGCTAAGGGGGGGGAATGAGACTACATTCTTCAGCAGTGACACTTTCCCACTGTTCTCATGGCTGGATCATGACAATGCCCTTACTTCCCAAGGAGAATGACAATCAATCTGGATTTAAACCTCCTTGTCCAGCAGCGTCTGACTCTGACAGCGCCTCTGTTTATCTTCCGGCGCTCTGTTTAGACTCTCTCGGTAAACACTGGAGCTGCTAATGGAAGGAAGGCCTTTGGGGTTTTATGCTCCAAACTCGTTATGATTAAAGTGTCCCTCTTTATCTCCACTGGAGCTAATTAAAGACAAATCTGCTTGGGTAACACAAACAATGCGACGCAATTTACGCACAGAAACCGCAACTCGCTGCGCTGGAGGTCAACGGCAGGAATAGCCCTATATATACAAATACCAGCGGTGGTGGTTGATGGTTTGCTGAGGATACCGGGTCTATTTTTCCCGCGAAGACATAAATCATGGAGTAGATTGCACAGCAAGACTGACCACAGAATTTCGGTCCTATAAATGAGCCGAGGAGGGCCAATCTACCCGGAGAGAGGATGTGAAACAATAAATTACTGCGACAGAATACATACCTCATCAGTTTTTCTAACCCACAGTGGAGATGAGGGAGCAAGTTCATGATCCATTATTAAATGTGCGTAATGGTGTGTCTATCTAGTGTCCTTCAGTGATGTATGTGGGTCAACTGTGAGCTCCGGGTGTCTTCAACATAACGTCCAATGTTAAAAACAACAAAACATATATTTTAAGAAGAGCAGGAGGCCTAATTCATGCGTCATTAAAAAAAAAAGCATATGCTTATAAATGTACATTAGTTTGTTATATGAGATTCTTCCCATCGACCCTCACTTCAACCTTGCTTGCCAGACACCTGTTCACTCATTATTCAATCTGGCAAAGTGCGATTTTCATAATGTTCTAACAAAGCATCTCACAAACACGCAATTACGCACAAACAATCACTGATAAAATAAATAATTTCAAGTAGCTTACCTAGATTAACGAAGCTCATCACCATATCTGCGTCATTTAGAAAGGCAGTTTCTTGATATGTGGCCAGAAGAGGATTCTGGGTCGTCCGCATGGTCTGATATCGGTCCAGCATGCTTTCCACTTGGCTTTTCTCCTCGCTAGATATGGTGTTGTACAAGTCCAACATGAAAAGTGGAGCGGAGTTGTACTTCCCGTGTGACAGATGCGGTCTCGGTCTGTGCGGCAGCCCGAGGATGGACAGGATCTCCTTCTGCATCTCCCGCTTCTCGTGCGTCCGCAGCCGCCGGTGGATGAAACCCGGGTGCACTTCGTTGTTTCCATCCAGTGAATAATTACTCCCCGCGACCAGGAACGTGCAGTAATAAGCGCTCCACCACAATCCGACCAAGGCGAGCCAGCAGCTGGTCATGGTGTTGTCCCGCGGTGTTCTCCGGAGTCCCAAGTGTGTCTGGCTTGGAGCTTCAGTTGCCTATCCAAATGTAAAATGCGCGTAATGGTAACCAAAGTCCGTCCGAGCGCGTTGTTATCTGTCACAGCCGCAGATCAAAAGCGAGAAAAGACTCGTGTATCAAGCCATTTGAAATACTTTCTAAAGAGAAATGCGCAAAATAGTGTTGGTCCTGCTTTCATTTCTGATTCCAGTAGCGCGCTGTGCTGCTTCAGGATAAAGTGCATGTGAAACTTTATTCTGAGCGCTCCGGTAAGTCGGTCAGAAGACACAGTTTGAAACTAAGTTCACCAATAAAAGAATAACAAGTCCCCTGAAAGAAGCCATTTTGCTTAAGCAGATATGTTTACTCTCCAAAATATAAGATTTCCCAATGTTACGCACTTACAAAAGCCGCACTTTAACAGTTGAAGTAGTCTCAGTGTCGGCCATGTACTCCTAAAGGCTGTGTATGAGAGTCTAACAGGAATCCGCAGGTTGCAGTCCATAATATGCCTGCGCGCGCGTGTACGAACGTGGGTGCGTCTGTGTGTGTGTGTGTGTTATGAAACCGCCCACTCCGTGCGCACTCAGCCAGAGGTGGAGCTCTTCAGCTACAAGGACAAGTCTAACATCATATTTCCATATTTTGTTCGCTGCATAATAACAGCCCGTCTATTCTAATGAAAACATCGACCTTGCATTTGCTCATGATGTTCCTGTTAAATTAGTGTACAGTCTCTGTAATATGACTTCACCATGAGCTTAGTTATTGATCATTTTGTTTAACTTTTGTATGTTATTAGTATTGGGGGTATAACGTCAGGTCGGCCAGCTGCATTTTAGTTTAGTGCAGCAGGCTTTTGCAGAGTAGCGTATGTTCCTAAAGTGTAGTTGTTTGGATAGTTGCGCTTTACATCTTCAATAATTTGCTCGTCGAATCTGAACATGTCGGCACTTTCATGAAACTGTCAAATCTGCTAAAATGAAGCATGGCCTACATCTTTACACTTCCAGAATCAAGGTGTGTGTCTACTCCGTGCAGGCAGAGTAAATGTTGCCCAGTTGAGGCACGACCCCTGACGATGGAGTGGGAAACAGCAAGCAATGAGGCACAGAGCCTACAGAGGAGAGAAGTGGTCTGATCTCCTTTAAACACGATGGAAATAAACGGTCTTAAGTATTCCTAGTAATTGTATAACTTTTAAACATTTCAAATGAAAACCAGATGCATGATGGGGCTGCACCGTCAAGCCACCGCCCTTGTTAAAAGTGAACAAGTCGCACCAAATACTAAAATGCCTGTTGCAAAATGCCATGCTATACTGCAGGTCTATAATCATATAAATAGCTAGAAAGAAAATAATAGCTATGCAAGCTGAATAGGTCTCAAAAACATTCATGTGAACAGATAAAGAATTCTTCACAAATCCCTATTTCCTTCTCTTCCTCCCATCATTCCTTTCACCCTAACCTGTGTTATGTCTTCATGGTCCTCTCAGACTGTGATGGCCCTGGTGATAAGGCCCAAAGGTGTCTATATCTCTGTCTCTCTGCTACTGCTGCTGCCAGAGCCTATCTTATCTGCATGTGAAGAGTGAGAACCTGCATCAAAGCTGCACATACCACCACCAACACACACACAAACACACACACACACTCTCATACAGCTACGTAAAACTGTCAGATTTTTAATTTACATAAGTCTTTTTACAACATGTCAAAAAAGACTATGCTGGCGTTTTTGCACGCTACTGCCCCTTCATTAAAACTTTTGTAGACTTTTATTTAATATTACTGACAACCATTATGAGGGGCACACCATACCAGATGAGATTTTAAAATGTTTCTCCTGTCTACCAAGCAGAAATCCTGTCAATACAGTAAAAAAATAACATGACTTAAAACGTGTTTAAGATAAAAAAAATATAATAAAAATCATGTGTGTGAGCAGACACCAACTGATCAAACTCTAAAATAACAAAACCAGGGCTGAAGACACCATGCAGGGCTAACGGAGAACCGGTGCTCTCAAGAAGGTCATTTATCAGAGATTTTATTGTTTGTTTTTCTTGGACTCAAAATTCCCTAAAGGACAGCTTATTCCTGTTTTGTAACACAGATTTAGTGGTTAATGCGAGTTTGAGAAACAAATAAAAACCCTCTTCTTCCTTGGTGCTTTCCAGTGCTACTGTGACAATCCCGAGATAAACAAGCTGCACACTGTAGGCTGACAATGATTGACAAAAGCACTTAAATACTTCTATATGTCCTTAACATTTTGCTTGACATTAAGCAACCGTGTGTGTGTATCCCTGGAGGCAGAACAGGTGATGTGTATGTGTGTGTGTGTATGCTGGGTGAACTGGAAGCAGAGGGAGGAGGAGGAAACATTAAACAGAGGTTCTGTGTCCTGTCATCACACTGTCTAGACAGGACACCTCCTAGACCTAATGAGGTCTTTGTCTGTCTGCATCTATCTCTTTTAGTCACACACACACACACATACACACACATCTTGGTTTTAGTTCAATCTTCAGTCTTCCTGCGAGACATTTTTATTAAAGAGCATTAAAAAGGTCACGAAAGAGTTCACACAGAGAGAATCTTATGTGTGTTATGTGCTAACACACACACGCCTCCCCAGCACGCAAAATGAAGGGGAAGTGTGCTCCAAAACCATAGGAATGCTTACACCTGGCACATATCTAACTAGAAATGCTGAATCTTCTGCAATAATTATAGTATATTTCTATGGTTACTAGGTCTCACACACACACACACGTACGCGACACATGTCTTATCCCAGTAATCAACTGTTTTTCACTCTAAGTCAAAGGAACAATGGCGAGCTGCTGCAGGTTTTGTGCTTTTGATGCCTTTTTAGTCTTTTGTGTTGGATTACTTTTGTGGTCACAGCGCCTCCTTATAGCCCTGCATCACCCAGCACGTAAAGATAACTCAGTGATTCTCCTCAATGATTTGCTTTGGAGAAAATAAAGTCTATTATAGGTGCAAGACCATATCTTTAAACAACATGAATACTTATGAATAAAAAAATCTGAGTAATAGGCTGATACTCAAATGAGCAATTACAGTGTTTAATCAACTTGGGTTAAACCTGGTTTTGGTGAAGACATAGATAGATGTGTGTCTGTCTTTTGCATCAGGAAAATTAAAGGGATAGTTTGGGTTTTTAAAATGTTTTTAAAGTGGGACTGTATTAGGTAAATCCATTCTCCGTGTATCAGCTGCAGTTGAAGGTGTTCAGCGCGTCATCAGTTTTGGTGAAGCAGAGTTGTACTGGTACAGAAGCTAAGCAATGTACTGATGTGGATAGGGTCAGCTGTAAAACATTAAATAAGGCCCACCGAAAATAGTTCAAGTGTACTAAGTGTGCTATGTGATTAATATTTTCAGTGCTTTACCTTGCCGTCAGACAGACATTTCCTTTAAAACTAAATCTTCTTAACCGTAGAACTACTGAAAAATGTAACTTGGCTGCTCATTGTTTTACACTGCTTAAGATCAGCTGTTTGGTTTAGAAAGTGCTTCAATTTTCAAAAGATTTAAAAGATAAAACGTGCTTGTGTTTTTCAGGGCTGTTCAAACAAAGACATGTCCTGGTCACCATTTAGACTTAGACCATGTTCCTTTGAATGATGTTGGGCTTAGACAGCTGTGACTAGGTGCATTGAATCTAGACATCAACACTCGAAGTGCAACATTGAGACAACTCTGCATTTGCAGTGATCACTTTCCTGAAGATTATAAAAAACACAGATAATAAGACAGACAGAAGGTATACCCTGGTCTCCACAGGGGACAGCACTTCACCGTTGCTCATTTAAAAATGTATTGTATTTGTTGTCTCTTCCAAAAACCCCTGAAAGTCTGACCCAAAAATCTCCAATGGCATAGTATAAAAAGTAGTCCTAAATGAAATGGCTGTCTGACAGCACAGTAAAGAGCTGAAAATATTCTAAATATAGCGTACAGTTGAACGGCTATCTTTTAGGTGGCTATAACATGCTTTGCTGTTGACCCTGACAACGGCAGTACATTGCTGAGCTTCTGTGTGGGTACAACTCTCTGCTTCTCCAAACTGGAGGCACGCAAACCGCCATCTACTGCAGGTAATACACTGACTATGGATAAGTACCTCATACAGTCCCACTTCAAAAATCCAGAGCTGCCCCTTTAATGTCCTCGTCTATACTGAATATGAAGCTTCCTTCCCTCCCAACCATTAAAGCTAGTGGACTGACAGTTGGGAGGAAAATGATACTGTACAACAATTGCAAATCCTGGCCTTAAATTAAACCTTAGACTAACTTCACCTTTGTCTTTCTGGTATTTTAGATGGTATTTCACCAAAAACTCTGATGGTTGCTCACAATTACAACCTTTACCCAATCGAAATAATAATATTTAAATGTAAAAATACAACAGGGTGAAAGAATGAACCATTTTAGCACAACCTGATTGCAGAATGAAGGCTTTGCAGTTGCATTACTTTAAAAAGCCTGTCACTAATAACTAATTTCTGAATTTTAGGAAGTGATGCTTGGCTAGCTAGCTAATATCATTGGTTAGGTAATGAGCTGGCATTCTCATAATCGAAAATTGGATGCATCAAACATTATTTAAAACACAAATTGATCAGGTTTGTTCAGTATGGTTGAAGGGGCAGAGTTCTACTGCATGTTGTTTTCAGTCTGTGGTCTTAAAGCAGTGAACCTCAAACATGGATACAGCAAGATGTGTTAGATCACCTGAAGATCACACTTCACAAAGGCCTCTGCAAACTAAATTGCTAGGAGAATTCTCCTCCTCTTCCTGCTCCGGCAGTGAACCTGGTAGCCCCGTTGACAGCTTCTGATTGGATGACAGGAATTCCATGGTCGATCTCATACTGCATGGCCTGGACACAGAAAGACAGATTAAACCAATTAAAATGACTTTGTTTTGCATATCAGAAAGGTTTTAGTTCATGAACTCAACATGGTGGAAACTTGAGAGGGCAAATATCATGAACAGATTAAACTTCAGAGAAAAAACTGAAAGACCCAAAAGAATCCTGCACAATGTTGCTAAATGCATTCACTTCATTTCATTTACAAGTGAACGACATTGTGTGCAAAGTTTTGGTTCTTTCACAGCCGTTTTAACTGACACAGCTGTCTATAAAACTTTATGGTGTACAAGACCTTTTTAGCAATTGTTACCAACTTAAATAAACAGAAATTGAAAAAACAACAACAACAACAAAAAAAACAGTTTGGGTTACCAACACAGTATGTGACAATATACCACAAACCACAAATGATCTTTCATGCAGAAAACGCTTTATGGACTAAAACACTGCATTGTGGATTTTGGATTCTGTTGTATGCACGTCATATGAATGTGACATGTTGGTATTACAGGTGAGTTATGACAGTGTAAAGCTCCTGCATCAGGTGTACCTGTGTGAAGGAGAGAGCGTCGTAGCAGCTGTGCATGGCAGAGGAGCGATCGGCCCGCAGACACTGCTGAGGGAAGGAGCTGATTTGCTCTGCTAACTCCAGCGCTGCCTGTAAAGCTGTGGATGCAACGTGAAGTCAGTCCAACACAGTGATACAAGTGAACATTATGCATACACTACAAAATGTGGCCATTTATAACATAGGAAATGCATGTGTTAATAACCCTTTCTCTTATTACAAAAACCAAAATCACCAGCCCTTTCACACTGCATTCCCCTGCTGCTATGTCTCTGTGAGATTTACCCATGCCACTCTGCCTCCTCGCCCACATGAAAGCACGGGACCACATCCAGATCAGTCCTATGGAAAAAACTACGCCTCGTGATGCCACGCTTTGATGCCCTGTGTGTGTATATTTGTCGGTGAGCTGCTACTTCTTCACTTCCCTCTGATGTTAAACCCGCGCTAAGTGATCATCCCTCAGAGAGGCCAATTAGGCCGAGGTTTGACTGTGGGAAGAGGAACTTCCTAAAAGAATTAAGCTAGTCTTCTTCTAAGGAGAGGGGGGAGGGAATCAGAGATTCACACATGGAAAGGCTTTTTTGGGATTTAAGGATACGGGAGTGTTCATGCATTAATATAATACAGGAAATACCATGTTGAAATGCGTGCATAGCTAAATCCTCAGACTGCTATTGAATGAGTGAGGAGAGGACAGTGCTAATATTGAGTTATGGCATCAGCGTGATGTTGGAGCCAAATAAAGAAAACAGATTCACTGGAACAAATTTAGATTATATATGATTTTGTCTGATCTTAACTACAAGACAGTTTCTTAAAAACTATGTTTCCTGAATGAAAATGGGCCACAGGCCTGTTTCTCTGTGGTATCTTCACAGTGAATAACGATTTTCACTCCCCCTAACAGACGACTTCCAGCCTCCCACATATCTGGTCTTCACATCTATACCATTTGCCATCAAATGTCCTACAATACTAACTACAGTATACTGTAAACACAACATTAACATCATGAATTTTCAGTTTCCTTCAACTCCAACTTGTCAACATGTTTTGGTTTGTGAGTAGCAAAATTATATTTTATTCCAGCAGGATCTACAAGGGCAGTGTTTTAGCCCGATGACTGCATCATTTTTAAATGATTTAACTTGTGTTTTCACACTGGTCGATTTATATGAAAACATAAAAATAGCCCTTTCTTTTCCAATTCAAACATAAAAGTAAACAAGCCTAAGAATCTGACGAAGCAATGCCAATTTTTAATACCAGGCATTTTTTAATGCTCGATGGACACATTTTGGTCGGTATTTGTGATGTATTGAAGTGTGATACTCAACCCTATCAATGACAAACTGATAAACACAGAATCTATACAAACTCCAATACCTTGGCCATCAGGAACAATTCTGTTAGCCAGTCCATAGGCAAGAGCCTCCTGTGCGCTGATTGGCCGGCCGGTCAGTATCAGGTCCAGGGCTCGTGACAGACCAATGAGACGCGGGAGCCGCACTGTACCTCCGTCAATCAGGGGAACTCCTGAAAGAAAGTCAGATGTTCAGTATAAAATATGTCTCTGTGCCAACTTATACGACTGTGATACAACATGCATTTATACTTTTTTATCCTAAAAGGGCCTCAAATGATTGGTTTATCTATTAATCAATTAGTCTATCGAGAAAGGACTAGAAGACTAGACTTTTTTTAAAGTCTAGTCTAACAGATAAATAGATCAGAGGGAAATTGACAGATTAATTGATAATTGAAATAATTGTTACTTACAGCCATGTCTTACAGATTACAGACTGATTGAAAATATCTCCACCTTCCTGCTGCACTGTTACTCTAACACATCTGGAAATTCCTGTGCCAGTGAATTTTTTTTTCCAGAATAAGGGGAGGGTCTTCTAATATTACCTTGCGGTGTGAAAACAGCCAAAGAAACACTTAAAAAATACATAATATACCGCTGGCATTAATCTGGGTTACAGCTGTCAGGGGAAAACAGTTTTGAAACAATTTTACTCCTTAACTGTTTTCTTTTTGTCAGTATGTGAACACTCAAACTCCTCCATACTCTCAGTCTCACTGGACGCATTTGCATTATTACTGAGTCTACCGGAGAGAAACAGGGATAAGAGGGAAGGGAGGGAGAGAGAGAGAGAGAGACAAGAGGAGAGAGGGAACACTGCAAGGTACAGTAAGCATCTGGAATCTGTCCTAATTTCTAAAGAGCACCAGCTGCAACTGGCATACTTTCTACCGTTGAGCGCTCCCAAGTTCCACGCCACAATCCCGACTCCCTAATTCCTCCAAGTCGCTGATTCTATTTGACTGCCCCTTATTGAGAGCACATGTGTCGGACATGTTTTCATAACCCCAAATCATCATGCTAGCTTTCTGATTTTTTTCTCCCCCTTCTCTCATTCTGTAGGGAGCTGTGGAAATACTGGTATTCGATTCATACTCAGCAAGCTACTCTCTCCTTCATGTCGTTCAAATAAATTAAATTGGAATACATGGAATACCAGTGTGACCAATCCAGGGGCCTGGTTTGGGTTCAGACAGTCAGCACATATGGCGCTCTGACAGGCAGAAGACTGTGATTAGGTGGGGGGAGGGAGGGTGTTACACTGTCTGCAAATACTAGATTTCACTCAATTTTTCAGTCAGCCCCAATTACAGGAATATATTCTACTGAAATGTAAATTACAGACTTTACGTCTGAGCACCCTGAGCCGATGAAATGCAACATAAATGATGCCTGAATTCCTTTTGCTTTAATTATATGAATAGCACAGATCCTTGAAGCGCAGGTGTGTTTCTAGGTGTGTGTGAGGTTCAAGGTCTTTTCTATATTGACTCTCAGACAACAACTGAGAGTGTTTCAGCCAAGGTTTCGCTTTGTGGAGCTTTGTTATGTACCACATTTAACTACACACACTTACATGTAAGGGCATTCCTGTACAAGTATTTCTGTACAGCCGGCACACATACCATTCTATAGTCCACTGGTTCCCAACTTTTAATGTCTGATATACACGCACAGCCCTATCAGATGAACTGACCGATCAGCACCAACCATCGTGTTCCAGATGTGTTCATTTAAATTGATTTTAAACTCACAGTTAACACGATCCATAATATAAAAGTGGATGTATTAATAAAAAAAATACAAATCAACTGTCAATGTTTATGTCAGTCTGGTCAAATTTGGAGGCTGGACCCTGTAATAATTTATCCATTACTTTGAGCTATTTCTAACATTTATCCAGTACTTTCAAGGATTTCTACCATTTATCCTGTACTTTTAGCTATTGCTACCATTTATCCTGTACTTTTAGCCATGACTACCATTTATCCAGTACTTTTAGCAAAATATTTTTACCATTTATCCAGTACTTTTAGCTATTACTACCATTAACCAGTAATTTGTATTACTACCATTTATCCAGTACTTTTAACTATTTCAACTATGTTTTACTTTCAGCTTATTATTTCAAGCATTTTTCCCATTGTTTGTAGCAATTTAAACTACCCTGCTTGCTTGCTAAGACTCTCTATCACAACGCCTATGCTGTGTCTAAATTAATTTTATGTAGTATACTGTGTACACTATGTACTTACTTGCGTAGGTTTTTTTTGAAGGTGAGAAGTATCCTGCGTTCCACACTCAACTTTCTGACTGTTATCAGTACACCATCTGTGCACTGCATTTTGCCACAACTGTCAGTGTGAACACACAATAGCTCTCAAAATAGCTAATGTTCAGGCGTTGTAGCTGACTCAATATTAGATTTTTTTTATTCTTAAATTTAAAAGTTATTGAGCTACTCTACAGTATTTCCATATACCCTCTGGTAGCTGCAGAAGTACCCTCTGTGGTACATGGTTAGGAAAAAGCTCTAGTCCTCAGTGACATAAGATCGATTTGTGCAAAGAGCTTCTCTATTTCGTGTCCAGAACCATCGGTTTTGATTACAGCAAAAGACAGAAAGAAGAAGAGAAAGAAATGACAGAGAGCCAGGATGCTAGCTAGAAAACAGTGAGAGGCATGCAGCGGTAAGAAGAGGTAGAGGAAGACAGTGCCTGACTCTAAGAAGGACAGATAAAGAGCCAGGTTGACCTCCGGTCTGTCTTTGGTGCTGCTGTTGGCACCATCGCTATCAGCAACCGGAAGAATCTCCCTTCTTATCCACTGCACTCGTCTCCAGCACCTCCAACCCTCACTCTCCTCTCTCTGTCTGATAGTCCCGTCTCTGATGTATCCTGTTTGTGGGAATTTACACAGACCTGCGCTTTGTCCCACATGAATGGGAGCGGAGAGGTTGGGAGCACCTCCTTGAAGTAGTTTTAACTCAAAAGGAATGTTTGGCTTGAAAGACGGTTGGTTGATGGCTGGGGCGGAGAGCGGTGGCCTCTGATCCCTTTTTCCAAGTTTCATAGAGGAAAATGCTTGACAGTGATCCTGACACAAGATAATGAGTCAGTGTCTGCAAAACAAAAGTGTGGATTTGTAATCACTGGTCTTTAAATATGAGCTGATCGTTTGGAAAAGAGCACTTGTTCAAAGCAGATAAGCCCATTGTCAAGACACATGCCTTTGGTGTGGTACCATTGGTAGAAGGCAATGTAGATATGGAAGAAACCAATTTTAATACTGTAATGCTGGAATCAGCAAATCAGTTACAGAGTCTGAAGTCGTTGTAGCGTTCACACTACGTGACTGATTGGTGACAGGGGGTCACACACTACACAAGCTGATGATGACTCTGTCACTCGACGCCGGTTTCCAAACCACTTTTTGCCAAGAACTCACACGTGAAATGTGAAATGGGAAATGATGAGAATCTACACATGAAACAGCTGTTGTTTATATTATAAAGATACCAACTATAAAGACAAAGAATATGGGGAAAGAATGGATTAGCACACGCAGGTAGCAGGGATTGTCTGAGCTACAGAGAGAGCTGGAGGTGAGTAACAAGTGTTTTGCGGTGAAAAGTAGCTGCCTGCTCTCATTGGCTGGATGTGGATGTCAAGTCGGCCGACTCTTCCAGATATTTGGCATGCTAGATATCTGGCAGACGTCGGCGATGTGTCAGAAATGTGTCGGGGATCACAGCCCGATGGTCACCGAGCTCGCTGGCAAATTGGGCTTAAAATCGCGTAGTGTGAACTAGGCTTTATATGAGACAGAATACAGTGCAGATGAATTATAGTGCATTAAGCCAATTTGGGCCACATATGAACACTGGAGTGCTTTAGACATAGTTCCTGAAAAGAAACTGGCAAAAACAACCAAAGTCAGCGTTTTGTTACTAGCACGGCAGTGTTACAGTATGAAAACATACAGTCCCCATTTTCAATACGTTAGCGTATACACTGCCCCAGTTTTTCACCTGGTGGTGCTATCAGAGTTTAGCCTAACGTTAGTAGCTCTGACTGGCTGTTTGTAGGAGCTGGGGAAGTTTAGGAGTAGGAGCAGCTTTGGAAAGCAACAGGTACTATGCATTGTGGTTGTAGTAGGTTTTCTACCTACCTCTAGCAAAAGGCAACACCACAGCCCTTTTTCTCTGTTTTTTCTGCTTAAAAAAAATATTCGCCTCTTTCTACTGCATAGACAGCCCAGTTTTATGAGAAGACCATCTTTCCAGTGGTGAAAAATCCCTTTAACAAGGTTAGACATGAGTCAGCAAAGCCTGTTGTTTAATAACTACATATAAGAGGTGGTTGTCTCCCTGCATCATAGGGCCATCACAACTTATCTGAATGACGTTTAGGAGACGTCTGGAGGAAAGAAAAAAACCTTGTATTTTATCTAATTTCTCCAGTGTTGGATATAATGTGTTGGCCTGTGATAACAGAACAGCGCAGCTCTTCCCGAATCGTATCTGAGTCATCACAGACTGTTACATTTAGAAATTTAGGCTTCTGGGTTTTCAGATCCTCAATCAGCATTTGCTGAAAAGACCATTTAACTGGATTTCAGTAAATATTTTCAGCACAATTTATTTGGAATAATATTTGAACAATTTCTAAAGAAATTCTTTACAAATGTAGTACAAAATGTAGATACCAAATTCTTAACTGCTGTAACTTGTACTGATGTTTCAGAATGTCGACTAATGATGCAGGTGCTTTCGGATGGGCTGTTACAGTTAACTACATTGCAAACTGACTTTTTCAAAACCTAAACTATGGATTTTTTATATTTTAGCAGTTGTTCCCTTAACTGTGCTAAAATGGTAACAAAAGCATACAAATTTATGAATTTATAAAGAGGTCACTAGGTACAGTTTTCCCGTAAACAGCAAATGTCGCAGATCACATGTGTTTGCATCTGTACATATTTTTGCTATATTATTATAAGTAACCACATTTCCTTTAAATTTGCAAGCATCTATTCAGTATGTAAAAATCAAACCAGGCAGTAGTTATTTAAGAAAGAAAAACAGAGCTGGGTTCAAACCCACTTGTCAGGTAGTTTTCACACTGCTGAAACGTCCGAATCTCCACCAGCTGAAAGACAGCTGCTCTGTAGCTAACCTCTGAACTCCATGTGCACTAGGGCAACCACAACAGAAGTGATCATTTTTGTACCTTGTATTGGTACCAAGTCCTACAGGAGGAGACCACACTCCGCGGGACATCGCTTCCACCATCTATAGCTGCTAATAACCTGAGAACAGAGTGTGAAACATGACACACTCAGGTGTCCTGGTTAGCTGATGGTGCTGCTGGTATTCTCACCACATCAAAGTAAAACACACTACAATGGCCTCCCATGAGGGTAATGCGATTAGGTTTGATGTGGATTAACGATTTCCGGACAACACCAAACTAAATGGACAGAGGAAAAAGAGCAGGCCTTCAATCGGAGGCTCACTTTGAAATACTCATTGGGAATCAAGGAAAATAGCTCCCATTGGGCTTGTGTATTCTTTAGTTTACAGAGCATCATTATGAGAGCCTGCCAAGGTTACAAAAAGGGCCTTAAACCATGAAAATGCACATGTAGCACCTCATGAGAAAGAACAACATCACATTTAAAAATGATCATATCATATCAGGAAGCCGATGTGCCCCAAAGTCACTAAATTTGAGGTATAAAGTTTAAAATGATTAAAATTTTTGGACACGAGTTGTCATGATTTGTTTTAGATTAATATGAAGCTAATGGTAATGCAAATCCAAAATGATGCCCATATTTTGCCTTCAATTTATCCACTTAAGTGCCTGCACAGAACTGGTCTGTCCATTCACTCTTTATGGAAAAGTTTCAAAAGCAGTGCTGGTTTTTAGGCGAGATGATGTAATCACCGAGCTATGTTACTCAGTTTCAAACTCACTGAGCGGGTGTTTGAGTTGGCCGATGTTATGTCAGCTTTGGACTGAGGTTTGACTTTGATTCAACGTGTGGCTTCTTCTTCTTTGGCGCTCTTCATCTGTCTTTTGTCCAGGTATAAGACAGGACTTTAAAAATGGGAAGAAGAAAGAGGGAGGAGACACCAGCATGACTGGATTGTGTGTGTTTGAGGGGGGTCTCCATTTAGCGGTCTCTATTTCAAAACAGGAAAAAATCAGAGTACTATCCTAATAATCCTGAGCAACCTCCATGCTTTCCTGATTTAGCCTCACCATTTAAAGAAAAATCCTTGAATGAAGTATTACTGAACTATTTTAAGTTTCCTTTTCCGGTGCCAATTTTTTTTTCCCTCTTTGCTTTGTGATGTTCCTCTGGGTTAAGGAACCAAAATAACATCAGGGAATTAGGTAAGCACGTTGGTTTTTCATTCAGGTCTCTCAAAATTCAACGAGCAGCAGACACTAATACCAGACTCCTGTGACGCAACCATCTCCTCCTTCTCATTTCCTCCTTGGCGGGGCAGAGGGGCCCCAGACAGGAAGCCACAGGTTCGGCAGCCAATCATGTGCCAGAAAGCTGTCAGATCCTTATGGTTGCCATTGGCCCACATCAGAGCGGTGCAGCAAGCCTCTGAGGGTTCTTCGACTCCAAAGCCACCAGGGATTCCCTCCGGCTGCTGCCATCTGTGCCCAACCCCAAAACGGTTACAGAATTCAACCATTAAAAGGAAATAATCGGTAAGAAACACAGGATCTTTAAATAAACTGTGCGTCCCACAGACCAGCGCTACTTTTGATGTAAATGGGTAGGGAAGTTCGGTTTTCAATTGTTTAATGTTGGGAAAATAAAGCAAGATTTAAACACGCTGCTGTGTCTGTTTCCAGTGTAAAGTCTGTTTTTCAAAACTTAAGGTCTTGTGAGAAATGTCTCATTCTGGAATGCAGCCCCATAAAATCTTGCAAATGTTCTTTCACCCACACCAAGATTTAAACTACATTAACTACAGGCTTGAAAATGTAAAGATGCTGGCTGTGAAGCTGAGCTTGGGTATGAAAATGCTGAAAACCAGCAGTCAGAGTAATAATCACTCTGCTAAACGCACATCTGAATGAAAAACCGCAGTGGTTTCAACTAAGCCGGGGGAAACGAATCAAATGTGTTGACAAACAAGCCTTGAAGATATGAGGCAATCAAGAGGCTGGAAATTAATTACTGGGAGGAAATGTGCAACTTAATGTGTCAAAACCGCAGTAATGCTCATTTCTGCCTCCCAAACATAGTTTTGACCTGATGGAAGAAGTATGAGTGCAGACACTAGATTAATTTCATCCCTAATGGGACACTCAGAGCTCAGACTGAGATTTTTGAATCTAGTGGAAGAAGTTTGTCAGTTTGTGTCCAGAGTTGCACTGATAACCCATCGTTAAAATTATAACCCAGGCATTTTACGTCTTCTCCTGTGTCTCCCCTTTTCTGTACCTGCACTTTCAATCCTCTTAGTTTCTGGCTGACAGACAAGATGTTGCTTGAACTTGAATGTAACACACAACAACAGCAGGTAACACACAGTGGCAAGCGTGGTCATTTCTCTAACTCAGATGTGTATAAACTGCAGAAGACATATGCAATTAGGAAAACTTCAGATTTCAAATGACTGTCTGATCGAAAAATAATTAAATGTGAATGTGAAAAAACATCTGATGCCAGTTTTCAGTACCTGACAATTTGTGATACTCAAAACAACATCTTTTGGTAAGTTAGAAAAATGGTTCAAGTGAAGTTCAATAGCCAGCCCTGGTGATGGACTAATTGAAAAATACTTTGATGTAGTTTTAGTGAAGGTTTGTTCCCCCTTTCCCCATTAACATGGAGTATTACATTGTGGTGGTTTTACATTATTAAATCATTATGTTCAGCGATCAGAATCTAGCTATCAAAATAAAGATACCATAATAGCCCTGGACAATTTTTTAATAGTGATAATAAAGCATTAAGTTCTTTGTCACGTGATGATGGGTTGACATCTACATGAGTTTACATCTACAAAAAAAGCTTCAACATTAAATGAATTTTGAAATAATTCTCTACAATAATGATGGTAAAATGGCGTGGCCTGGCACAGAAGACTTGCCACCACATAGTCTGGAAGGACGGACAGAAAGACAACGGCACTGCCAGGATGCTCTCCTGTTAAATTACAGGCCTGCGAAGATAAGCCCTGCATGTTTACACTCTAAATCTAGTACTGCCTGTAAATTATAGTACAACAGTTGTATTTATAAACGCCATGGTCGTATTTTAAACCCTCTAGCAGCATGGCTAAAGCAATGACAGCGATATGAGGGATGCTGCAACAGTCCAACACGAGCCACTTTTACATAGTGAAGCCAACTATGACTTGCTGGGATCAGGATTAGCTTAAAGTGTTTACAGCAGAAGATCCAAAGTACTACTTGTTCTTTTAAAACTATAGCCGAGTCAGCGGGCAAACCGTGCCAGTAAGCTACGAGACGCCGAGAAAGGAAAATGTTGTTTATGAGGAAATTGTGTGACATAAATAATATGTAAGCCCTGTTTGGCCCTGCAGTGGAAACCTGGCAGTCGGTTGCTTCCTCTCCTACTTATCAAGACTGCCCAGCAGACTCTGGCTGTGATGCCAAAAGGTCACGGTCACTGGTGTTATCGCACTATGACTCCATCCTCGCACACAAACAAGACGAGGCTGGGGTGATAACAGAGGACAGAGTAACAAAGTTGAAAAATAGAAACAGTGTCGGCTTCCTGGCATTAGGAGACAGATGATGTATGCTTGGATGCAAAGATAAACACACAGATACTTTCATGGACAGAGAGAAAGAGCAGCAAAACAGAGGATAAAGAGGAAGAGAGTCTGCTGAAATTAAGGCCTCTGGCTCTTCTACAACACTAGCAGAACCATTCCTATTATTACTGCCAGCATTGATAGGATTGTATTAGTATTATTAACAGTAGCGGGAAAAGAGAAACAGTACACCCATTAGATGCACTAGTATTACTAGCAGAAAAACATTAAAAAGAAGTAGTCAAAGTACTAGGGTTGGGTATCGAGAAACCATTGGATCCAGTACCAAATTTCCAAGAACCATGGATTCAAGACAAGACAAGACAATTTGGATTCTGCATTTTTCAGTTGCGCTCCCGATTGAAATGCAGTGAGCATTTTACAGTCCATAAAAGTTGCAGTTATCTGCTAGGACCTGCTACGTGGACCTAACGTCACATCATTTGTTACGCAGTACGTCAACAAAGCCTATGAGAAGATAGTACTTCTGTCTACATTACTGGACTATGGCAGCGAACGCTCAAAGGTGTGGCTTAGATTTACTTAAAAAAAAAGAATGACACAGCAAAATGCAAGACCTGCAGTAAGGAGATTTGGTGCAAGGGAGGAAGCAGCTCCACCATGACGAAGCATTTACTTCTACACGGCTTAAATCTGAAGGTGCGCACCGTGTTCAATGTGTCGCGCTCTCCCAGCTACAATGATGCCCCAAATACAGCTAACGCTAGCTAATGCTAACATCTCAAGACAGGTTCAAAACACACGAGCTGACACTCACCTTTTATATTGAAGGGAAACGATTTGTAAAAATAATTCCGATGTGTAAAAATAATTCCAATATATATTTTTCTAAGATACATGCCCCGCTAGCACAGAAACTCCTTTCACTTTAGCCATGAAGGGGAAGATGAGCAAGTAGAAGGTGAATGAATGTCACAGAGCGCCGACAAGACTTTGGGTGTAGGGGTTGGAACCAGAACAGAGATTTGTAAGTAGAATCGATAAAATTTAAACAACCCTAAAAAGTAGCTTGAGTTAGTAGCCACAGCATGAATACTGACAGAAGCTATACTACTATAATATACAACTACTAAGTAATCCAGCTACTAGTGAAGTGTTTCAAGCAGTTGTAGAAAGCTACGCAGGTGCAAAGAGCTATCACTGCTACTACTACTAGCGACAGTTGCAGGGGTAAAAAAGACGTACATTAAGAATCAGCAGTCGTTGTTGTAACTATTTTTTTTTTGTCCTAGTAGTACTGTGTAATATCTGCTGAAACACAAGCTGAGACAGTAACTGTACTAAAAATAGTAGCACTAGTAGTGGAAGAAGAGCCTCTAGCAGTAGAGGAGAAAATTTGCTTGCCTCACTGAAGCAAGCTTGTGACCTGAGGGACGCTGGTTCAATCTCTGGACCAGTAGGATAATCCCGGGGTGGAGGAAGTGAACAAGCGAGTGTTGGCACCTCCTTCATTACCACCTGAGTTGCCCTAGGCCCTAAAACCCCAACGGATCCAGTGTAGCTGCTCAGTGGCCAGCGGATCAGACTGTGGTTGTATTGGGCAGCTTCCAGGTGTGGATGTGTGTAACTGTGTCAGTGTGAGCAGTTTCTAAAAGAGGAGAGAATTCATTGATGCCCTCAGTGAAACTACCTTAAATAATAAAAGGTAAGGCAAACTTCCAGTAATGATAGTACAAGTAGCATTTTTAAACAAAGAAGTAGTAGTACTGTCCTACCGCCACTAACCACTACTAGTAGAAGAACAGTATAGCATTGTACAGTAGTAAAGACAGCAGGAGCATGAGGTGTCAGACGTACCGAACCTGCGGCAGAACACCCCCATGACGGCACTCTCTTCCACCACTCTCAGATCCGCCAGCAGAGCCAGCTCCAGCCCTCCAGCCACAGCGTAGCCGCTGACAGCTGCTATCAGCGGCTTTGACAGTTCCAAACGGGAGGGACCCTGGAGGAAACAACCGGATTAGACCGTCAAAACACGCACACAGTTAACAAGGCAGCGACACAGTTTCCTGTAGAATACATCCCACCGTATGGTATATTTGAAGCCTGTCTATATGAATATATATTTTCACTTTCCATTTCATGATTTTTGCCTCTCTTATTTCCATGGTTTATGCACTAAAAACTCTCCAGATTTTATTTTCTGAATTCTGTCTCAAACTGTCAAACAAAAGAGTAACAAATGATCCAAGTTCTGGCTGTCGCTGAACAAATGAAGTACTGTGTATTCTGCAAGAGATACAGCGCTATAATTTTCTGCACAGGAGGTCCACTCAATCCCAAAGACTTAACATGCAATCCAAACAGATTGTATATAGGCTGCAGCTTTTTTAGCTCACAGTACATCATTTATGTAATGATCCTTACTCTTTGTCAAGGAGTGAGGACTTTCTGTTAATGCTTGACACACACACACACACACACACACACACACAGACCTACACACAAACATACACAACTGTATTTATTAAGGCATTTCTCTGATTCAACATAATTCCTAAACCCAAATTTTCCCCACTATCTGCCTTCCTAAACCCTTAAAATATTCACAATCATGGCTGACCACATCTTCTGGTTTTATATGTTTGTAGAAACTTTTAGCCCTCCATTAAGATCATAAGGAAATATAGATATAGAACCCTCACTAGCACATGCACAGCGCTCACCATCGGACCGGGACCCTTGGTGACATCTTTCTCCAATTTGAGTCGGGCTTTGCGATTGGCCAGCTCTTTCAGATCATAACCAGCACAGAAATTCCCTCCTGGAGGAGACCACAAAATTACTAAGTATGGCAGCTGGAAAGTCAGAGAGGAAGGGAAAATGATGAGGATGAAAAAAAACAACAAGTTGAGCTGAAGACCGAGGGCTGCAATTTGGATAGCAGCTTGCTCTGGGTTGGCTGGCACACAAATGCTTCTCTTCTCCTACAGAGCCCGGATCCAATACATAGTCACAGATCATGTGTGCACATATGGACATACACAATATCCTCATTAATGGAAGACTAACATACTCCAACCACAGCCCCTTCCGTTGGATTCATGTGGTAATTACAACATTACCCAAGAGGCCTACAAACACTATGTCACAGGCTCAGGCAGGGACTCATAAAATCCTCCTCTGTCCTTAATGTAACAGTAATGAAAATGATTATAACGAACACATGTGCCAGCAACACCCATCAAGTGGGAGCTTTGATTACAGCTGTGGGTCAGCGCAGGGCAATTATAGAAAAACAGTGCGTCATGCTGTTTATGGGAGCAGCGACGTGATGAAGCGCACTAAAACCCTTTGTCCTTGTAGGAAAAAAAAACAAAGAGTACAAGAGCTGGTCCAGTCATGGAGGATCTTAAAGCACTTTTAGACTCTTAGAGAAGGTTTTTTTTAGTGAAAAGAGACAGGCCAAACAGACTCTTTTTAATTTGAGTGATAAACGCTTAGAAATGAGGTCTTTCTAAATAAGCAGTGCAGTTATATCAGAGATGTTGCAAGGAGAGAAGAGCAATGATTAGGAGACTTAGCTGAAGCCTTGTGGGTTCAGTTTTTTTTAGCTTTAAAAAGGGGTCATTACAACAAAATTATGAAAAGAAAACAACATTTTCCCCATGTGAACACACTGAACACACTGCAAACAGATTTCACGAGGACCATTTCTTCTGTACAAAGTTGATAATGTCGACAGTCATATAGTCACACTATAAATCTGAGATGTGGCAGGATGATAAAGCAGAAAAAAACATGACAAACAAAATTACATGTGTTTCAGTTGTTCCTCTAATTTTTGTGTTTTTTCTTGTGAATTACTGGAACATTTTAAAAGCCTCTAAAACATTTCATATAAAGAAAGCAAACAGGGGCTTTGTTTGACCTGGTCAAAATTGATAAGACGCACAGAACCACTGATGAAGCCAAAAACGTTGGGAACCACTGTTTAAGACAGGCGTGCATTTAAATGTTGGTTAAGCAGCATGGGGCCTTTTCCTGGTTCAACATGATAACAGGTCTTTTTCACCAAAGACATTTTGTCATGGTAGGAAAAGCACGGGTGTAAATAATTCAGTTAATTATGGCTGAATTCCAATTAGCTGCTTGAGTTTCAGGGTCTTGGTAGCCTACATGCTGGCTCACGGTCACACTGTCATGGCTTATTGGGACACAGAACAGAGAGTTAACGTGATTAGGAACACCTGTGCTTTTCTTATGACAAGTCAAAATGTCTGCTGTGGAAAAGACCCATGGCCTGTGCTAAAAAGCCGGATTTAATGTAGAACACACCTGACATCCAACCCCATTTAAGTTCTTTGTGATAAACTGGGACATTTTTTATGTAATGTTTCACTGCTATGAGAACCAAAAACCAAATTCCATTTGAATGGATTTCTCAAATCTTGGACAAATAAAACCAAAACTACACAGATGCCTCTCGAGGTTAGTGAGAAAATATGTTTGGGGGTCTTTTTGTTTAGTATTTTTGTAATGAGCTAATGAACCGTTTACAATTTATCACTTGATGACCAAGTGAAAAACACAAATTTGAGGACTGTAGTGAGGCTTTACAGACATTAAAAATGGCTTCATCTCAGTTCAGCTGAACACATGCCTTTAGTGACACAGCTGGGCTGACATGTAGTTTGCACCTGGCCACAGAACAGCCACAGAAATCTGAATCCCAAACACTCCAAATATGCGGCAGCATACTCAAAACCTGGAGAAAGCAATTACTCTTAATTTCACAAGCTAAAGAAAAAAAAAACATGTCGACACTGAAAAACGAGAGCTGAGAGAGTGACCACGTTGGCGCTAATTTGAACAAAATGGATTCCTTATGTTTTCAGAAACACTACATCCCAAACTACGACCTCCCTGCTTGACATCTCATAACACAGACAGACTGCTAATCACCACTGAAGGTCAGTCTTCTTGTTCAGTGGAGCAGCAATACAGTCGACCTGCTGACAGGGATGTGTGGTGGGACGATTAAAAGCACATTAGAGACATTGTGGGAATCACAGAAGAGCCACTTTTGCTGGAACGACCTACTGTGCCGCTCATTACTAACCCATTTAACACCAGCTAATTACTCTTTAACACACTGTTTTCTGTTCACAGCTGAGACTAAAGGCACTCAGCAGCCGTCATCTGGAGAGGCTCCAACCTCTAAAGTACCAAACAAAGTATATACTTGTGTCTCTGGAGGCCACAGTGCACGTTACAGCAGACAGGTTGATCCAGGTTGAAGACATTATTTCCACTGAGGGACGGAGTTCAGTCAGTATGTGTGATGATTGTTTTTAGAGGTATTAGGAGCTGTGGCATGATTCTGGCTTTGGGCAGCTGACATAGTGCAGGCCACATCGCAGGTGTGTCTGTTTTTTTTCTGTTTGTGCACAAGTCTGGTCACCTCGGCAGTTCGGCTAGATCTCAGGACTCCAAGGAGCAAAGGCTGGAAAAAAGATGCTGAGGAGGAAGGTGATGGAGAGAGGGAAGGTCGAGGGCTGAGGAGAGTAAGAAATGAAGGGCTGAGGAAGAGAAGGTGGAGTAAAACAAACAAACAAAATTTCAGTGACTACCCCATGACTTTGCATAACCACATCAGACCGATTCTACGACCTGCAATGTTCTCCCTTTCTGGTTTGCAAATATTTTTCAGCTCAGATTAATAATAAAAAAAGAGTCTGCTTTCCTTAACCTTGAAGTTAAGAAAAAAAACATTCTGGCATGCTTATATAAAAATCACCCTTTTGTAAAAGTGCCTTAAATTCTCTAATTTGCCAAGACAATGCCTCCAAATTAGTGGTCGACAGGTATGGGTTTTCAGTGGCTGATGTTGATTTATAATGGTAACATCAAAACAAAGTCATGTATCATTCCATTACTCCGTGCAGAGTACAATCTAATATACATCGTTATCTTATAATAAGTAATATGTTGTTTTAGATGGAAATTATGTTAATTAATGAAAAAGAAAAATCGATTGGGTTATGCTGTAGATATCAGAGTGTGGTAGGGTTTGTCAGAAGTGACGTCATTCAGCAGCATTAATCTCTACAGTATAACAATATAAATTTAACACAAGCCACAATGGTAACTGAGGAAATTTAGAGCTCCAAACTAACTTTTACACCACCTTCCCAAAACTCACAAGGGGGAGCACTAACACTGTTCCACAGCAGCCACACTGACAAGGCTGCCTGCAGACTTGTTTTATATATCAGCCTCGTGAGCACAGGCACTGGCCGATACCGATTATCTCAAAATGTCAGATATCAGCCGATTAAATTTGAGTTTTTCCTACAGTGCAATGTTGCCAAGCAACCTGTGGAGACTCCAGGAAGTTACCGCCCGACCAAGAAATAGTCGGGCACATATATCCCCCATAAAACCACAATGTGTTGTTTTACACTGCGGCGTGTACAGATTAGACAAACAAGATATAACACGTTACTTAGTGAGGATTAAAGGTGCTGGTAGACAGATTTTGTTACTTGAGCACAGAGCTGGGCTAACTGGCATCACTCTTCTCATCTAACTCTCCGCAAGAAAGCAAATAAGCGTCCTTCCCACTGGCATCCTTAACTATTTCTTTAAGGTGTAATGCTCTCAGAGTCTTATGATATTCCAAAATATTCCATCCCCAGTTGTGTAGCTGAAATGTTAAAAAAAGAGCTGCAGATAACTGGAGGAAACACCTAGAGGGAAATGACTGATGCTGAGGACGACAGGATGGCCTGTAACCAGAGACAAAATCCCTCAATATCAATTAAACAAGGCTCACACTCCATGTCTGTCTCCTACAGTGCTCTTACCTTTCCCGTGCAGGACAGCCACGTTCAGGTCTTTGTCACTGTCGAAGGCCTCCAGCTCTTTGAGCAGACGCCTCGCCGTCTCCTGGTTCACCGCATTACGCACCTCAGGGCGGTTTATCGCCACGGTAACCACGGACCCCCTGCGCTCTGTGACCACAGTCTGTCCCGCAGCTAATGACAGAGAATGATAAAGATGCACAGACAGAAACCAATATGGACCGAAACACTTAGAAAGAGGCCAACCCAGAGGCATTAAGTTTAAACTCCACAGTAAGAGGGATGGAGAAGGAATGTAAATCCTTTTATGTGGACAGACTTGGTCATAGAAACAGCGAAACAATGAAAGAAGATGGCCTGGGCTGAGGTGAGGGCCTTAGCTCTCGCTCTGTCTCAGTGTGTGTTTATTGAAGTGTGCGCGCCAGTGATTGTGGCTTGAGGTTGCAGCAGGCAGTTGACCTGACATTGTTGGGGTCATCCCAGAGAATCCAGCTGTCACCCGCAGCCAGAGGCAACTGCATCCCAGAGAGAACGGCAAAGGAAAACAAAGCTACTGGATGCATTAACCTCGCTCACACCAGCTATTCTGAGGAGAAAGGACTGGTAAACAAAACCCAGTGAAGTGAGGCCTGGCAGGATGGAGGAAGAAAAAGGCAATTTGTCTTAGGCCGTCCTCTCTGCTCTGCTGCACCTCAAACTAATTATCACAGAGTGCAGCGTGTGCACAGGACTGGAACCACCTTTTAACTTTGTAGTGTTGTTTTCCATTTTATTTCACAGTTACATTTTCGGAGTTAAGCTCTGAGTCGGAGCAGAATGAAGTGAGCCAGCAGGGCAACGAAAACTAAACATTAGGATCACATTTTAGAAGTACAGCTGCTTCTGAGAAGGGGTTCTGTCTATGACTGACTATGTTGATTTATTAAGTTTATGTTCTGCTTTACCTATATTTATTAGACAAAATGAATCAATTATCCATAACCAAAATGATAGGAGCAGCCTAAGAAGCATTGGCCTCTTTGGAGGCAGTCTTAACAGGACAAATACAAGTAGGACTTTAACCACTGATATTGGCTGCATACCACTCAGGTTTACCACTTTCAGGGCCTTGGGACTGTGCATTCTGGCTCAATGGCGAGCCTTCCTGTATTACTTAATGGAACTGAGCCCTCTTTTAAGATGAATAATTACATCTGTGCTTGTTCTCTTGTGACTTGAGTGAAAAATGTCTGATGCCACACAATGAGTAAAACTTAACAAAATGCGGGTTTAATTTGAAGTTGTGTAAATGTGTATTGGCTACTTTGGTGAGCTTTGTCTCTTTCTTGCGTTCTGTGTCGACTCTAAGTGATCATGTGACTTGTGCTATCTTGCTTACAACACCTATAGCTCTCAGGTGTGTAACGTTACAGTCTGTGCTGCCATTGTTGCGGCCTCTGCTGCCCCCTACAGTCTTTATTAAGTTACTGACTGACTGCTGCCACACATACCTGGTCCAGTGTCTTCACCTCCCGTTGCAGTGCTGTAGCATTTTACTGGCCACAAACTCGCCTTTATCGACTGTCCATATGGTTTAACGTTACTTCGACAGTTAGCCCCTAAAATTGGTCTCAGTGTCCAAAAAAGTTTAAGCGCCATTGTTAACACTCACTCATGAACAACCTAACGTTAGCTCTAAGTTACCTTAACTCATAAAACAATAGACAAAGTAAGTTAGCGCTTCCAAATTTAAATATTCCAGTGTCTGAAAGCATAAACTTGCATTACAAAATGTACCCCGCTAGCTAACGTCAACCTTCATAAGGCTGAGCAACACTTTCATACTTCCCACTGCAACAAATAAAGAACAAGGTTCTGGGACATTTACTGCTGCATTGCAGTGGTAAAAACAACCACCGTGCAGCAGAGGGCGACTTTCAGCCACTCTGGAGATCTACTGTTTCCTCTGCAATGCAACGTGGCTCCGTGGTCATGCAAATGACGAAAGCAAACCCCAGAAAAGATTTTCATTCATTTTTTTAATAAAAGATTTCTCTTTTGTGTCTTTTTTACACATTTTAAGGCATCATGCACAAAAAATAAGCCGTACTAGAGGCGTTATGCTTACCCCTCTGCCAAAAACTATATGCTCTAACATTTGAAGATTTGCTGTTAAAAATAAGTTTGTACAAATATGGCATGTAAGCTGGCATGTCAGTGAATCTCGAAGCAGAACATTACCTGCCTTCACTGTTTTTGTAAACATGGCTTTGAGCAAAAGAGGGCTGAGGAAAAGACGAGAAAGGGAAAGCATGCTTCAACGTGGGGCTAAATTTCCCTGAAAAGCATGCAATGCATCTTAAATCATATTTACAATGCATCGTTTTTACTCTCAACGGAGTTCTTTTTTAATTGTATTGGTTAAAGTTAAGACATTAAAAAGTTTGTCAACAATACCAGACAGACAGACTGACAGAAAGACAGGATGTGTCCATAATATTTCCCAACCCCGACACAGACAGAGTTGCTCAGATTGGTCAACGAACAAAACACTACAAGAATTTTTTTTTTAATATATCAAGCATTGTAGTTGTACCTCCAGACAAATACTGTGATCACCATCATAATCACAACCACCAAAAAGGAAGTTTCCTTGTATTAATGTTAAAAAGGTGTGTGAAACAGCCCAATTGAGGCTAAAAATCAGGTTGAAAAAAAAAATCTTGTAGTGTCCACCATGGCAGACATCTGGGAGGTGCCTGTAGCTTTGGCACAGTTGTGTACAGTTGTGCTCTTCTGTGGTGATCCGTGTGCATTATACTACATTGAAGACCATGGATAGATACTGTTCATATGAAACCTGGATCCAGCCATCCTGGTCTGTGTCGTACCGCCTGAACACGTCTGTCAACCTCTGCGGAAAGGAGGGAAAAAGACATACAGTGTCGTATTAAAACGTCCTTGTTTCAGCACTTTGACAACATCATTTCACGTTTCATGTATTTACTACCATGGTTAACATCCATTCAACACTGGGTGAATAGTATAGGTGTTCTCTTCACATACTACTGAAGATGCAGAACAATCAACACATCAGTCAACACGAAGTCACTTATCAGATCTTGGTCTTAAAAAAAATGCCAGACAAAGTGAATGGCTGACACCTCTAGAGCTACTATATATATAAATTATATATATATATATATATATATATATATATATATATATATATATATATATATATATATATATATATATATATATATATATATATATATATATATATATATATATATATATATATATATATATATATATATATATATATATATATATATATATATATATATATATATATATACACACACACACACACACACACACACATACACTCTATCCTCCTGTACCTGAAAAGCTGCTTCAGCGGCGTTATAATAAACACACATGGCAGCTTCCACTGCAAGTGTGTGTGTGTGTGTGTGTGTGTGTGTGTGTGTGTGTAATTACTAAACTGGAACACACAAGCGGAAGTTACTGCTACAGGAGATTAATAATCTAAAAGGGAAGACTGGAATACGTTTCCTAAATATGCATAATTAAATCTCCCCTTTGAATCATGAATACAAGAGTAGCCTTGTTGTGATTCAAGTGCTAAACGGAAGGACATCCTGTAATCATTTATGTGCATATTTGTGGAGAAAAACTGGATATATCTTATTATATACAGTTTATTTTGATTTAGCGTGAATCTATTACCTGTAGTACAATGCAGCACTGGATGAAGTCATCGAAGGCAACCTGTCCCTTCCTCTGGCGGTCGAACTTCTCTATCAGTGTGTTGTAGAACTGATCTGACAGACGATACCCTGCACACAACAGCAAATAAGACATTAACAATATGCCGCACGTAGTTAGACAGCTCTCAAGTACAAAAGCTGAGCCACTACCACGGCTTTAACTGGAATATATTGATTATGGCGCTTCTGACATTTCCTGAACTTAAACAAAAGCCTTTGGGGATTTTTGCTGTTGCCACTTTTAGACGTAGAAACACAAGAACAAACTGAAGTCATGTGAAGTCAGATACAGCTGTTCCACCAAAGCTAAAGCAAGGCTTCAAATTCTTATTTTAAACATTTTACAGCGATTTGATTGCTAGTTTCTAAACTAGTATGCTGCAATTCTCCACCTGTAAATTCTCAGGCCATCACAATAACAACAGTTTTATTTGCACTTGGCACACTGGAGCTGCATGTCACATATAAAAAAGTACAGAGGGATGATTGTGAACAAAACTTAACAAGTATTTATTGCATCACTCTACATGCATTTTTTATTTGCTTTGTATTTCTCTGTATTCGTAGTTAACTGGCATTTTTAAATCTGGTGTCAGTGACGATTTTCCCCCGCTGATGAACCGGTAGTTCTGTGTTTTATGCCAACCAGCAATGACTGATTTGTCAGAGCTGAAGTGGAGCAACAGTAGCAAGAGCAGCAACTCAGTATGGCACTCTATATACATCATAAGCACGTGTCAGTGTTGTGTAATCACTCTCACTGTTAGAAGGGGGGAGACCAAAGCACCACACTGCAGGTTTAAGGACATAATTGCAAACTATTCCTTTAATAAACAATTACCAGTGGCATGTCGGTCTGTTAGAAGAAACAGGGTTCCTCTAACGACAGAATCTGACCTTTTGACCCAGAGTTTGTTCCTAGAGACAATTATGGGGCCCTCCACCACATTCATCTAATTGAAATGCACAAGCATACATTGCTGCTCACCAAATCCAGTCAGCGCCTGTCTGAGCTCGTTCTTATCAATGAAGCCTGAGTTGTCCCTGTCGTAGGTCCGGAAGATGTTCTGCCAGTCTGTGATGTACTTCCACACGCCAGCGAACTCGTTGAAGTTCACCCCGCCTTTATTTTCCCTGTCGAACATGGCTGAAGAAGAGGGGGAAGGAGGTCAAGAGAGTGATACACACACACAAAACACACAAAACACACACACACACACAAGTCAACGCTGGACAAAGTTGGGATGAATCATGTGACAAGAAATGGCACCACATATAGTTTTAAAGGGCTGTCAGAGAACAGAGAAACTGTGGGTCTCACACTTGACTCACTCCTGCCTCATAAGACTGTGTTATAACTGTAAGAAAACTGCTTGATTCCCCCAACAATACTCCACTCTCCACCCCTGCGATTCAATCCAATTACCCCCCAACAAAGGGAGTGTTATCACAGGATATGCTTCTTGCTGGGGGACTATTAAACAATGGATTTACCGAGCATGGTACAGTGGGAAGGGAAGGCGATGGAATTAAAGGGATTTAATGTGCAAGTCCCACAACAAAAAGGGAACAAAGTACATAGGAGACCGGGGGAAAGATATTTTGTACAGATTTTTTGTCTTAACATGGAAGCAATACATTAAAATGTGCCAGGAGTTTACAGTTAAAAAAGTTTCAGCTTCCAAACAAGATTTAAAAAAATACTAAAGCATATTTACATATCTTTGTGTGGAGCTACAGTCTGACCTACAACAGTGCAGGTAAAACTGCCTCTGCTGCAAATTGCAAATGTCTAAAGAGTGTAAACCAATCAATATTTGGAGTCCGAGGCAGATTTCCTCCAGATGCTCTCTCCTCCTCCTTCTTTTATTGAGGGCTGCAAGTTTCCACTAAAGCAGCAGTTAGTGAAGCCAAAGATAGGTTTGTTGTTTCAGCCCTCAGATTTGTTCAAAACGTAATTAATTTATCCGGTTGTCATGGAGAGGAGGCAAATGAACATCTCGCACAGTCTGAGAACAACAGGCAGCTGTGTAAAAATTAGCTGGGTCAGCGTCAGCAGCTACTTACATATGATGGAGCGCACTGTCACTGGGTTAAAAGGAGTCCATGTGCCTGTGAGACAAAAGAATACCAGTTAAACATACCAGCTCAATGAGACTGCTGGGATCTTTTAGTACCTATTGTAAGAACAAAACAAAACTAAAAACATTTACAATAACTTCACTTTTATAGCAGGTAAAGAAGTATTCAGTAGAGATTTGTAAATTTGCCAGGCACAGAAGTTAAGAGCAGCTGCTGTTGCTAGTATTTTTTGGACCCTTTACTTTAGATCTTCAATGGTTCAATAACATTTTCTCACAATAAATCACTTTAAGTGCCCATATTCATTGTTAAAGACCACTACTGTTTACCAATTTAATAATCTTGTTTTCTCAAATTAATCACCTCATTATATTGGGATAAGAAATGAGAGCAATGTTGATTATTATAATTATCTGTGAAATAATGAATGCTATTCCTTTCACACTGTCGTGGCTTACTGAGGCACTTGGATAGAACATAGCCATTTTTAATGTTATTAGTAACAGCAGTGCTTTTTCCTGCTATGACAAGTCAAAATGTCTGCTGAGGAAAGTTGACATTTAGGTGTAATCAGGTAGGATCAATCAATCAATCAATGGGCTTCATTTTAGTGCTAGGAACAGAAAATAAAGTCTTACCACATGATCTCAGATTACGTGTCAGTGAACAGAAACATTAATGTTCATTTGAAATCTTAAAATCCTTTCTGATATCCAATGGGAGCCAGTGCTAGGTTGCCTAAATTAGGCATCTGTCATCTAAAGTCTGCTGTAATATTTTAGCTTCCCCTGCCAGTGACGTAGACCGATCTGTACATCGACAAATGACGTACTGAAGTCATTGTTCAGTTCCCACAGGAGCCACCCCCACACCAATAATGTACTCATAGGAGGGGAAGATAAACGCTTTCACCAAATGGCAAAAATCCCATTACAGAGGGAGAGGTTGACATATGCATCCTAATATTTCATCACAACTGAAAAAAAAGTAAGTTGCATCTACTTGCTTTCCTAAAGTTGATGATACACAGAGCAACTTTTAGAGCAATCGTGCAGGGCAACGTTGCTGTCAATGGTAATGAGTAAGGATTACTACCGTAATCCCCTTCCCCCACCACTCCGCCACCCGCCCCGCACCGCCGCTATCCGTTCAAAACATAGTCAGACTTGCCACTAGCAAGATTGCCCAGCAACATTGCTCAAAAAGTTTCCCCGTGTATCATCAGCTTAAGAAGCAGTTGAGTTGTGTGACATTTTATGGTCCTTTTTCCCTATAAACACACATTTTTCACCTATAGGACAAACTCTTCAATCATATGAGAGTATACCTGTCATTGATAAGGTCAGAAAGAGACTGACTGGGCTTTAGTTTAGTAAGGTGTTTACCCTTTATAGCCTTCTCTCAACTCTCAAGACATTGATTTATCAGGGCATTTGAATCCTTGCTGACTCACCATCTCACTTTATTACAGGAAGCCCAGTCAAGTTCAGGACCAGAAATAAGGAAGGGTGATCATGGGGGGACGATGCAGAGAGGAGACAAGATTAGAAAATAAGAGGGCACATAAAAGAGAAGAAAGAGAGATAACCAGAAGAGCAAAGGCAACAAAAGCAAAGAGACACAAGGAGAATGAACACAAAACATTTGCGGTTTCGATTTTGTTGCAGCAACCTGAACTCCAGACGACTTCTGCTGACCCAAGATTCCTCCCTTGCAACTCTATCTGCAGACCCCAACACAGGCATCTGCAGAATCATATCATCTGTTCAGCATGGTGTCGAGCCCTTTTCACACTGTGCTGTTCCTCGCTGCAGTTTTGCTATGGCAGCAGCAGGCGTGTCTGCAGTGAGAGTGTATATAACAGCTCTTTGGAGTAGAGGAGCTCATTTCAATAAAAAACCTTGCAGAACAGAAGACATGTTTTATTGCTGATATATTTTGATGTAGATTATATCTTTGACAAAGTCCATAAAGTGTCCAAATAAATGATAAAAGGGTGTTTAGTGTTTGAAGAAGACTCGACATTTCCTTCCTCATGCTTGGTTTGCTTTATTGATGGCTGAGGCTGTCTGGGACTGTGGGTAGAGCTGCTCTGGGACCAGGCATGAGGCTCTTAGAGGAGCTGGGGTTTCAGCCAGAATCTACAATCGTACACTATCTATTGGAGTGCTGATCTAAAACAACAAGCGTTTTACATGTGTTCACATGTGTGACCAATTTGTTGAACCAAGTCAGAGTAACGGCTGTGTTTATTTGCTGCAGTGCAGTCCGATGTCATGTCTCCCACAAGTTGTTTTCTAAATAAAATGAAACACGTTTCTTAACTGATAACAGTATTTTAGAAACTACACAGTAGCTATGGAATGTGTTTCACTAACTGAACGATTTATGGGTATAAACCCTTCCAGACACTAAAGCTGCATATTTTGTAAAGACCTTCATGATGTCCACAGGATGAATCAAACAGACTTTTTACTGTATCGTCTCCATGAGGTTGACATTTGTGGTTTTTAGTGAAATGACGAAACAGCTATTGGATGGATTGCAATGAAATCTGGTTAACACATTCATTTCCCCACCATTGTCATAATTTTGTTGATCTACTGACTTTTTAATATAGCACCAGAATCAGGGAACATTTTTTAATTTGTCCAATAATTTGCAAATAACTGCAAAACTAATGACACTCCCATCAACCTGCTTAAAAGAGAATTTCGATATATTAAAACCTATTTTCACATATGTTGGTGGCAAAATGCCTTGTACTTACTACTCACGTTGACACCAAAATATGTGAAAATAGGGCCTGAGTTAAAAAATACAAAATTAGACTTTTGGCATCAGCATCTTAGAACTGTTTAGGAGCAGGGTGGTCCAGTGGAAAGCATAGTGAGTGCCCACTGCTCCCTTCAGGGATGGGTTAAATGCAAAGAATGAATTTTGCTAAATGTATGTCTGTGACAATAAAGTACCTTTACCTTGTCACTGTTACCATGCTGGCGTTAGCATTTAGCTCAAAGCACCACTATTTTTCTTAGGGATGCACTGAAATTAAAATTCTTGGCCAAATATAATGAAAAATATTCCCAAATGCAGAATACCGAAGAAGTACAATCACATATTTTCCATTTATTTTGCCTGCTTTTACCATTGCATAAATTAAATTGTCAAAATGTTGTTTTTACTCGGTGTTTGCCACAGGATTTGGAGAGACTATGGTGGGTGGGTTCGAGGCCCAAGAGAGTGTTTCCATTTACTTTTAATGTACACAATATGTTTTATACTTTCTGTGAATATAATCAAATTAATCTTATTTCCATACTGTATAGACACCTTAGTTTGAAAACCGGACATCCTCATGCTAAATTCATCAAGTTCGACCAAACTTGATAAATAATGTTGTATGCGGTTCTCGTATCATGTAACATGAAGCCTTAATAGCCTCTCTTCAGGTAGGACTGCCACACTTGTCTTTATAAAGAGAGAAAATTACAGGATAAAGTTGCTAACCTGCCTGTCAGCTCGCACTAGTCCGTTTCAGTGGATTTACCATAAAGGCTTGAATACGTGTGCACTCCAAATTTAGGTGCAGCTAGCTTAATCGCCTTCTTACAAACGAGTGACAGAAACACTCAAAGCGGGTCAGACCGCTTGTTGGCTTTTCTAAGAAGTCAGCCGCAGATGGAGTGGATGTGCTAGGAGACAATTCAGCAGAACAGTGTCTGCAAACGGTGATTTTTGCGTCTTTCTCAGACACTTTAAAATGCTTCCACACTACCGAAATGGGTTACATCAATGTAATTGTTCTGTAAAATGTATCCGGTCTTTTGACGTATTAGGCTGAACACCGAGTGTTTTTTTTTCTATTTTTGGCATCCCTAATTTTTCTACTGCAATTGGTTCCTTATTGGCAGATGTATATAGACTGAAACCGACATGTGCAATAAGCTAATATCAGTCAATGTACACACCTAGCTGATTTATCAGTGTAGCTGTAGAGATCTGACCACGGCTATCCAATCACAAAATGAAATCTGTAAAAAGTCGAATGTAACCATGGCTCCTATCTTTAAGATCATGAAATTTGCTTTCCTTATAACTTACAATGGGAATAGAGGTGCTCCGATCAGGATTTTTTGGGCCGATCACCGACCGCTGAAAGCAGTATCGGCCGATACCGATCACTGGGTCTGTTTGGAGTCTTTTATTTATCATGTAGCATTATACAGTATACTGTATATTTATTTAATTGGTCCTAAAAACAATGTATTAAGTGTTAAAGTTAACAGATAATAATAAATTGTCATGAAATGACAACTGTTTATTTTATTGCAAGGAAACATGGGAAACAAATTCCACTCAATCTGTGTTAGAGACTTAAACCATAGCAGCCTGGTTTCTGTGAATATCTTATAGCTTAACAAATATAGCTTTACTGTGGAATAAACTACAAAAACAGAACAAACGGCATGTTTATAAATTTACTACAACCATAAAAACTGCAACAAAAAAGACTGTAGCCAAAATATTTAGGAGATAAATTAGCACAGGCATCATGAGTCGATGATAAACTCTGAAGTAGCCGCTTTTTATTCTGGAAAGCTCAGGCAGGTTCTGTGGGCTTTAGGGGGGAGAGAGGAGCAGAGAGACGGAGAAGGGCTACAGAGAGGAGTCAAAACTGCCTTCAGTGAGATATGAAAATAAGGAAAATTTAAATAAATGTAACAATTTACAATGTAAATTCCATATTATACAGTCAATTGTTAATATTACATAGGCTACTATATTCATTATAATTTCATATGGTTTGCCATTAGTAGGCTATAGGCCTTATATCTTATCAGTGGATTGTTTTAATTTTTAATCCTTGTGCAGGAAGCACAGTCTACATATCTTACATGTTGCCACCGACTTTACCAGAGGAGAGAGTGGTATTTGATTTCATAAAGGTTAAAAATACGGGAGATTTACAGGGGAACATTTAACGGGTTGATACCGGGTAAGTACGGAAATATACGGGAGATTTACGGGGAAAACGGGAGGGTTGACACGTAGCAAAAGGTCTCCGTTTTTGTAACGAAAACTTAGAGAGATGCAGTCAGTTGATTGAGTGGCGCCGCTCTTTGCATCAGGAAACTGACACTGAAGGATCAGTCTCTCTCTCTGCCTCGTGTGTCTGTTAAACTGCGGTTGCGGGTGGCGTGTGTGAGAGATGAGCACAGCTGCGACAGTTTCACATGATCGCTCCTGCGTGTTGCTCCACTTGTCTGATTGCTGCTCAACTCTAATTGTAAATGATAATGTGGGCGAGTTAATCCCTTCTTGTCTGAGAAGGACTTTGGTGCTAGCTAGCTTTGAAAACCGCTCACACAGCGTAGTGAAACATTTTAGCTGCCGTTGAAAATTTGTCTGGCGAGTATTGCGTCATCTGATCGGCTTTTCTTATCGGCCTTTTTAGCGACCACCGATCAAACTAGTTAAAGCCATTATCGGCCGATTACGATCGGTGACCGATCGATCGGAGCACCCTTAAATGGGAACACTGTTTTCTGTCTCAGCATATCTCAAAATGCTAAATTACAAGATAAATCTACAAGATGGTCAGCCATCAGACAGACAGGGACATCAGAAATCCTTCTGTAACATCTGCATAAATGTTGCTCCAGAATTAGAGCCATCAGAAAAATGACCAAAAGGTGGAGAAAAGAAGGACAAGCTTTGACCTTTCCAGCCACACTGATTCTTTGTGGACACACTTTTCACACCAGTAGCTAGCTGTGAGGTCACCAATGTATGCCAGACAGACTGCGGCTGCCCAGTGTGAGGTGATCAGTATGGTTGAGATGTTTGTGTGCGTCTGACGGCCAACTAGGACAATACACTCTCTGTCTGGTCCACACATTGGGCTCTCTCATTGGTGAGCTCAACTGCAAGTGGTGAGGCGGAGAGAGAGAGAGAGGTGAGGAGGAGGGGAGAGAGGGAACAGAGGAGGTGAGGAGAGAGGCCGGCTGGTGGAAAAACAGAGTGAACTGACCGCAGTGTATACATATACATATGTAACGGCTGTGCTGGAGATCAGTGAGGCACTTATGCGAGCACACATGGACGTGAACTTTTACACACCAAACCTATATTTTCAGCTATTCACCTTACAAAGTCATTTCACACGCTCACACACCCCAAAACACACACAAGTTATATTCTGTTTGCCCAAGGTAATGGTTTGACCTTCAGACGTAAATGATGCTTGCATTTGCTGAAACCTTGTGTTTAAAGTTCTGAAATTCTTATTTTATAACAACTGAGATTATGTATCATGTATACAATAACTAAACACACCATCGCTAATGTGTCATAAAATATTAGAAACAGTCACTAGCCAGTGGGTCTGTCAGCAAGTCATTCTCAGTTTCTGTTTGTTTTTGTGCTTCAGTCATGATGTGTGAGACACAGACTTGGGCTCAAGGAATCTCAATCACTCATAAAAAGCACTGGTGCCTCAGACCAGAGGAATTACAGGGTGTGACATAGTCAGTGAGTGCATGAAGCATCTCGCCTACTGTTCAGCTAAAACAGGAACGGCTAAGCAGGAAGATTGAAGATTGATAACAGGGAAACTCAATCAATGCTCACTGCCATCTAACTCCTGCAATGCTACAGATGTAGAAGTAAAGGTAAGAGTTATTGAACAGCTCTGTGAGTCCTGCCATTCAGCCAACTCTGCAGTCTGCACAGCAAGCCCATGCTCTCTCAATCGTATCAGCAATTTTAGTGGCTATTACTGCTCCTACACACTTAAATAAATAACTCGAGGAGGAGTATAAATCTGTGCGCGCGGGAGAGAGAGGGGGAACATGATGCCAAGTTGGTTTGATGTCTACTCACACTGCTGAAACTCCATATTTATAGCAAATGGCGCAGCTACAAGGCATTCACGCAACACAGACATGTACATACATGTCAGGGGCGTAAAGCCAATCAATGTCTCATCAGGGATGATCCATTCTCGCACCCAGGACTGATAGAGGGATGGAGAGAGGGAAGAGAAGAGGGAGGGCGAATAGAGTAGAAGAAAAAGAGTAGAAAAAGTCAGGGAGCATGGGAGAGAGACAAAGAGACAGAGGACACAGCAGGCGCTGAGACGGTACCATAGACTCCTGAGGAGAGGAGAGATACAAGAGGATAGAAGGACATACGAGAGGAGAGAAGGAGATGTTTTTTTGCAGTATTCTACACCAGGCTTAGCTTGTTTCTGGTTTTGGAAAGAAGTAAAGTAGGAGCAATACAAATACAACTCATTCATAACATCCATCATCCATCCATCCATCGTCAGCCGCTTATCCTGCGTACAGGGTTGCGGGGTCATTCATAACATTGGTTTCTAATTTAATCTTGTGTGAGGAGAACAAGGCTGCAGTCACAAACGTCACGTTCTAGCTAGGCCTCAAACGTTAGGCCTGCAAAACTAACGTTTGATATCATGAAGACAGCAAAGTTAACCATGGCGTGCTGTCAATAAGAAAACAACTTGTATCTAAAGTTTTTGTTTTCAGGCACAGAGCAGTTATATTCCTGAGACACTGCCTGATTAAATGAAGTACAATAAAAAATTTCAAATTGCATTATGGTAAACAGTAGGCGAGGTACACTTGTCTGATGCATACTGGAGATACAGTTTGTAACACAAGGAAAAGTGACATCTTCACAGTAAGAACAAAGCCTGACAAGAGTCAAAACACCCGACAAAAGAGAACCTGGGTTAGAAACAATTAAAAATATCCCGCGCTGTTGGCAGATTTTCTCACTTTGAAAAAAAAATGTTTCTCAGCAAAAGATTAAAGAACCTGTCCACAAAGTAGGACAGAAACGTGGAAAGGGAGGCAAAAATATTTCACAAATGGAAAAATACAGGTATTGAAGGCAGAGTACTGAAAGGAGAAATGAGAAGAAGAGAGTGTATGTGGTGCAGGAACAGCAGAGGACAGAGGACTGTAAGCAGCAACCCTAACCCTAACCCCTGCATCGCTCCCCATCATCTAGGGCCCCGACACTCTACTCCCCCAAGGGAGGAGGAGAAAAAAAGAGGGGAAAAAAAAGAATTAGATGACAAAGAAAGAGGTCATGAGGGACAACATGGCAGACAAAGCTTTGTTGATGGTGTGAAACTGAATAAACGGAAGCAGCGTTTGCAGGTTCAGTAGAGCCACCACAAACAGGCAGACAGGGCAGGGCTGGTGGCTCTAGCGAGCGAACTGCGTGACAGGATGCAGTGCGGCGTGTGTTCGGCTTCACTGGCTGTGGTTCAGATCACAGTGAGCCTGACGAACAGGCGGAGGCTGGACCGGGAAAACCTGCCGTTCACTACACGCACACGCACAGTAAGGTGTACATGTACAGTCTGTAAAAAACAGCAAGGCTACGCACAGACCCTTGGCATAAATGCAGACATAAATGAACAACACTCACACATGCTTTAGATAAACACACGTGTTTATGCATGCACAAAACACACTCCACTCGCGCGTAATCAGTATGCTGAGCCAGAGCCACTGCGCAGCTTGATAACAGCTTCTTTCACTGCTGCTGCTGGCTTCTTTTTTCTCCTCCTCTGAAGTGGCTAGGAAAAAAGGAGGTTTCTGATGGGAGTATAATCTGCTCAATCTGCTTTGAAAAGCTGCCTGAGCGGTTCAGCCACTCTGATGGGGAGCACATTATATTTTAATGAGAAGACAAACATCAACATGTGCTACAGTTTCTGGGCATCCGAAATATACGTCTCATTAATCAGCATCATGTTTCAGCCGTGCTGTCTTTGTGAGATAGGTCAAGAAGCGATGCTGGCGCAATGTTTGTGTGTGGGCATGAATGCAGATATTTTAACCAGCCACAGTCCAAGCAACTGCAAAACTGACTCCACTGGCCAGGATTGGAGCAGACAAGATGATCTGTATCATTTATGCAACATGGTTCCGCAGACGGCCTTGCAGAATCACGAGTTTCTTTGTTTAGAAAGGTCCCCGGTGGGAAGTGAACCCTTAATCCTGTTTGAATCCTCCTACTCCTCTTGAGCTACCCAGGACCAAGAACGATTACACTTCCATCACTGGCAGCGGCACTTCTCATGTTCTACCCCTGGGTCATTTTCATGCTGACTTTTTAAGTTATTTAATCTCAAGTCTTAAATCTCTCTCAGATCAACTCCCATCCTGCAGCACAGAAAACACTCAGCTGGATTACAATTTCACATATATCCATAAATCATTTTTAAGCACCGGGGAGGAACTTTTGTTTTAGGGCCAAAGTTTAAGAGTCATAGTTCCAACTAAACGTAATTATTTTATTGTCTCCAATACTAGCTACCTTTTGTGTGAATATAATAAAACTATGATTATTTATGATGAAGTTATGCAGTCTCTCAGGGAGGTTCAAGGAAAAATGTTGTTCCAAGGGACAAGATAAAAAAATAAAAAGCCTCCTTCAGTATTTCAGTGTGTCAGATACATATTTAATCACCATTTACAAGCAAAACATTTTATGATATCGGACTCGGTATCAGCAGATACCCTAAATTAAAGGACTCGGTTTGGAAATTGGGCAGAGGCCAAAAAAACCTTGATTGGGACATCCCTAATTATTACAAAAAATCTAAGATCAGACTGACAATTGCAACAGATCCCTGTTTTAGATGCTTAGCTTACGCTCATGGACAAGCAAGACAGATGTTAGATGTATGCTTTATTATTCCTATTCTCAAACAGCATGTTTCACTTTTAACATTACAAGCAAAACAGCTTTTGGGATGAAGACTAACCAGTCTGTTCAAGCAAACAAAATACCATCTCAATGCCAGTTCGGCTGGAGCTGGGCTTAATCCCATCCAAGGACAAGCAGGGTGGAGACGCTAACGTTAGCCTACACTCAGTACAAATGCTAGCCATGAACAGGGCCTTTTTAACCAGTAACCACACAAAATAATGTAGTATGAAATGCCCCTGGCCTTGGAAGTTACACTGGGTTAAAAAAAAAGAGGCAGAGCGGGAGAAATAAAAATGTGAAAAGGGCTGAGAAGACAGGAGAATGACAGATGGATGGAGACGAGGGAAGGCAGAGCAGTGGGAACAGAGCACAAATGGTCAGAAATAAGGAGACAGAAACAAAAAAGGGAGTGGCACAGCAGCCAGATCCAGATACATACCATTCGATAAGGCCTGCTGAAGCTCTGAGTCTGATATCACTCCACTGCGGTCCTTGTCGACCCTGGGGAGGAAAACACTGATTAGATACCTGCATTAACCACTTCACACACCCACACAATAGGAGCGGGCATCAGCACTCGCAAGTTGAAACTTTATCCTCCTGAGCGCATGTCAGTATTTCAACGGTCCACTGAGAATGAATGGAGTCCTGTGATCAGGACACACAAGGCAGCTTGTACGCTTGTGGCTCCCCTGAGACTGTGTGTGTGAACGTGTGTGTGTTTTCATCCTGAGACAGCGAAGTGAAACTGATTGTCTCCGCACAAGTATCTTGTAGTGACACCAGCATACTGTCAGCTTACAAGACTTGCAGGCAGAGCAACATATTTTTAAGGCTGCAAATGAAACCAAAACTAAAAGCAGCTTAGGGCTTTAGAGAAGTGTTCTCAAGGCAACCCATAACGTTACATAAAAGAGCTTAAAGGGGTGTCTGGTGGCCGATTTGAAACAATAATTTTATTTATCAAAACTAATCTACAACAATTTTGCTGAAACAAACAATCATTCTCTGGTTCCAGCCTTACAAACTCTGTTTTCTGCCGTCCCTCTCTGGTAACATTTACCAGAAAAGAGCTCTTAAATATTTCAACTGCTCACACTATTTCACCGCTCTTTATCAAACCTGGAACTTTCTCTGAGTTATTAGTTGGAGGAGCAGCAGCTCTGTATGGGATATACCGGAGGCGCCGAAGGGGAAAACGTGCAGGCGTACTGGGTAAAGTGAGACAGCGGGGTTTTCGCACTGCACTTCCTTCTGTCCACTCTGTTTCTATATAAACGAAGATTGGTGCACAGACGTCCCAGTGTTCATGCAGCCCTCACTTAGAGTCATTATTCATTAACTGTAAACCTTTTTACTCACCACGGGAGTTTTCCTCGTTTGTTCTGGTCACTGTTTACATTCCACCTCAGGCCTGTGTTAGCGGGGCGTTACTACACCTGGCCGACCAGATAACTAACGTGGAGAAAAAAATCCAGACTCCCTGCTCATTATTCTTGGGGACTTCAACAGAGCAAACTTCAGCCGTGAACTTCCAAAGTACAGACCGCATATTAAGTGTCCCACCAGGGTCACTAACATGCTGGACCACTGCTACACAACATTAAAGGACGCCTATCGCTCTGTTCACCGTGCAGCTTGGGACTCTCTGATCACTGTCTGGTTCATCTTATCCTGACATACAGGCAGCGACTGAAATCTGCTAAACCTGTTGCAAAGAGTGTGAAAATATGGACCAACAGGTCAAAGCTGGATTTACAGGCCTGCTTTGACTGCACTGACTGAAGTGTTTTTGAGGCTTCAGCCACCGACCAGGTCGAACTAACTGACACTGTGACATCTTACATCAGCTTTTGTGAGGACATGCGTGTGCAGACTAAAACCTTCCACACATACAACAACCAAAAACCCTGGTTCACAGCGAAACTCAGACAGCTTCGTCACACTAAAGAGGAGGTCTTCAGAAGTGGGAACAGAGTCCTGTATAACCAGGCCAGGAAAACACTGACTAAAGAGATCAAAGCAGCTAAAGCCTAGTTCACACTACACAATTTTAAGCCCAATTTTCATTTTGTCAGCGAGCTCGGTGACCGTCGGCCTGTGATCAGTGATCGGTCGGCAGTCGCCAGTCTTATGTGCGAACTACCCAAGGACGCGTCAAAACGGCTCCCCCGCACATTTCTGACACATCGCCGACGTCTGCCAGATATCTAGCATGCCAAATATCTGGAAGAGTCGGCTGACTTGACATCCACATCCAGCCAATGAGAGCAGGCAGCTACTTTTCACCGTTAAACACTTGTTACTCACCTCCAGCTCTCTGTAGCTCAGACAATCCCTGCTACCTGCGTGTGCTAATCCATTCTTTCACTCATAGGTTTTGTCTTTCTAATTCCTATCTTTATAATAACAAACCGCTGTTTCGTGTGTAGGTGTGTGCCATTTCCCGTTTCACATTTCACGTGTGTTTTCTTGGCAAAACGTGGTTTGGAGACCAGCGTCGGGTGAGAGAGTCGCTGTCAGCTCACGTAGTGTGAGACACCCTGTCACTGATCAGCCACATAGTGTGAACACCACAACGACTTCAGACTTCTGTCACAAGACAGCAAATTGTGTAGTGGGAACAGCACAGCCATCGGCCGACGCTGAAAATCATGTATCACGAGCCTTAAGAGGAGCTATGCTGAAAAGCTAGAAAACAGCTTTGGTCGGCAGCGTTTCTAAACTTTTTGGGTCTTCGTTTTCACCGTTTTAGTCTGGACAGGAGGTGCAAACGTAGCAAAAGGTCTCCGTTTTAATTCGAAAACGCAGTAGTGTGGACGAGGCCTAAATGACTGCAGGCCTGTTGCCCTGACATCTCATGAAGTGCTTTGAAAGACTGGTGTTGGCCCACCTGAAGGACATTACAGGCCCCTTGCTGGACCCCCTGCAGTTTGCCTACAGGGCAAACAGGTCAGTGGATGATGCAGTCAACTTGGGACACTCTCCAGGGAGGGGCAAGGATCCTGTTTGTGGACTTCATCCTCAACACCAAACTCACCCAGCTTATTGTGTCAGCCTCCACCTGTCAGTGGATCACAAACTTCCTGACTGACAGGAGTCAGCAGGTGAGGCAGGGAAATATCACATCCAGACTATTAGCACTGGCTAATATTTAAGCTCGGCATTCAATACCATCACCCCCCCCCCCCTCCCCGGACACAACCTGTTCCAGCTTCTCCCCTCTGGTAGGCACTACAGAGCACTGTACGCCAAAACCAACAAACTCAGGAACAGTTTCTTCCCACAAGCCATCACTCAGATGAACAGCTGACTTCTGACTCACAGTGTCAGGAACAATTCCTGTGCAATAACACAGTAACTCTGTCTCTAATCAGCCACCTGTTTACTGGCTAACACTTTTTATTTATTCATCATTCTCTATTTCAGAGCTGTTCATACTGTTATATTGTATATACTGTACACCAAATCCACCTACCTCATGTACCTGCACATAATACATATTTATTTCAGCATCCTTTGCACTATGCTCATTGCACTATTGTCTCAATATGTCAATATTGTTTTTGTTTATAGTGTGTATATATATATATATATATATATATATATATATATATATATATATATATATATATATATATATATATATATATATATATATATATATATATATATATGTGTGTGTGTGTGTGTGTGTGTTCTCTATACTGTAGCCTATGTCTGATTTTATTATTCTATTATTGTATAAGTAAGCATATTGTTAGCAATGTACAATCCAGAGTCAAATTCCTCATATGTGTACGCATACCTAGCAATAAAAGCTGATGCTGATTCTGAATAAGTGCCAAATTAACATGTATGAATAAGTGTGATCTGATGTTTTTATCACTTTTAATAACCTCTAGAAGTCATGTGTTTCTTCTTGTGCTTGGTCTGAGTTAAAGTAGAGTTTAGAAATACTTTCTGGACATGTCGTCATCACCTGACCATCATCCAGCAGTTATAGGTCAAATATCCCAGCAGTTTGGAAAGAGCAAGCACGAGGGAAACCCCCTCAGATAAAAAGACATTGTTTGGTTGTTCCTAAATATAAGGCAGCTGACAATGTAACTCTATACACTTACAAAACTCCAGAGTTTGCCTCTGCGATGCTGAGACATAAAAACATTAACAGGCTGGACTGTGACACAAATAACGGGCCTCACAGTTTGAAATGCAGCTTAGTCAGACCGCCAGTGACTCAGTCGTTACTTAGTAACCTGCTTGGGCCAATCGCAGAGAGGAAAAGGGAGGGGAAACAGGGTACTCAACCACAGGACCCCCAGCCCAGAGCTGACTTTGTTGGCTGGGCTTCCGCTGCCAGCTGTGACGATTTATGTGCGGTTGCATCTCCATGTCTGCAGCCTTCGTGGCTTTCTACACTGCGATCAGCTATATGTCTGTGCATTCTCCTCAATGTACCTTCCCCCCACCTAAATAAAGAAAAACAAACCTAAGGAGACCTGTGTCGTACCCTTGGGCGAGAAAAACACCTCACAGCATGCCTCCATAAATGAGAGCTTTGTCACGGTGAAGGTGAGGAGTGGTTGGGTCGGTGCAGGCAGTTGGGGCACCCAGCCTTTACCAAACACTGATAGATGAACTCAAAGAAGCATGTGTGTACATTTTGTGCTCTCTGCTTTTCTCACACCTCACGCCACCGTCTTCCTCTCAGCCTCAGGTAAAGTTACCTCGACAGAGTATTAAGCGGGCTGAAAAAGTGAAAACTCCCTCTTGCCCACAACACAGACAGTTTAGCATCTGGCGTTTCCATCTCCACCCGGTTAAATACTGAGCTTGTATGTGAAACAGCAGGACAGAATTAAACACTATGGCTGAGTCTGTTAGTCTGCTCAGATTTTCCCATGTATCACTGTTTCCTATTAAGCAATCAGGTTGTAATATGGCCTGAGGAACAAAGGCCGCCCTACTTTCCACATAAACGGTCCAAAAAGTAAGGCGATGTCACTGTGGCTCCCATAGCGGAGAAGAGAAACATCCAAATTCAAGCTGCATTCGCAAAACCTTGTATTCAACAGTCAGTTTCCATTGCTACTTTTTTGTACTTTTAAGTTTTTTTAATCCACGGGTCTGTTTCTAATAAGAGTCCACATGTTTCAGGTACCACGTCAGTATTTCATGTATGTAAAAACCTCCCTCACTCCTGTTCACTGATTCTAGATGAACAAAATCTCCTCCCTACAAGTTCTTATTTGTTTCTAACAAGTTTGAATATGTTGTCATTCCATAAAAGTCCAGCATTCACCCCATGTGGTGAACATGTTCATAGCAACAAATCTCTTTTGAAGGGTTGGGTGCAAGCATTTTTGTCATACCAACAACATTCTTCAGCAAGCAGACAAAACAGGGGATAATGACTTCTTCATGATTCATTCAGTGCCAAGAAGCTGAACACATCTAAGAAACAGACTAAATTTAGTGGCCGACTAGAGCACGACTGCAGCCTGCCTTCACCGTTCGCTGTGCAAAACACCTTGAGAAGGAACGACTCAGTGTCTCCTCCTGTCATGACTAAACAGGATAAAGACAGTTTACATGTGACTTAAGATGAATGGATTACCAAAGACAAGAGCAACAGTGGGACGGGTGAGTCACAGATTGAGACGCCTCCCGCGTCAACTGTGCTCTATTGACTCCGATCACATGACTGAGGGAACTCCAGCACGGCTCTGCCAGATATTCAGCCAAGAGGCAGCAGATGAGGCAGCATGATGCTCGAGTGAGGGATGACTCCGTATGTGTTCACGTGTGTCATGATAGCGAAGAGAAGAAGTGCTGTCTGCGTGACTGTGAATGAAAGGTTGTGTATGTGGGAGAAAGATAGAGAGACAAAGAAAAGGGCAAAACGTGTACATCCAACTGGATTTCTAAGGGGGGGTTTGCGCCATACATAAATAATTCGTTAAGGGTGTTTCAAGCCTTGTGCAGCATCTCAATGTTGTGAGAAAAAATGATCTGCAGTATTACATAACTCTATCGAATACTACTACCAGGGGCCAAAGCATGTGAACTATTTCCCTCAGCGCCTGCTCTTGTGACCTTCTTGGCTGCTGACACTCTTTTGACTACGGTAAAACTGATGACTATCAGTAGCTGAAAGCTGCCACGGACACTGTAACATCAGCTCAGTGTGTGCTTATAATGCTGGACAGAGCTTTCCAATGTGTTCATGTGTTCATGTCAGCTTCCCACAAACACACTGCGTCATTCAGACTCACAACTCTCTGATTTTTTTAGGAAACCCCCTCTCAGAGGATTTTTTTACTACTGACTTGGTGCAGACACAGGCAGGCGACAGATTAATTCATGAAATATTCTCTCATATCTTGATTTATAAGTGAAAAATCTTAACTTGAACTGCTTCTGCTGGGAGAACCCAGAACAAAAAGCCTTCAAGGACTCCTGGAGGTCCTTTGACCCCAGTTTGTAAACTCTCATTGCTGTAGAAGACAGTTCACTGACTGAGTCAGCTGGTTTCTTCATTTCAAGACAACATAACGCCAATTATAAAGCGTTGTGACACTGATAGTTTAATTAATCTAATGTATAGTAATGTAACCAGCGGAGTGACGTGCAATAGCTACTGGCTAACTGTTATGTGTTGTTCACTGTGCACTAGTCTTTCCAGGAAGCGCCACAACTGAGAGGTAACCTTAGTACTGAGAGACAAATCACTCATTTCACTGCGGAGCGCTGCTCCCAGCCAACAATAGTTATACAGACACAAGAGTAAACACAAAAATCGAGCTGTCTCCGCCACCCAGACCCACTCTCTTCCTCTCCGCGCCCTGAACGACAGCAGTTTCCACTGCGGAGCGAAGTGAGAGACAAGCAGACAGCAGCGGCACAAGCCGCGGTTCCCCACTCACCTCTGAAAGATATTCCACAGAAAGCCCTGGTCCGGGGGGGCGTTGATGTGTGGGGGAGCTTTGTACGGACTGTGGTACGCCATTTTAAAGGGAATGCTCTGTCAAAATGTGTCTAAGTAAGGCCGACAGACTGCTCCCCCTCCTGCCGTAGTTTCTTCTCTGAGCGGCTTCAATGAGACTCCACCACCCGACGTTCACGCCCGCCCTCTCGCGCACAGAGGCGGGGCCAATTATTCACCACTACCCATAAGGATGGTGACGTCACACTTCCCTCTCCTTTGAAAATACTAAATATTTAGGGATACAAGCACCTATTGTTTATGTTCTCTTTCTTCTTATTTCTTTCTAGAAGTGTTTGGGGTCTGAAACACTCCTTAATATGAGTTTAGTCAGAATATAATTCAAACTGGGTGTAAAAGGACTGAACAGCAATGCAAGTGTGTAACACACACACAGCATCTCCCACAGGATATCTCACAAAGCAAAGTCCATGACCAAAATAAAACATAAAAAACATATTGTTTCTGTCTGAGCTGATAGTTGAGACACGCCCTGCAGTATTTTCAGCACCTATCCCCTGGTGTCCAATTGTCTTTAACCCAGCGCACCAGTTCTCCCTTATTTAATGTCAATGCAGAATCCCTTTCAACAACTTGTTGAGAAAATACCTGAAGAGCTTTTCTCCTGGAGATTTTAAGATGTGGGCGGAAGCACAGTGGAGATGTGGAGACACAGTTTTCTCAATGGAGAAAAGGCAAAAACTATAAACCCTTTCTGCAAAATGTTTTCTTTAGGGTGCATGGCATACTGGTCTATTGAGACTAAGGCCTGGTATCCTTGCCTACTCTGTAATTATAACTATTAGCCCAAATGATCACTTGGTGACTGCTCAGACAAGGAATTTGGAAGTTATTAGTGTCAAGTCATTCAAAACAATTTTACTATATAGCACAAAATCATTGTCTAAGAGGGCTTTACAACCTGCACAACATACGAGAGACCCTCTGCCCTTACACACTTAATTCACGTAAGGGAAAAAAAAAACTTTTACAGGAAACAAATGGGAGAGGACACCAGAAATAACAACAGAGGGGAGATACAATAACATATACATACAGTTATTAGTACTAGCAGAACAGAGCTCCAGGTAAAAATGTGAGTGTAATCAACTTTATTTATATAGCACCTTTCAATACAGAGTTACTGTGTACTTTACAATAAGAAACAAAACACATTTCAAACACAGAGAATTAAACTAAACTAAAAGCCATTAAAACAAAACACAATGAAATAAATTAATGAAATAAATAATATAACCAATTTTTAAAAAGTGATAAATGTCAAGATCGAGTTTCTCCTCAGACATATCATTCTGAATTCTGGGAGAACACACAAAACAGTTGAAACAACACAACAACTCAACAACAATAAAGGTTTCCAAAGGTAGGATTAAGTTAGGACTACAGTGTCAAATGATTACAATGGAGGGGGTTTCTATTCTTTTGGCCACTGCAGTTGTCATCATCAGGTGGATGATTTAAGCATACATGAGTATTCAAATAACGTCAGAGCCATTTTCGCAGTGTGTCCTTCAACCAATAGGCTACTTCGTCCACACCTGGTTCAGGTCTTCACTGCACACACATGCACAGAAGAAGAGAGGAAAATTCAGCTTTGATAAAAAGTATTTTTTGTCACAGGTCCCTTTGTAAGTATTTTATTGTAGATCATTAATTTTTGTGACTGTGGTGTATATATTTGGTTGTGTTTAGGTGTAATTTTGGTATGAATAACTGTAAATAAGCCCCATTAAAAGAAACAAAACATCTGGACCTCACTCATTTCTAAACCCTGTAAGGCTGGTTTGCAGTGTAACATTATCAAATGAATGCTTTCCAAGTAAAACAGCAGCATTAAAGTTTTACTGAATAATTAGCAACACAGTCTAAGGTACAAGCTACTTAAAGTGTCAAAAGTAAAAGTAGGCAATAATGTCCCCAATAAATATTTATTATTATTATTATTTATAAAGTAGACTACGGTACTTGAGTAAATGTACTTCACATCACTGCTAATTATCTAAAGCAATTAGAGTAATTTATACTTCCATTCACTGACATAACTGTTTAAAAAAGAAAGAAGTAATACTGTACTTTCATTAATCACAGGTCTCCCTAAATTATTACCTGAAATCTTAATTTTCTAATTTTCCTAGTTTGCCTGAATGCATCATGACTGTTTACTTTCAGTGTGATGAATCTCATAACCTGATTGGTTCAGTGTGAGTTGACGCGGGAAAATCGTGTTGTAATCCGTTTCACTTCACTAAGCTCTTGCCATCAAAGAAATCCCTAAACCTTGAAGTTACCAGGTTCCGCTAAAATAACTGCTAAACATATAAACGTTAACAAATGTTTTACTACCCAAATGTCCTCCACCGCCATACAGGATGTTTTTCCACAATTTGGTGAGTTAAAAAAAAAGCTAACTCATTGTGCCTAACACAGCTAACAGCTAAATTAGCTAAGTTAACTACTCCTGCAAGAAGTCTTTAGCTGTAACGTTAGCTACATGACAGATTAGCCTGTCAACTGGGGTTTATTTCAAAATGTTCTGTGTTTTGTTATTCAGGTTAGCAGCCACCAGAGGTATCAGGGTCACTCGCAGAGAGCTTCTCAAAGTCAATGTCAAGCGAACATGGTAAGAATGTCCACAGGCAAATGACAGATGTTAATGTTAACCTTAGCTTAAAGATAACTGTCTGGTTTCCACACTAAGACTGATAAATGTGATTAAAGTAACGTTACAGTTAAATTAGGCCACATAAGAGTAGTGTTTTAACTTTTTTCTATATTTATTATTATTTGCAACAAGGGCACATCTCAATTTGTCAACTGTATTTTGTTAACTTAATTGGTAATATATTTTTTATTTGTAAGTGTGCTGGGATGAGTCTTTTAGCAGCTCTTGAGCAATCTTTAACATAGTCTTGTTTGATGTAAAGATAACTATTTGTCTCACCTGCCAGAGTTGATCAGGAAATGTAATCTCTCTTTGCATTACTAACCTCACCTTGTTATCTCCTCTTTGTACCTCATTTTAGATTAAATATAATGTACATTTTTATAATTCATTTTGTTAAACAATTACAGTATGGACATTTTGGACTATGTGACAGCTCAGGTTCCTCCACCCCAACCCAACCTGCCGAGGCCTCGGTTCTCTCTCTACCTGTCGTCCCAGCTGCAGTATGGCGTGGTCGTGGTCTACCACAGACAATGTGCCTTCCTGCTCGGTAAGCGGAAAAGAGAAAGTGGAACAACAAGAGTTGAAAGACGAGAAACATAACACTACAATGAATTTGTAACTCTCCTTCAGTCAGTTAGCAGGATGATTTTGAGTTTAAAAGGAACATTATTTTCTGCTGGGCCTTTCCAAAGTAAGTTCAGGTCAATTGTGAACATGCTGTTTGTTCAACTTAAGCAAAACACAGCAGACGAGATGCCTCCGTGAGCTGCAAAGTGTAGTAATCTCATAAATGGTGTTTTAGTGTAAAACCAAAAAAGTGCTATCGTCACACATTTGCCAATGCATGTTTCCCAAATCACCCTGCCAAGTTTGATTTAGAAGCCAATATAGAGGTGATGAATGCAATATCATCAAACACAGCTCAACAGTCTCTATCCATCTGTTCTTAAATGACACCCTGACACTGATATTGCATCTGACAGATTCACAATCATGCTGTTGACACGGCTGATGAAAACAGTGAAATACAATGCAGCGTGATAAGCAGGAAGAGAAGCCAATAAAGCAACTACTGTCTGTTGTCTACAGCAGCTCTTGAATTCAGCAAATTTAATGTTATCTTTCAGTAGAATAGAATAAAACCTCCCAAAGCTGTCACATTGAGAATGTTTACGTTGTATTTCATATGCATGGCACGGTAGAGGTTCTTCCTCTCGGTTTATGTGGCATTCACAAACTTGGATAATGCAATAAATTATCTGTAAACTTTGATAGAAAAATGCAGGAAGTAAATGCACCTTGCAGAATTTTCTACCATTTTTATTATTCCAGACTACGGTGTGGGTGTGAGTTTATGCATAACAAATTACTGTAAGACCTATGGTGAAAATACTATTTGATTACTAGGGTGTCTTGTGCCCTTCATCGCCTCTTCCTGTTGCATAGAGAGGGGGGTCAGATATTTTAGACCTCGACTTAAATGTGATAACACTAATTCTGTTTCTGCAGGAAATAACTGTGTTGTGTGCGTGAACATTTTAAACCCCTTTTCTGTTTTCCAGAGGAGGTTCAACAGACCATTGACCGCCTGCTGCGCTCTAAAAGATGCATATGTATTGACATTGCTGAGTCTGACAGGTCTACACACACACACACACACACACACAACAATTTGATCACGTGCAGGATGTTTTGTATCCTGGGGCGCCTATGAATTTTAGCTGAACTGCACAGAGGTTTATGTGTTCGGGGAAGTCTGACTGCAAAAGCATCTGGAGGAATATTTATGAGGGAGATTGTTTTGGGGAATAAACACTGTGAGAAGGAGAAGCTAGTGTTTTATTGACTGAGTGATGGACAAATTGAGCTACTTTCATGTGAATTGCTTCAGTAATATTTAATAAAACGTGTCATGGGACAGCTGTAATGTATGAGCTCTTGTTTCTGCTTTCCACATTCTGCACCTTAAAGATGCTGTACGTTAATCATATTCCAGTAATATTTTATCATTTTGGAATCCCAACAGCGCAGATAAAAGCATGCATAGTGTTGCATTAGCCAGTACAGCACTGAACATGTGTGTGATGTTTTAATACTTTGAGTATTACATTGGTATTTTTTTTCTCTCTTTATCTGGCAGGCTGGCCTTGGATATGCCTGACAGCCTGTACAGGATGGAGGAGGCTGAGGGAGCTCAGGACCCCTTCTTCGGTCTCATGGACTCACACCAACTGCCCAGCCCCTATAAAATACACCAGGTACATTTGTGATACATACACCATTACAGCCATACACTGTATGTGATGGTGTGGCTCTGAATTATGCCAGGCAGCTTACACATGGAGTGTAGCCTAATGTCTGTGTCTGTAGTGTAGCACAACAGAACTCCTGTGCACCGTCAGCATCCTCAAGTAACCTGCACTTTATATCAAATATTCTCTCTGTAAACATGAGCAGGCTCGACAGATATTGTGAACGTTTTGTCGGGAGCAGCAGTGGCCACTCTCGTGTTAAATACAACTGTAAATGTCTCAGACAAACTGCAATTTCCAGAGAAGATATTCCCACATCTGAATTAATTCAACAATGCCTCTTATGTAAGACCGTTTGTGACTTTGGCTTTCCAAACAGCAGTAATTTGATTAAAATTACATAATAGTAAGTAGGTTCTGACCACATTCAGCACCAATGAGTGTTTCTAACAGCAGTCCAAATATAGACACACACATAACATATATGTCACACCAGCAGTCACAGCGCATACTCAACCGTAGTGACAGTGGTCCGTCACAACCTGGTAAAATATGATGCAATGCGATGTTTCTTTTCAGGGTTTTACTACATGTTTTTTTGACACACACGTCATAAATTACCATCAGTTATTACAAGTGAGCCGTTGTTTCATGGCCTTACATACACAGTGTAGGCCGCTCCAGTTCTAACATAGCATATGTGCTGTATCCCTCCATACAACCCACTGGTATCCTCAGATAGAGTAAATCACAGTAGACAGCTCTTACTCACTCTGTGTGCTGGCGGACATGGCCAGATTTACAGTACACAGAGAGCAGAAGTGTGGGACTGCATAGCATAGAGACAATAATATTTTTTGGGGTACTATCATGGAATTTAAAAGATCCCTAAACTGGATTTTGGCTTTCAGCTGCTTACGCTGCTGTATGTTTTAATATTGTGCATCGGTTTTCATCCAGGCCATATCACATGTCACCCACCTACACACCCATACTGTTCACCACAGAGGCATATAGAGGCAAACATAATACTTCTGACTCAGTTTGGTCTTTAACAACCCTAACTTCACACTTAAACACATTTTGGACATGATAAACAGACTCAGTTCGACTCTGGTATCAACCAAGAAACAACTCTGTTTCTGTATTCTGTCTTGTTATATAATATTGGTAATGTGTATTTCTAGCCAACGTTGGTGAATGAAGAGGCAGGTTCACAGCACTCCCTGGTGCCCAGTCCCCACACCTCACTCGACAAAGACGGTGAGACTGATATTTTTAACATTTGAAAGACTAGCTGTGTCCCATTTCGGGGCGGCCGACACATTTCAAGACCAAGCGTCACAATTGGTTAATAAGTTTCAAACACTCCAAGAAACTTTAAAGTAAAAAAGCATGGTGCTTTTTTGTGTTTTATGATCCCAAAATCCATTTCCCTCTGCTGACTTGTCTCTGTGAGATGTGGAGCAGACACATGACAGTAAATCTCATTCCGACTAGCTCATTTAGTTTCAGACTACTAGCTACACCTTTATAGACCATGTCCTTTGAAAGAGGCCTCGCCTGAAATGGGAGACAAGGGTTTTTCTAGATGTTTCCAAATTGCTTTGTAACACTTGTGTAATTATGCTAAAGACAGATTATTCTGATTAATAGTAATAGTAGTTGTGGTAACATTTTGCATGTTTCCATTCAAAATAATTTATCGTCAGGGTTTTTACAAACGCGTCATTTTAATTGGCTTAAATTCCATAAGTGGATTTTCTTGTAAATTGAAACCTTTGGCACAGGAAGGTGCTATTTCCACTCCTGTAAGGAAATTGCGGAGAAATGTTGTTGTTGTCATCAACAAATTATTTTTATTTTATCTGCAAATATTGAAATAAAAATGCATCAGGTTAAGCCCAGGCCCAGATTTCATTGCCATGGCTGTTTTTACTCCCTGAAGCCGTCACTCAAGTGCCACAAACACGGCCGAATCTCAGCGTGTCTCACATCCTTCTTGTGCTACAAACATGCTCGGCTCCTAATTCTTCCTGCTGTGTTGAACCAGGTTTCAGGTCACCTCCAGCTGCCATCACGCTGACAGAGAAGTCGCAGTTGCTCATCACCCCTGCTGAGGTAAACTATCTGTCAGAGTCCAGGGACAAGAAACATCCCAGTCATCATTTTTTTGTACAGCAGGTGTCCTGGTGAATCACTGAGCTGGGATGCGAACCGTGTGCCCACAGCAGCTTTAGTTAAGGTCTCCGTCACAAGTTAGCTGCTCGCTTGTTGGTCGTCCTGTCACTCTGCAGCATGCGGTGTGGCGAGGAAGTAGCGTTAAAGCCAGTACAGATTCTATATTGTCCAGTCTGTTTGTGTATATTTTTAACTGAGTTTTGTGGGTGGTGTGTGGTGCTCAAAAAGAACAGATATTTATGGGGAACATAACATATTTTACAAATGTTATCAAAAATCCATACATTTTCCAAAAGTTGTGCAGATGGCAGTGACGTTTACAGTGCAGGGAAATGTGGACATAAAATACGGGATGCCTGACTGAATTCAACTATCAATGTCCACAGGGCTTAAAAGGAGGCAGAGCTTTATCATCTCAGTCATAAAATGCAGCTGTGTTTCACTGCAGTCCAGCTGTACCTCCACACACTGTTAGCCTCCTCATTCTGTCACTGAAAGACTGATATTGCTCCTCCTACAGCATTATCAGCTGATGAAGTGCATTTTGGCTTTATAAGATCTGACTTAATTACATCAGCCTGCACTCATGGTTTGTTTACAGTGACATGTGGCTGGGTGCCTGTTGTCCTCGGTCTGCCCCTTATGTTTGTTTTTGCCTTGCACACAACATTTCTTCATTTAACCTTCAGTTTTTGTTTTTGCTATATTTTACAGCTGTTTTTTATGACTTTACTTAACATTATTAAACACACCCACCCTCATTGCTTCTGTTTAATTTGGTCTCTCTAATTGTCACCCTCTGTCTGTATCAGTATTTCGAGGGAGATGACCTTCCTGAAGCCACGGCCAGAGAGATTGACTTGTTGATGGATCAACCTGATCAGTTTCGTGGAGGTGTGTGCTTCTGTCTTTAACATTTACCTTTGTGTATGATAATCTTTGCATGTGTATGTTTGTGTTTTAGTTGTTTAGTCCGATGACATACTGTGAGTTTTACTAAATGTAAGGATCCAGGAAGTGTCTCAGTCCCACGGTGTGTTCCTCTCTTGTAATGTGCCTGCACCAGTCACCCCCCGTCTAATTCTTTGGTCCACTGCAATAATTGAAGAAAAAAGCAATTCTGACTCTGCGGGCGTTTTTGCTGGCAGAAAAAAAGGTTTATTTTCAGGAGACTGTTTCATTTAAGGAGAGAATAGAGCAGGAACATCTGTCAATAAGTAGCATGTGGCTGCCTGCTGCTCTTAGCAAAGACAGCAGAAGGACAACATGTCCAGTGTTTCCCCTAGGATGGAGTTTTAGCAGCTGAGGTGAAGTGGGAAAAAAATTGTGCACATGCTGTATGTCTGAATAGAAAACCCCAATACAACATGTCTCAGCAGGAGTGCAGTTTTGGGCCGCACCTCTAAGTCTTATAACAGCAGGGAAACCCTGTTAATATGACCTCATAATCATTATAGATAGGAGTGTTCATGTTTGCCTTTTGTGTCTCAATTTACAGCTTTTGACATTTATCTGTAGAAATTAATATGAAAAATAGGCAACATGAGAGTCTCCTCCCTTAATTACCAAGCATTTCATTTGCACAATAAAATCCAAAGGAAACGTCTCCTCATTAGTTTAAAAGGGACTAGTTTGCATCCTAACTTGCTTTATTAACCTCAGCTCCTCCACTGTCACCACCATCCTTTCTTTTCCTAACAACCAGTCTGTAAGTAACTATTAGGATGTACAGTCTGTGTACAGGACAGAGCTGTAGGCTACACCAGTTTAGTCCAAGCTTGTAATGTTGTCAATACTTGACAAAGTAGGCAGTAATGAAATGCAGCAGCTAGAACTTCCTATAAATTGAGCTAATGTTAGGTTACATAGCAGCCAAAAGACGTATAGTTAGGCTACTGTCAGCTTTCCTGCTCAGCTGCGCAGTCTGAAGGGGAGGGGAGATGTTTGCTTGCACTAACCTGCTTCACTTTTCCAGCAGTTGGGGAAACAACAGACAAACTTTTCTTGGTCATGAGAAGCTGACACGCTGTAACCGAACAAACATATACATTCACCGTCACTTTCTGCCGCTCGGACAATCAAACACACGCTATGCACCTCCCGAGTCCTTACAGGAGTTACGCTGCTCCTACAACAGCACCTTTCACGTAGATGTTCTGAGGAGAGAGGAGAGTTACCAAGTGCTGAGTGTTGTCGCACAGTGTGCGAGTGAAAACATTAGTAGCGTATAGTTTAATGATCGTGGGAAATCTTAGTAGCGGCGGTAATATAATTAATAATTCAGTAGCATGTGTTTAGTTGGGTAGAATTCACTCTCAGTTTACCTGCTGCAGTAAATCATCAGAAAGAGAGCAGAACAAGTATTTGAAACTACAAGGAAAACCACTTGTCTTAATAATGCAAGTCATTTGATCGCTAATAATCTTTTTACAGATTAGATTATTTTGGGAAAATGTGTTCACTTGAACATCTGTATGTGTCCATGTGTTGTGCCACATTGTTTCACGGTGTGTTGTGTTAAACAGAAGTGGCTGAGGCCGAGCAGAGGAGCCGGGGACTTGAAGGAGCCATGACCTCTATTGATCAGTGAGTCTTCACACTGAGAAATTAAGTCAGTCCTCTTCAGTAACGTCACAGCTCAGAGAGCACCTCAGTGTAAACGTACGGCGTGTGTGTACAGTAAGCATGCGTGTGTTCTTGTTGTCTCCAGGTTGAAGGTGACGGAGCTGGGCGCAGAGCGAGACAGTGTGATGCTACCAGGTGAAGAGTCGGGTCAGTCTGTGGGGGTTCCTCTGGCAGCTGTTCCCCTGGAGATGACCCCGCCGCAGGTTACCATGCCAACCTCACCTTCTGGTGCATCTGGGAAAGAGGGAGACAGAGCAACAGAAAGTCCCAATGAAGAGGTGAGACACAGGGGATCCTGTGTGTTCTCTAGTTTGTTCAGTGGTAGTTTTGTGTTGTGCAGAGCTTAAACTGAATTAGTGAATGATTTACTGTCTGAGTGTGAACACATACTTATTTCCACTAAATGCTGTTCTCGCAACAAGTAATTAAGAGCATAAGTGCTACTAAGAATGTTTTAGAGATACCCTGTCATTACCAGAGCCTTGCATTTGATCTAACTTTAGTTCATTCATTAAATAGAAATGGAAAATACAAACGATTAAAAAGTTTATTGTATCTACGCACCCATTATGAACCTAAAAATTTGAAAACTTACAATTCCCAGTACCTTTTTATTTACCTGCTGTACAAACTTTGACATGCAAGAAACGTGGAGATGACAGCGACAGAGCATTTGCTGTTGTAACAGTTTTCATCAGCTTTCTTTTGCATTCCACAAAGCGACTCATGAGCAGCTTGTTTCATTTTGGAAACAAGTCATTGAAAGCAGATGCGGGTGTGTCAGCGCAGATTCATAATTTCCAGTGTATGTGCTGGTGTGTGACGTCATTTTATAGATTCAGTACTGTGAAAATTACAGCTGTGCTGCTCACTCTGCCATCAGGTGGTCGTTCCTCCATTCAGGAAGCCTGGTGGAGGTCGCAGGCGTCAGCTGGTCTTTGCAGACCCTCAGGTCCAGATATCAGACAGAGCAATGCAGGAACAGATCAGAAACCCGCTGGCCGAGACACAGGACCTGGTACAGTTACTTTTATATATGTGGATCCACTGACTAAAATGCAGTATTTACATTGAAAAAACTCTTAAACACCCGCTCACTATATGAAAAGCTAAATGTACTGTATGCACACATAAATACTCACTTTTTCAGCTGTTTGCCTTTCTGTAATCAAAGTCTTGGCATCAAAGTGTCTGTTCACCAGGGTGTCAGTTAATTAAAACTCCAGCGCTCCAATTCTCTTCATGCTGTCTAAGCCCGCTGGGATATTGCTCATTGATTTTATTTTCCCTCCTTCCTTCCTTGTTTCTTTAATTTCCTTTGAGACTCTATCATTGGCTTTTAACACTTCTCTCTGTGCACTAAACAAAGCAAAAACTCTACCATCAAGCTAACATTTTGTTCCTCCTCTCAGTCCGCGGTGTTGCTGGATGTGCCCTCCTTGACTAAGCGTGCCACACCTGCTCAGCTCTTCAGCGCCCCCTGTGGATGTCAGTGCTACTCTTCACTCCCAGGCTGTAGATAAGCCCATACTATTAAATGATCATTAACACTGATCTCTTAGCTTTAGTCTTGAATGATGAAATTCCAGAAAAATGTAAGGATTATAAAACATTATCAAGAAGCACACATGAGGGAAAAGAAACTAATCCACAAATGAACTATAAAAATACAGGAACAGTTTAGTGTGGTGGCCTGGCCTTCTGAATCACTGGCAATGAAAGTAAACCCCAAAACAGCATCAGTAGCAACAATAATGGGAAGAATTTAGAAGTTGTTTGTATTGATAAGACTATAAAAAAAAACTTCCAAAGAGTTTTTTCTTCACTTGTATTATACAAGACGTGTCTGGAAAGTGGGACAGTAAATCTGCAAGTCTCTGGCAAAGAACCCAATAAATAAATTTAAAACAGATTCCATGTTTAAGCAAGTCAGATGCACGTCAGTGCAAGCCTCTTGATGTTTTAGAGAACAAGCAACAACCTTGTAGTCAGTTAGTATTGATCACAGCACTTTACAGCAGCCTGTGAGTAGCACTAGCTTTCCACAATTCTGTTCTGGTGAAGAAAATACAAAATAGCATATGATTTTTGAGTAATCTTTTAAGAACAAACTGTATTTTCTGGTTTCTTTACTCCTCTGACAGCAAACTGAATACCTTTACAAGACATTTGAGGAAGTCTTCTTGGGCTCTGGGAAACACTGATCAACATTTTATAGACCAAACAACTAATCAAGAAAATAAACGACAGATTGACCACAATGAAAATTGTGTCCATCGTTTGTTGCAGCCTTACACAATAGTGACTGAAACCTGCCCTTTGACCCCTCCACAGCCCTCCATACTGACCTCCAATTGCTATGGAAACACTGTGCCTCCCTCACTGTCCTGCCTGGACACTGCGAAAAACAGAGGGGGGAGGTGGAAGACCAGGAGGAGGCGAGAGAGGAGTCAGAGCAGGACAGAGAAATACTGAGGACAGAGAGAAAGAGGACGCACTCAGGCATGAGGGAGGTGGGTCTGTGCAGAGGCACATTTAGTTTCTTCTCCTGTTACCTTGAAATGACCCAAAGTCAAATATCTGTGGGGAGGAAAATGATAAAAATTCTCAATAAGCTCCAGTTCCAGGTCATGCTAAAATCTGAGAGGGGGTTTGTGAAACTGTGGCTGTAATAATAAAGGTTATCTGTTAGCCAGCGAGGCTGCAGTCGCAGACTGCCAACTGAGTGTTCAGTTCAGTGGTGAGACAAATTAGATTATGAACCTAGTTTCTGTATCATGGAACTTTCATGCCTCTCTCTCTCTCTCTCTCTCCCCTCTCTCTCCCCTCTCTCTCTCTCTCTCTCCCCTCTCTCTCTCTCTCCCTCTCTCTCTCTCTCTCTCTCTCTCTCTCTCTCTCTCTCTCTCTCTCTCTCTCTCTCTCTCTCTCTCTCTCTCTCACAGATATCCAGTGAGTCAGGACTGCCCCCCACAGAGGGCTCATGTAAGAATTTGTCCTCTCTTTCTCAGACACATTAGAAACATTTTTCAGATCATGTTGTGGCAGCAAAATAAAAACATGATTCACTCAAAGCTGCCAGCTACTCATTGTGTTTGTTCATGTCTCTGTAAACAGCTGCATTAGATGTGATCCTGGACATGTCCAAAGAGGACAAATCTGTAAGCGATGTGATCACTCCTGTCAGCAGATGGTGAGTCTCAGATGGACAGACAGACGGACAACAAGATGGATAAAGAAATTGATCTGTGTGTGTGTTTGTGTGTGTGAAGGTCTCCGCAGGAGGAGGCCCAGCCACTGATGGAGCGTATAGTGGAGGAGAACATCGAGATGCCCGAGGCTCAGACGGACGCAGAGAGCAGTGACATGCTGAGGTACATCATGCAATACACACAACACACGCAAGCTCTCCATGTTTCTACTAGACTCCAGCTCGCTCATGAAACAGCGTTTCACTGCTGGTTTGTTACTATCCTGACTCCAGAGTGGGATTTGTTGCCTCCATATTCATGCTGCCTCCAGTTCCACTTTTCTGCACTGGCACTCCCTCGTCCCAGGCTTGTTGCCTGAATCATCCTGAGGTGATGAGTGTTTTGTGACATGGCACGTTACGCTGTGTCTGGATTTTTGGATAAATATGGCTATGAAGGGTAAACCAGAGCCTTTATTTAAGCACAGCAATGACGCTCACCCATTTTCAGTGGTCATGTGGCCATACTTTCTTCTTCTGCTGCTGCATCTCTTTCTGATGTCGACAGGTTGTAGTTTCAGTGATGCCCTTCTGTTGTACTGAGCTCTCATTCGCATATTTTTGACTATTACTTTGCTTGATCAGAACACGTGTCAGTTATATACACTGTATATCAAGTCTGTGACCATACACTTTCTAATGTTAACTCAAACACCGCCTGAGACAACCCTGTCAACCATCAAGATGCAGCCACGTTGTTTATGTCTTCCTGTCCTCCAGTGTCACATCCTATGTTATTTGATATCTGCTTTGAAATTCAAAATAGAAAGCAACCAGTAGGCCTGAGGGATCAACCTAAGCCACAGACACAGAGGAAGAGGGAGAGGAAGTGATTCTGCAGGAAGATTTTTGATGTTTGAATTCAACCTTCAAACAAATACACCCCTTAGTGCTCCCTCAGAAGCTCCGCCCCCCCCACATTTCAAATCTCCGAGATTCTTACGACGTTGAAACATCTTCACCTTTGCCTGGTCATATAACTTTCGTCTCTGTTTATACTCTTCAGACTTTTTCTTCTTTGGCTGTTTCTCGGCTATCTCTCCTTCTTCACGGTCCCTGGAGTTGTGTATAGAACTCTCTCTCCTGCTGCCCCCCTCCCCTCCTCACACCACCTGTTGCTGATTGGCCAGGACAATGTTGTGGGGAAGGTCCACACCAGTTTTTCCACACAAAATGGAGAGCTAGCAACCCATGAGGAACTAGCTGAATTTAACAAAAAGGTGTATTGGATTAGAATCGCTTACTATTCCTTTAAATGTGTTACCAGGTTCAGACATTGAATTATTGTATTGAAAGTATCATATAACATATCAGCCAGTCAGTAGCAGTAAGTTAGATATGAAGTGGTTTCTTTGATTGAATGCGGTATGTGTTGTATAAATAAGGGGGAGCCCTTAAGTTTGCGTTTTATGTGACATTGTGACTGGATTCATGTTTGAACAGGAGTTCATAGCAGCAGTATTAGTGGCTCTATAAATACTGGTTTCACTGAGATGTTTTAGTGTCGTTCAGTCTGCAAACTTCCTGCTCCATCATCACTGAAATTCAGGGGAAAAAGTAAGAATAAATGGTCCATTTCTTGGCCTGAAAACAGCCATATTTTGTAATTATGTCCTCTAGGTTGAACCCCCTCATGTACTGCTCACACTTCGCTTGTCTCTTCCAGCTGGATCTCCTCCAAACTGCAGAGGTCTGGAGAAGTCACCTTTGACTCTCTGGTACCCCCAGAGGCTGACCGCACCACTGCAGCTCACACACTCTACAAAGTGCTGGGTGAGGAGATCTGAAGCTGATGTTTCTTAACAATGAACACATGATGCTCATGTTCCACCATGGACTAGCACTGGTAACCTTTCATTCAGATAGACAGAGATCTCAGGAATAAAGCAGACAAGTGTTAACATAACTGAGACATAGTAGTTTTCGGTCTGAGTTTTAATTCAGTCGGTGAAACATTGTGACGGTATCAACTGTGATGTTGCTCTTCTCCAGAGCTGCTGTCTGCTGGCCAGGTGACGGTCCAACAGACTGAACCGTACAGTGACATCACCATCAGCCCTGCAGCACTGCCTGATCACTGACTCACACTACAGTCCTGGACAAGTAATTCATGATACCTGTTTTTCATTGATGAATATAATGAATTAATTTGATCCTGTGTAACACATGAAACACATCAAATCTCACACTCATGATATCTTACATTGTAAAAAAAAAAAAAAAAAAAGTTTTATATAATTGTTAAATGACTCAGAAGGGTGAAACATTGAACTACATTACTTTGCAGTATTTTAACGTTTTTAAACTATTTTAACCTGGTTCTGTTCATGTGGTTGTATTTTTAAATATTTATACACTGATATATAGTTTATCAGTGTTACATAATTTAATTTCATATACAGTTTTAAACATCTGGACCTAGTAAGTGTTATATTTTCTGTATGGCTTTTTAACCTTTGTAATGATTTTAAATTAAGCTTCTTGTATAGTTTGTATCTGCTTTGGGAATTGTTATCCCTTTTAATTCTTCTAATTTAAAATAAAATGTGTTATTCTCAGTAGAACAACATCTCAAATTATTCTTCCGAACTCTAAACCAATTCAATGTGAGAACATTACTTAGGTTTATCATTTTCTGTTCTTGCTTCACACTGAGCCCAGTCAGAATCCTAAACGAGCGCTAGTTAAAACCCAATAAAGAATTCATCACAGGATAATAACACTTAATGTGAAGCTAGAAGTTTGTTGTTCTGGACTGAGAGAAAAAAAATCTGTTTATTTTAAATATTTTGATGCGAGCTTTTAGTGCAGAGAAATGTACAGAAAACATGTATCAGCACTCGCCTGCCTCCAACAGGAACGTTTTGTGCCTCGCTGGCAGATAACTCCTGTCTGACCTCATGCCTCAGTAGCTCCACACAATTAAAGGGTTTGCTCAGTAAACACACTGGGGACTGCTGTGTGTGTGTGTGTGTGTGTGTACACATAAGAGTAAGACCATGTGCCACCTCGCTGTGACTGAGAGGCCTGGGCTGAGGTCAGTGCTGCAGTCACAGAACAGAAATCCTCATTCACATCAACATAGCAGAATGATCATTTTGTTGATGCTCCTTGTGATACCTTCAGGTCGCTGTGCCAGCAGAAGTCCTTTCCACTGACACGTAATGTTTTTTATAGAAACGGCATCAAAAACAGATCCCCCCCCTCGTTCCCCACCTATTACCTCCTTCATAGAGGTACAAACCCTCACTGTTTAGGGCTAAATGCCTTGCTCATAAGCAGCTTGATGGTGAGTCGCCACTGGCACAAACAGAGCTCACAGTGGGCTTCTTGTTTTAGCCACCACCTCCACTACTGCTGCATCACTGGCACTGCAGGACCAACCGTAGGTGCGACTTCAGTGTGTTTACAGGCTTCACTGCAGGGAAAGCATGAACACAGGCTGATTAGTGAGGCCAAAAAAAAAAAAGATTACTTGTGTTAATGGCACTGAACATAACGCAGGCGGCAAAATGAAAATAGAGGTATATACAGGTTTGAGAACTACGACCAGTCAATATCAGTAAGCATATTTAATTTAAAGCAACACAAATCTTAGCAACTTGCAATAACTGATTTTCTTTTGGCTTATACAGTTGTTGGGGCGAACTTGTCACATGCAGCAGATATGAAGCAATATTAAAGTTCCACCTGGCCACTAAGTATCTGTAGATCTTGTTTCTGGTGGAAATATCTGAAAACACTGTGAGAGTGAATCAAAACAGCAAAGTTCTGGTTCTGGGCTGAACATCAAAACAGTGAGCTGGAAAACTGCTGTGAAACTGAGGGAAACCTATTCTCTGTGGGTTCATCAAAAAGTAGCAGTCTTTTTTTTTTTTAAATGATGACATCATAGCTGCTTGAATGAGCAGAAAACCCAACTTGTGCTCACACAGTCGACCTCCCTTTGGCTCTATACATTCCCAAGCATTTACATCATTTGTGTCCCTCTGCACGCTGACGTATGGCTGGTATCTGTGTGCGAGGATTTCATTTACTGTGGCCATCCGTGGAATGTGACATGCTGAATCCAGAGTGCTGGCTTGGTGTGGGGGGAAAAAAATGATCCCACTGTACAGAACAACACCCGCATACGCGCTCCACAGCGTGGGACGGCATGTGTCCTCTTGTGATCTAGAGCAAGAACACTTTTTTTATGATCTGATAATGTGACGCTGTGTTGTGAACGATATATCAACCCCCTGTTCACCTAAACTGCCAGAGAAGTGAGAGAAAAAAATGAGTGGAGTTGTAGATCTCCACAGACAAATCTGTTGTCCACACTCACCCTGAAGTGACCTCTTACCACCAAATTATACCAAATAAAACCAAATTTATACATTTCAAATACATGTATCAATCTTGTCATAAAGCATTCAGTCCCAATTATTTCTTGACAGACTGAAAGTACTTCAGGCCACATCCTTCCTTCATTTAAAGTCAAAAGAAGAATCCACACACACACCTGGCACCACCATCCATCCAACCATCCATCCATCACCCCCCTGACAGTCTAATAAACCTAACATCTGAGTGACACATAACACACATTCACAACGGCTGCTTATATTAGCCGGGACGGCAGAGCACAAGCCAGTTTGCATTTGATACACACACTTTCTAGAGGCCTTCATCATAAGAAGCTCTGAATCACCAGCCCTGAGGAGGAACAGGGCGGACCAGCCGGTATCCGCTAACAACACCGGCTGTGAGTAAAGAGCCGCCCAAGACAAGAAGGTGCAGATACCGAGCATCAGGCGGAGATAAAGCAAAGGTCATCCAAGTAAGGGTGAGGGACACTTCACATCAGTTTCTGAGATCCGCATCTGAAAAGTCAAGCTGGCAGCAGACGAGTCACAAAGCTTGCAGGAGGAGGGGGAGGCCAACGGAGGACCGGGCGGCCCGGCAGACGGCATGACAGTGCGTGTTGAGCTGGAGTGGGAGATCCCCATGTCAGTGACGCTGCCCATCCAGACGCAGCCCGACCCGGCGCACCAACCGTTCCCCTTCCTGGACACGACGCTTGCCGACCTGGGCATCCAAGAGTGAGTCTGCTCTCAGCGTGATGGCGTCTTAGCAAAAGCACTGTCATGTAGATCCATTAACAAGTATGTGTGCGTATGTGTGTCCAGGTCAGAGGTGAAGGAGAGGGTGGTGTGGGTCGACACCAAGAAGACCCAGGTTAAGAACAAAGCGGGGAAGCTGAAGGAGAAAGAGATCAACATTCTGGAGGTATGACTTTGAGATGACAGGGAGTAAAGCTTCTAAATCCATTTTGAGCTGCTTTTGCTCCAAATGTAAGCAAACAAAAAGGATGTCTGAAGCGGGGAGGTGAGCGGGAGGAAAATGACAACAATTGTGTTTCCTCTTGTAGGTGAGAGTGAAAGCTCAGAAACCTGGAGACAAACAGCTCCAGGAAGTCCTGTACAGCACGGAGGCCCACACTGACCGCTCCTTCTGTCGCACAGGGATGAATATCCTGCCCTGGAAACACAGACAGGCAGGTCTGGAAGTTTTTTTTTTTTTTTTAATTTAACTTACAATTTGTTGCTGTTAGTATCAGTGTCTCTAAATTCTGATGCCTGATGAGGCTATTAGTGGTATAAAAACAGGCTAACTGCAGAAATAGACTTAATAATAATAATCATAGACCTGACTGTATCTTCTCAGTTGTGTTGTGTGTACACCTTCATAGTGTTGCTGCGACACATGTGGTATTTGCCCCTCTGCTCATTAGCACATTCTTATATATCTATGTAGTTTTAAAGTTAGGCCTCTCTGTCTGGCAGGGGAGAACGGACTGACACCGGTGCAGATGACGATGGAGTTGGAAAAACAGCAGCAGCCTGGCTTAACCGAGGCACGGGGACAACGGGAGATCTGAGGAGCAGTCAGACGCTCCCCATCACTCGTCCACGGCAAAGCACATCTTTAGCTCCGTTTCACTCTCGCATCTATATAGAGGATTCAACACGTCATCACTTACTCTTTCCACAGTGAGGCGTGGTTGAATGGCTTGACATTAACTGAAGGGCGAAACATGCCAGCATTGTCGTATCATGTTACAGAAAAGCACAGAAAGAGGCGGAGCGGTTCAGGTCAAAGTTCTTCTGCATACAAGCGCAGGCTGCTGTGAGCACTAACAGTGTACGGACGCTATAATAAGTGCTGTTTTATTCCGTATGGCCTATTAGCTCAGTATTTAGTCCGTTAGCTCTGGAGGTTATTACTGCTGTCCACACAATGCACAGCTGCAGTGTGGGCCCATTAGAGAAACCCCCTTTGTTAGCAGCAGATAAATCTCTGAGTAAGGCAGTGCCAGAAGAGAGCGCATGGGGATCAGAAATTCACAGTCCACTGACTTACACTGGGAGATGGGAATGAAAAGTTTATCAGGAGATGCAATTCATTGCTTCACACTCAAGATAGCAAAGCCAGAAGTCAAACAGTGGCAAAAAGGGGACAGCAGCAATCAACAATAGCACTTTACAGGAATAACAGGGAAACAAAATACAATGGTAATAACACAGGATGGTGAACTGTAACTCTTAAAATAATAAAACTTAGACAACATAGCATGCATATAAGCAAATAAATTAAAAGTTAATACTCATAAGTATAACTGCTGAATGTGACATAACTATATTAGAATGGCTGAAGTGCTGTTTTTAGATGGGGAAATATCTCCAATAACATTTTCCGCCTACAGTATAAAGATTCATTGTTTTTGCTGGCTTTCTCACACGAGTGGAAGGATGTGTGCAGGCTATGAGGCGGAGATGGCCGAACTAAGTTTGGCCTGCTGTTCTCCGGGAAGCGAGGTCACAGCTGCTTGGAAGTCGGCAGAGTGGTGCTGGGCGAATGCTTTCATCAGCATGACCAAAGTGCCCTGGGTGTCTGTGGGAGGGAGCGGTGAGACGAGAGTTTAGGGATGACAGAAAAACAAAGATTGATTACTAAAACAGCAACAGAATGCTGATGAGAGTGCAGGGAGTGACTGAGCATGCTCAGGGAGGGGAGAAGAGTGTGTGAGAGTGTTTTGACTTTGTTTTTCAACAACTTTAGAAGCACAAATCTTCACCTTTATCAATGTTTTTGCTGCCAAGGACACAACTGGAAGCAGCAACTATGGGCTTCATTACCTTCACAACCTGAAAGGAAAAAAATAGAAGAATATGGTAATAATGTTGAATATTGTGTCCTCAAATGTTTAGGTTTGTGCATCTTGTTGTCATGTATGTCTTCATTAAATAGTTTGTGTGATAGTTGAAATATGCTGTATGCATGCATAACGTGTTGTAGTTTCAATGTATAAAACACAACAAAGTGTAATAAAACACGACTGAAAGGCTGGCCTGGTAGTTGTCCATACAAAGCACACAATGGGGCCATTCTTAACATTTGAACGCCTGCTCTAGGATGAGTAATGTAGATTTCTCTCTCACTTCCTGCTTGTGTCTGTCACTATTGTCTTTGTTTTCCTAAGGAATTCTCAACGTCATGACACCACCCCCCTCAGGCATGAGAAGAAGCACTGAACGATGGACTGTAACAAATGAATGTCACCATGAACACGCCTGTCACGAGAACTACTTTGTTGGACGCTATATTGTCCTAGAAATAATTGGGATTAAAGATATTACTGCCATTTTAAGACCATTTCGTGCCACTGATATAATGATCATTTGAAGAGCCATTAACGGTGAAACTCCAACACAGAGAGCAGATGACGAGGACAGAAGCAGTGCAGCCAGAAGTGACAGCAGAATGTGTCTAAGCATAGTTTTATTCTGTTTATTTTGATTATGCGCTGTGCCTCAAGTCTTACAATGGTGGGGAAAACCCTAGTGTTTATTCTGACATGATGTTGGCTAAAATGTTCTTATGTAAACACAAAAGGCAATATCGAGGTCATGTTCATATGTTGTACGGGAAGCTGATAACGTAATTATCGTGACAAGCCTAACCATGACTTGGCCTGAATATCACATTTAATGCAGCTTTCCAATAATGTTCTTTCTACACAGTAGCAGCAGTTGTGATGGTATCTGTACTGTACCAGAGCAGGACTGTGTGTGTAGAGCATGGCCAGGCAGCTGTACACCGTCTTGTTCTCCTCCAGATCCTCTTTGAGGGGAAGATGAGCCACCAGAGCGGGAACGACCTGTTATACAGCACAGTGCGATTCATAGTGAGCAAATTCTGTTCTTACGTTTTTTAGTGAAGTACTTTGCAGTGAATTTCCTGCTTGTGAAAATGTGTTGTCCGCAGTAAAGATTACTCGAGGTGGCTAGTCTTGGCAGAAGAGGTGCAAACTGCAAATATACCTGCTCCAGGGGGACGGCCTCCACATTGCTCATCATCATCCTGCAGAGGGCAGCACACAGGTTGTCAATCACCCTGAGGTCCGACTCTTTGGACAGCATGTTGGAAAACACGGACAGCATCATGGGATAATCTCTGGAAGACGCTTCACTAAGGAACAGCTGTGTGTGATCTGTAAGTTTTTAGATGATGCATTAAAACACAACACACCTCCACACACCTCCACACACCTCCACACACCTCCACACACCTCCACACACCTCCACACACCTCCACACACCTCCACACACACAGGATAAGGATACGTTACGACGATGGGTCCAGCTGCCTGGGCCAGACATCCCAGTCCGTACACGCTGTTGTTGCGAACCTCGGGATCACTGTCCCTCACTCCAGCCACCAGCACGGGAAGCAGACGGTTGGACAGTCGGCCTGCCACTCCCCGACCCCCGGGCACGCTCACCAGGGCCTGCAGGACTTCTCCAATTGTACCCACAGAGAAGGACCGGTCTGCCACCGTGCACGAGGATTTCTTTTGAGGGGGAAAGAAAATGTGATAGGGTGATACTCGACAGGGACACATTTAACACCCTTTCACCTTTTCCAGGAACCAAAAGCCATTTTTTGTATTTAATCAACGAACCAATCTTGAAGTCAAATTTTGCTCTCTGAAAATGAGTCTGTAGTTGCAAAGAGTTTACAGCAATTCTCTCCTTGCTGCATTTAGTAAGAAATCAGCAGTTACATTGTCTCTATAAGACAGGACTGGGAACATCCTTAAGTCTGGACTCACAGCTTTGCTCATGATGAGGGGCAGTAGGTCATTGAGGAATGGGGCGAAGTTGTCTGCAGGCACAGACGAGGCCAGCAGGGGAATCCCCTCCCCGGCAAACTCCTGGAGCATGGCGTCGTACTCCGCCTGAACCAGACAGCACAATGAGGACAAGGAAAGTGATGTGGATGTAGAAATGTGGAAATAATGGGTAAAAAAAAATGCAGCCTCTGATTCAATATCTAGAATACTTTGAATGTAAACTGCATGGAGTTGGTGGAGGTTTGTATTTTTGACAGCTTCCGTGTAATGTGAGGGAAAACACTTTAACGTGGTGACACAGAACTGATAACTTATATATGCAGATGACAGATGTGCAGCGAGTGGACAGCCAACCTGTTGCTCTTCATCATCTGCTTCATCACCACCGCTGTCCTGACAAACAGTCTGAACCGACAGAGAGAAAAACAATGGTGAAGTGTTACTGGGATCATTTCCACCTGGGAAATAAGATTTATGTGAAATTATTTAATTGAGCGAAGCTTTAGCGAAATAAGCCATCTTCCCATCGCTCACACCTTTTTCTTGAGCACATCACGGATGACGTGGCTGAGCTCCTTAAGGCGTGAAGGGTTTTTGAAAACTTCCTCCTTGCAGGACTTGATGACATTGTTCATGGTTTCCAGGACGCCCATCACGACCTGGCGCTCATTCTCTGTTCGCACCGTTTCCACAAAGCAGGGAAGCACCACATCCAGCAACTTCTGTAGGGCTGGGGGAGGGACATGGGATGTACAGGCATGAGGAGGAATATAGTTCAAATTAGTTAAAAGGCAATTGTCAAACCACCTGTTTGACACAGTGGTCAAAAAAAAAGGTAGCTGTTTGTAATGGTTTTCAATTTGTTTTTTTTCTTTTTTAATTAACTCCCACTGTAGCAGAAAGCAGCACTGCCTCTTTCTGTATTTCCTTAAAGTAACAGTAATGGAGAATTTCTGAGCAGAGAGGCGTTACCCTGGTGGTTGGCCTCAGTGGGATTCTCCTTCCACACATGGTGCTGAGCTCGACAAAACTGGCCCATGGCTCCAAATGCTGCCCTGCGGACATCCTCGTGAGGAAACTAGGGAAGGAGGGGAGAAAAAAAAAAAAAAAAAAGGAAAGCATCAATTTACAATGTGCAGTGTTGCGTGGACACATGGGTAGTGTTGACAGCTTAATGGGGTCATGAGGACAGAGACCAAGTACGTGCCCTTCAGACACCAATTCCCTTAGGTCAATGGAACTAATCTACAGTTGACCCGTTCCTGAACAAACAAGGTCTGCCTGCTGGAAAAGTGAGGGCAAATAACCATCATTAGCCCCCACAGAATATTTGTCTTCTGCATTTTACTGAAGAGCAGTTGTTGTTTTCGCTGTTATTTATTAGCTACAATTTACAGAGGGTAAAATCAATCAAATCAAATGGTCTTGCCAAATCAAGGAAAATGGGGAAAAAAATGAATCTACCAACAGACACTTCCATTTATAAACAGACACAACCCCGCAGAGACACAGCGTATGCACAAACAAAGCACATAAGACAGAGAGGGACAACTGAGCTAACCAGTCGGCCACACTGACTTACGTCTCTCATCTCGTAAACCTGCTGGAAGCTGGACTCCAGGAAAGGCTGGAAGGCAGCGCTGTCAGGGGAAACCATAGCAACACAAGTTAAAATGTATGCACACACGAAAGGTCTGACATAATGTTAACGCTGCAGTCTGTTATCGGTCAGTCATCTAACAAAAATAGACAATAGAAACAAAAACTATTCATGATTGCAGTTTAGCACATGATACACATATTACTCTAATGGCAGACGGTTGTGTTACCCAGTGCTGAA